>NW_027466153.1:757500-777500 GCF_046127955.1 Nelusetta ayraudi
GGAACGGGATGAATGTGTTCAATCAAGCAGTACAAACCTGATTAATTGTCTTAAAACTTGACTTCGAATGGCCATATTGTTTAGGATTAGAATTAGATGACAACTTGTTCACAATATTTGCAACTATTCAATTTGACCAGCAGGTGTCAGTAGAAGACGAAATTTCATGTTGACTATTTCCTAATGGAAGTGCTCTCTTTACGTTGGATTTTTCTCATAATTATTTGAAGTGTAGGCCTGTATCTGCACACAATTTGGAATTCGTCCCAGCGCCCTGAGCTGTAAATTTGGACGGTGTAAAATGAAAATGGCCATCTGCAGCAGAATGAAAGTGAGATTGCATTGTCCAGGTAGGAGGACAGCAGTCAGTCATGTTTCACCTCCAGTCAACACGCAGTGGTTCACATGAAGGTCCAAGAGGCCTACAGACCTACACTGAGTCTGGACGTGGCAGTACAGTTGGATCATTGTCTTTGTTGTGTTGTTTGGTCATTGTGATCCAATGTAATGTGAGAGAAGGACGAGTGCATTTATATTGGAGTGAGTTTTTTAGAGTGTAATAGAAGTTATAATGCATAGTCTGTTTTTATGAAATGTTCTATCACCTGGCATTCATCCATCCATCCATCCATCCACCCATCCATCCATCCATCCATCTTCTACTGCCGTATCCGGAGTCAGGTCTCGGGGGCAGCAGCCTCAGCAGAGACCCCCAGACTTCCCTGGACCCAGTCACCTCCTCCAGTTCCACCAGTGGGACCCCAAGGCTTCCCAGTCCAGCCCAGAGACCGGGTCAGCACCACTCTGACTCCCCGAGTCCCTGCTGCTCAGGTGAGGCTTCAAAGATCTGGCTGCACCTGATTGGACGGTCGTGGAGGATCTCCTTGGTCTTCTTGGTCTTCTTGGTCTCCAGCTGTTTGACCTCGTGCTCTCTGTTGACCTCCTCACTCAGTCCCTCAGTGATGTAGAGCTCAGTGTAGATGCTGTTGAGGAGAGTTTGACTTCCTGCTTCTTCACCTTCAGTCACACGTTCACATTTCCTCTCCAGACTGATCTTCTGCTGCTGTAGAAGCTCCTGCAGACCACCAACCTCTGGAGCTGAGAGAAGGTTGGAGAAGAAAACATCAGTGTGACAGTGTCATCATTTTCTGTCCACGACTTGAAGCTGAAAGCATCCAAACTCCATTTTTCAGCTGATGTGGTGAAGCTGCTGTTGTCTGACTGTTTGCTCTAAATGTCCTCCAGTGGATCTTCTGACTGGAGGTCCTGACCACGGTTATAATAGTTAACGAAAACGAACAAAATAACAAAAACTTCAATTGAAAAAAACAATTGTCACGTTCCCAGGGGTTAGGATTTTGGTACCTGCCTCGTTGGGCTTCGAAGCGAGCAGAGCTGAGACCATAAGGGTGACATAGCAACGTTCAGGACACTGATTGGCCAAAGGCCGTCTTTCACGAAACACCAAAACCGCCATTTTTAAATGCCTCGCGTGTGGATTTTTACATGAACACGTATTAAAAACTGAAAAGCTTATGAAACTGTACCATGGGTGAACAAAGAACTACAGACGTTTCTGTTCTCTGTGGCCGAAGAAAAAGCACAATGCAGACAGTTGTGCAGAAAGTTTAGTGTTAGCTAAAATATCGGGCACACAGACGTACTTATTATGTATACATTTCTTTCCATTGTAACAGGTCACTACAAGATCTGCAATCCATTACCTAGAATTGGTTTTCCTTAAACTGATGTACAGGATTACTAATCTGACTTTGATGGGCAAATTTGACAACAGAATACAATTATGAAGCACTAAAACACAGGACCACAAAACAATTAAATGCATGATGAAATAATGATATGCTTTGTTAAATGAAATAAAATGGCATTTTCAACTAAGTAATAAAATAGTCGGTGGTGCAGTGGTTAGCGCTGCCGCCTCACAGCAAGAGGGTTGTGGGTTCGATTCCGGGGCCTGGACCTGGGACCTTTCTGTGTGGAGTTTGCATGTTCTCCCTGTGTCTGCGTGGGTTCTCTCCGGGTTCTCCGGCTTCCTCCCACACTCCAAAAACATGCACGTGAGGTCATTTGAACGTTCTAAATTGTCTGTAGGTGTGCATGTGAGTGTGAATGGTTGTTTGTCTCTATGTGGCCCTGCGATGAACTGGCGACTTGTCCAGGGTGTCACCCTGCCTTCGCCCGAAGACAGCTGGGATAGGCTCCAGCAGACCCCCGTGACCCTGAATAGGAATAAGCGGGTATAGAAGATGAATGAATGAAATCTTTATTCAATGAATGACACATTTTATTTCACTCGTGGTTATGTAATTATTATTTTTTGCTCCATAGCTTTCATGATTCAGCATTACATGTTAAGCATGATGAATTGCATGAAAAGAGAGAGCACTCGCTGATAAATTAACATGGTGTGCTGTTTAATTCCATGAGGACGACAAAATATTTGCAAATTTGTGTTAGCTACACACATCGACAGGTGCAAGAGAAAGGGAGGAACTTTCAAGATCGTTGAGTTTTTATTTTTTATTTTTTTTAGTTCTGATGAAATAAATAGACCAATCATTTCATTACTTTGTCTGCTTTCCAAAGAGAGTTGCTTCAAAGAATTATCATTTATTATTCAGTGGCACAGTGCTCACTTGTTTAATACACAAATAATAGTATATTATTATAATAATACTATTTTATTAATATGATAATAATAATAATAATAATATTAATAATAATAATAATAATAATAATAATAATAATAATAATAATAATAATAATAATCATCATCATCATCATCATCGTCATCGTCATCGTCATCGTCATCATTATTATTTCTAAAATTTCCAAACAACAATCGTCAGTTGTTCCGTAAAAAAAATACATTAATTTCCATGTTGAATTTTGTACGGTTCGTGAGCGCGCACGTCTGTCAGTGACGGTCTCCACACTGACACAACTGCGCATGCTCTATTATCCCATCAATGCGGAAGTCAAAAAGTTTTTGGGAGCCATGCGCTGGGTGAGCAACTTCATTGAAAGGAATGGGACGCCATCTTGGACTCTGGGGGCTTGCCGCACTGTCAGGCAGGTTGTGACGTTGCGGGCCGGCGACGCACAGGTATGACGTGAATGATTGACAGCTACCATTCGTTCCCGTTAGCGAGAGGATTAAAAACAAACAGACACCGTTATGGCATCAAAAAGGAGTTATCCCAGCGGTGCGGACAAACGGAAGGAAAAGAAAACTGATCAAGAAAAACTTGCAAAAGGGAAAGGTAAGTTATTTGTTTGTGATGTGGGCTGGAGAGGTGGAGGTGAAACGCTGTTGTCCCCCCCCCCCAAGTTTGTTTATTTGTCCTGCTAGCCAGCTAGCTAGCTAGCGTCGGATAAATGTTAGCTGGCTGGCTAATATTTGTTCGTCATGAATCAGCGTTTTTGTTTGTTTTATGAAAGTTGACCATATCCTGCCATGTTGGCCTATCCTGCCATGGGAATGACTGATTGACTCCACACCCGTTTATTCACATTCTAACAGGGAGGGAGGGAGTGAAGGAGGGCATTTTGTTGTTGTAGTCAGTCCCCTGTTATCGTTCAGTGGAAGTTGTCTCTCACATATTTGACTCTTAATGTTATTTTAGCCTTAACTTAGGATGAATTTACTAAGCTTAGTTTGTATTTTGTAGGCCCTTCATTAGAAATGTGCTACTGTTTTATAATTCAAAGAAATATTTTATGGAAATACTTTATTTGGCATGGTGTTGACTATTTTAGACTGTTGTGGCAGTGGGTCATTTATCTTAGTTTTATTACTTTAACTAGTACAGTGTGTAAAGTAATGCCAAAAACTCTTAAAAATGACAGTTTTGTAATTGGGTAAAAGCTTTAAAGGGACACTGCAACCATAACGTTTAATTTAAAAACAAATGAATTTTTAATTTTCCTATATTACTGCAACATCACTGTAATAATAAAATATTAAAATGCGCTTCTGATGTATTTTGCTTGATGATCTAATGAGCTTTGTCTCTGCAGGAGCAATTCTAAAATATGTTGGCGCTCCAGACATTGAGCCAGAGGGATTTCCCGAACATCCTGACCAGGAAGCTCCAGGACCAACACATTCCTCAGAACCTCCTTCTGTCCAGGTGAATAATGTGTGTTATTCTTAGTAGCTAAGCTGATAAGTGTGGGACGAAACTAAGGCAATTAAGCATTATTTTGATTGTTGGTTTGCGTTTTAGTGTTGCACTTGTTGGTTTGTTGGATTTTCTTATTTAAAGTAAGCATTTTTTTTTTTATGAATATTCAATCTGTTGTATTTATTGAAAATATAGAGGATTCTTTTCCTAGTATTATAGTGTTTGTTTGTTTTTAAATCAGTTTAACTTGCTTGAGTTGCTCAACTGAAGATGTTTAATTTTACCTGTAGCCTGTTTTGCTCACGAGGTGTAATAGATTGTGGAATCTTAGTAGACCTTAGTAGACGCACGCTGCTGAGAGTGGCAACAATCAGCTCCGATGACCGTGGTGCTTGTAAATAAGGCAAATGCGCTATCTAGTGGGATGCAGCATGTTTATTCGTGTTGGAGCAATGACAAGTACTACTAACAAAAGAAAAGATGCACAGGGTAAAAAAAAATAATCATAAACTCTTCTTAGATCTCTTATAGATTATTGATAATAGCATTCTAATTGATTTCAAACCTTTTCAAAAGATCTTTTGCCAATAGCACACCCAAATATTTGATAACCTTGGAATTCCATTTGATTTTATATTTTCCTCTAATTTCTCGGCCTGGATGATAATTCAGCGTGAGAATTTGAGTGTTTGCTATGTTTAACTTGTTGCCTGTGTATTTAACATAGGTTTCTATTATCAACATCAAATGAGGTAAGGTTCTGTCCGGGTCTTGGAGAACCAAAATAATATCATCAGCAAAAAGCCCTGTTAGATGTCCCTGCTCTCCTATATGTATTCCTTTTAGATTGTTACTTTGTCTGATCATTTGTGCCAGCGGCTCAATGAACAGAGCAAACAATGTAGCGCATAGGCAACATCCTTGACGAGTACCATTAATCTTTATCCTTGCCGTAGGTTCTTGGTAGAGAGCTTGAATACACTGTATTAACTTTTCTTGGAACCCCAGTTTCCCAAGAACTTGATACAGAAATCTCCAATTCACACAGCCAAGGCTCACCAGTAACAGCTCGCAGGCCCTGCTTTTGGATCTGATCTATTATGTATAGGACCCGTCTAATGTCTTCTTGAGTCTGCCTACCTGTTAAAAAAGCTGACTGATTGGAAGTCCATCTCGTCCCCTTAAATTTCAAAGCGTAACGAACCTGTGTAGCCCGAGGAATTTTATTATAGTTTATTTCCTAGGGTGCAACTCCCCAGGTGGCATTGTCAGGCAACCCCCCCGCCCCCATTTTCCTTTATACCCACCATCAGAATTGTCTTGTCTCATGGTTATCTTTTAAGATAACCATTATCTTATCTTTTAAGATAACCATGAGCACAAGAAATAGGGTACAGCTTATCTGCAAAGTAAGTAACACGTACATTATGAACTATCATTCTATATCATAATGATGTAATATGTCAACCGAAAGCAGCTGACCAGCTGAAAAGGCTCACTCCATCCCCTACTGTTGGGAGAAGGACACGTTCCCGTCAGTAATTCAAATTTCTCAGCTGCATGTATAGGGGGACAAGGTGAGAACTCCGATTGGACGAGAAAACCGAATTATTGCTTAGTTCGATTAAGCTCTGCATGTAAACGCACTGATTACATCTGCGCCAGAGTGCAGAGTGAAAGCAGCTCTTTTAAAAAGAAGCGCAGGCTGGAGTCAGCACTCTGTCCTCTGGCGTGTCCACGCTGAGAACTTTGCAGTTCTTCTTAGCATTTCGGCTAGCAATCCCAGAGCGGGCTGGGCCATAAGCGCAGCTGGAGGAGGAACCCTGGCGGGTGCCCGTTCATCGGGAGGTGGTGCTGTGTGTGCGTGATCGTTGTGCATTCACCTCTTGGCTGTTAAAGCCGAAGTCTTTTTGGTATGGTACTTATTTCCTCGACACTCAGGCAGCTAAACCTGGTCTATTTTAAATTGTTGTCAAATAAAGCTGTTTCATTGGAAGTCCGTCTCGTCCTCTTAAATTTCAAAGCGTAACGAACCTGTGTAGCCCGAGGAATTTTATTATAGTTTATTTCCTGGGGTGCAACTCCCCAGGTGGCATTATCAGGCAACCCCCCCCCACCCCCTCCAATTTTCCTTTATACCCACCATCTGAATTGTCTCCACCTCCGCCAGACCCTCCCCCTCGCCACATCTAGTCTTTTTTTGATAGATGATGATCTATGCGTATTGATGCGTCGTGCTGATGCGTAGCCCCTCAAGGATCCCTCCTTGCACTGCCACTCCGTCGTAGTGTGGGGCACCGAGTGCCGCAGGCCCCTCCGCACCCGTCGCCACCGCCGTCTTCTACGCCAGGCCGCGTCTCGCCAATTCCTCCTTTACCTCCTCTGCGCTGTTGTAGGTTCGAGTTTCCGTATCCCAGTGGGTCCTCATCTTGGTGAATGGCGTGTGGAACCAGATGCCCTTCTCCTTCAGGATTCTTTTAGCAGTGTTGTACTCCTTTCTCTTTTGGACCATCTCTGTCGCGTAATCATGATGGAATGAGGGTACTTTATTCCCCAGTTCTATTTTCTTTGTCCATAGCTCTCTCAGGACCCTCTCTTTGGTAGTAAATTCCAGAAAGTTAACAATGATGGGTCTCGGTTGGGCACCGTCCGCTGGTTTCTGTGCAAATGAGCGGTGTGCTCTCTGAATTTGGAAATTAAAATCTGCTGGCAGGTGCAGTTTGCTTTTCAGCAGGTCTTCCACAAACTTGGCCACAGATTCTCCCTCCTCTCCTTCAGTGACTCCATAGATACGTAGGTTGTTTCTCCTCGGCCTGGACTCCAGGTCAGTTAACTTGTCCTGAAGAGCTTTTTGTTCTCTCAGTGATATGACCAGAGTGTCATTAGCTTCCTGTGCCCAACGTTCTAGCTTTTCAATCTGCGACTCAGCCTCGTTGATCTTGCTGGTTTGGAGCTCCTGTTCGGTGATGACTTTCGCAAGTTGTTGATTTATTTCGTCTTTGAAGTCGTCCAAGTCTTTTTCCACGTCGTTCCTCAGTGTTTCTCCAAACGTGCGAAGGACTTCTTTTGATTCCATTTTTAAATCCCGTATCTCCTTGCTAATAATTTCTATGTCCGAGCCCTTTTTCGCGTCGTTAGTCACGAGGAGTTCGTTTCGCCATCTCCCTCTGTTTCAGAGCAAGCTGGTAGTTCCGCCATATTGTCTGTTACCGTGTTTCTGTTTTGGTTGAATGGAGTTTTCCTTCCCATTCCAACGTTCCCCTGATCACTTTGTAGTTAATATGATATCTGACAATAGTTATTCAAGTTTTCGGGGAGTTTTTACCCTGGATGGTCGAGAGCCCTGGTGTCGCGCAGTCTACTGCTTTATGGACAAACCAGAAGTCCCTTCCCTCTAGCCTTTTCAAGGGGGAGGTGGCTAGACTCGGCTCTTGTGGGACGAGAAGCAGAAGGCGTGTCCGATCGGGGGGGAAGATGAGATGACATTTTTGTGGGTCAACACAAACTCATCTGCGAGGACAGCAGCCTTGGACAATGACGACACTTTCTGTTCATTCAAGAACATTACCACCTTCTCTGGCAAAGAGTCTTTAAAATCTTCTGAAAGAACGAGCTCACGGAGTGACTCAAAGTCATTTTTGACATCATCAGCTGCACACCATTTATCAAAGAGGTTGCTTTTCTCCCATGCAAACTCGACAAAGGTTTGACCACTGGATTTTCTATGGTTCCTAAATTTTTGCCGGTAGGGCTCAGGAACAAGCTCATAAGCAGGAAAAATTGCTTCCTTTACAACATCATATTGCAGGCTGTCTTCTAAGAAAAGAGCAGACACCAACTCCTGTGCTTTTCCCACCCGCTTGCATTGGAGAAGGACATGCCACATGTCTCTTGGCCAGTTGAGTGGCGAAGCTATTCGCTCCAAGGCACTGAAGTATGAATCAACTTCTGCCTCACGAAATGCTGGCACCAGAAAAATGTTTTTACTGGGGCTGGGCAACGATTAAAAATTTTAATCGCAATTAATCGCATGATTTACCTGATCAATCACGATTAATCACGTCGTATACGCAAAAGCCAATAATGAATTGAAAAGAAGTCTTTCATACACTTTAATTTAAATGTTCTGCCATATAAACGAAAGCACCATAACATTTATCGTGCAAACACTTAACATCAGCACTTTACACAGAAACATTTTTAATGTAAATCTAAAGTTAAAAAAAATGCAAATACAAAATTAAAGCTTATTGCCAATGCCAGGGCATTACTGTTATCCTGTTCCTCATGAAAAATAAAAAAAAATCTACCTCCAAAATCCTGAGCCACAATAATAACAGGCAATTTCTGAGGTAACAGCAGAAACATTTTTCTTTTATCAGGGAGCAGCATAACCAGTCTGCGTTCCTTTGCAAATGTCCCAGTTAGAAAGGGTGAGGCACAAAAACGTTCACTTTTGGGTTTTTCTTCACAGGGGACTAGAATGTAAAGTCCACATTTATACTGGAGTTCTTTTGGAGAATCTCACTCAACTCAGTGCAGTTTGTCAGTTCCTGGAACTTGACGGCCAGTTATTTTAAATGTACTGCCATATGAATTAAAGTGCCATAACATTTACTGTGCAAACACACTTTTAACATCAGCATTTTTGAACAATTAGCAGCTAAGAAAAAAAAAAATAGTGTAAATTTAAACTCAACTTAAACAATGTTATCAAAGCAATACAAAATTAAAACTGTAAGCAGCGTTTGCGGGACTGAGCCCACCTGGCCACTGCCTGCCGTGACGTCCGCCACCTGGCCACAAGCCCCCGACACCCGCCGACGCTTCCCAACGCCTGGCGATTCCGCCCAAAACCCGCCGATGCCCCATTACTGACGCCGACGCCTGCTGATGACACATCAAGCACTGACTTGACATTACTGACTTGACATTTAGAAACATTTGATTTCTAAATGTGATTGATTACTGTATCATTTTGGAGATAATAAGCCTTAAAGTTGGCTTTTTGTTTTGTTTTGCGACAGCTCCAATATTCCATTTTTACTGTACAATAACATCAAATTGCTCCATAAGCTCTGTCAATGGTTGGTACAGTTGACCTCAGGACAACCTTGAATATATCTTCTCTTAATATTCTTGAATATTCTCACTTAATGTACCAGCTCCTTCCTGTAGACATGATATGTACAGTTAGTTATTCTTTGTTTGACGCAAGCGTTATATTAAGTTCCTCCTATCTGTACCGGTACTTCTTGTTAATTTGAAATAAACACTAACAGCATAATGTCAAAACAAAAACCGAACAAGTCAAAGATCATAAAACAAGGAGGCTTTGTACTAAAATATGAATAAAATATAAACAGGGAGTTGTCTAATGTCGTCAAGGAAGCCAACATTACGTTACCTGTTGATCAGCATGTTGACTCAGAAAATCCTCAGGCTCCTGCTGCGACATTTCATGTGGGGCGACGGTTGTGACTTCACTGCTGGTCCCGTGAGAAACTCAAATCGGTTCTTCACGTTTGTTGCGTGGCATGGATTAGGACATTGAGAGGCATTATAGTGTGGTTGTGTGCACCAAATCGGACTCGGCTTCTTGCTCGATAGCCGTGCATAATTTACGCAAACGCAATGCTCTGTTTACGTGAACTCACGGAGTCCGACTCCTTGCACGTGCTCATCTCGACTCGATGGATTTATGAGCTTGATGACAAGTGTGTATTTTGTATTGGATTGATGTACTGCAATTCTAGTCATGTGAACAAGCAATTAGCATTCCTAGTTATATGTGGCATGACGAAATACTGTACTACCAAGTTTGTATTGCAGTTTCTTCAGTTTATGGGGTAGAGGGTGCTCAAATTGGATTGATTGAAGATGTAGTTTAGGTACAATTTGCTTGTTTTTATCAATATTTAAGTTGATTGCAGTTCAAGGTGGCACAATCCTATCAGATGTTGTCATTTTGTCACGAAGAACACTGGTATTTGTTGATTATTACCATAAGTACCACCATGTTGCAGGCATTGTGGTTACAAGTTTCACTCCAATTTTGATTGTTGTCTGTATGACTAGCAATCCGTTGAGCTGTCTAGGGTTATCATTCAGATAAGGTGTCACAACTTTTAGGTATGAAAAAATTTCCATGACTTTGATTGGTCCGCTAAGTAATTAAAATAACTGTATGCTGACACTGATTTCAAAAAGAAGTATTTTACAAATTTGAGACAAAATGTCTAAACTGAATTGCATTTACAATTAATTCTGATAACAGAAATTGGCACAAAACAAACTTGGTTTGACTTGTCAAGTTGAATTAAATTCATTAGTGAAAAAATGTATGAGTTGTTAAGTCTAAAAGGTTTGTTAATGATTGGACTGTCTTTATAGCTGCCAACATCGATGAAGTCTTGCTCCACACCCTCAGTCGTGATGATTTGAGAGACCTTTTTCCTGGACCAGAACACTTTCTCAGGAGGAAACGGATTTGGGCCCTTATTAGTGTAGATGTGATTGGTTACCTACTTTGCTCTGAAAACATCGAGCATAACACTTTTTTTTTCTTTTTTCCTAATTGTGTCTATTGTTTCTCTCTTGTTCATAATGTTTTGGATCTGGTTTCCTCTCGGCTGAGAATTCCACCGTACCAGACAAGGCTGCCCCGAATGAAGCCAGGAACTGTGTCTTCACCAGGAGGAACATCTCCAATCTGTCCTCAGACATCCACTCCTTTGGTGAAAAGCAGCCCAAAGAGGACCCTACAGCTTCCTGCTCCTCCACAATATGTTGTCTATACTAGACATGGGCAAACCCCGGCCCGCGGGCCACATCCGGCCCGCTGCGTGTCTCTGTCCGGCCCGCGTGAAGCCATTCATAACCCCCCAACACCGCACCCCCCAACGAAACTTTGTTGGCACGTAACTTTGCCGAGTTAGTGTAGCGCGATAGCGATAGCGTGCTTCCTCCCCGTCAACGAGGTGTAGGTACAGAATTAGTCCGGGTGCAGAATCGTTCCAGGCAGAAGTGACTGCCGATACAGCAACTCCATTGGGACATACCTCTACATCGCGTTCGAACGTGATATATGGATAGATTGCGGTACGTTTATAGAGTTGCCGTATGTGACGTAATTGGCAGTCGCCTCTGTCCAGTGGGCGAATGCCAACAACGTCACATACGGCAACTCTATTAGGACAAACTACATCGGTTGATTAAGGTTATCTTTTTTTTTCTGTCAATCCCTGCCGTATTTACAGTACTTTGTATTATATTGTATACACGAAATTCTCTCTCTCTCTCTCTCTCTCTCTCTCTCTCTCTCTCTCTCCCTCTCTCTCTCTCTCTCTCTCTCTCTCTCTCTCTCTTCACAAGCTCGTAAGCACTACTTCCAGATTGCCCGCACTGCCAGTGAGGGGAAATGTGTCATGTTCAAAGAGCTGAGACGCAGGCTGGTGAGAAACACTGTCACCAGCATGATTTCTATCTTGAGAGCCAGTCAGCAAGGAGAGGGGGTCCGGTACCCTTCTAAGCATGAAGTCACTGCAATGTCTCAAAGACTAGTGGAGTATTATCCCATGCTGAAGGATTAAGACAAAACAATGAAACATGTAAGTGATTATATTATTTTTGCGCACTTAGATTTTGAAGCGTGTGGTTATTTTTGGCTGATACTTTTTTTATCTGTGCATGTTCACTTTCCATCTTTATTTGTTCTTTCAATGAGTGAAATTTTATTTACCACAGGAGAGCACTTACAAGAATCTTCACAAGAGATTCACCAGGGAGGGGCCACAAGAAGAAAAGGCATCGCATTGACTTCTCAGCAAGTGACCAAGAAGAAGATCATGATGCAGACTCAATTGGTGGATCAACAATTATTTTGTGTCACACACCAGGGCGCAGTTCTGATAATGGCCACACTTCACATAAGTAGAAACATGTCCATTTTAATAATAATGATAATGTATGAAAGCTAGGCAATGTTTTGATAGTTTTGGATATCATGATATATCACAGGCATTTTTACATTTGAATTGTCATTTGATATATTTTGATGCTCCAAACAATTTCATCCATTTGACTGATTTACTGATTTGTCTCCTCCATTTCATCAGCCAAAGATGGTCTGACAGCACAGGCCAGACATTATCAGACCCTGCAGGAGCTGTACAAGAAACCAAAACCCAACCAAGATGCTGTCTCCCAAATTCTTGACCTGCAGTTTCAAGCAAGAAGATCCTTCATTGATAGTGATGTTCTGAAAGAACAGGACAAGGCCAACAAAGATCCTGGATGCATATCCATGTGTCAAGGATCTTTATCGTGTAAGTGATTAACTTGTTTTGGTTTATGATGAAAAGCAAGCATTTTTGCAGATTTTAACACTGACTTGCATTATAGGCGATGAATGAGCTGCGGCGCATTCTGGATAAGGGCAACAGAAAATTCATTGATGAACTAAAAAAAGAGATGGGAAGACTTCTGCACCAATGTGTAATTTTATGGTGTTTGGAAAAAAAATGAAGTGATGAAGCCACGCATAACGCTGGATGTAGGTGAGTGGGACATGCCAGTGAGGCACTGCTTCATGTCATTCAGGTGAAAGTTTGTTCGCATTTTCTCACATTCAACACTTCATAGTTCCATGCATGGATGTGGCGTTTCCTTCTTCTTTTTCTTTAGCCAACAGAAGATCCCACAATGTACTCGCAGAAGAGGTCTTTCTGCAGCCCTGTGTTGCTGTTTGATGGGACCCGCTGTCTCATCTGGCTTGGAGCCACTCCCGCCACCACGCTTGCCAAGGAAGACTTGAGTGACGGTCTGCTTCATCTGATGGATTACTACTATGCCCTGCACCTCACATATCCAAAAGTGTGTGGCAACCCTTCTCTCTGTCATTCAGACAGAAGTGCTACAGGATACTATCCATGAGTGAGACACCACAGCCTCATACAAAAAAGACCATGGCAGAATGGAAAGATTTTATTAGGGAGTAGAGCTGTGTACTCGGCATAGGTAGTGATACACTCCCCTGGTAGTTGTAACTTGAGGGTGGGTGGGAGTCTGTTGGAACAAACATGTTATCAGTGGTGATAGGAACACAACACTATATGCTGTCCCCATACTGTTTTTTTTTTTTGTGTGTGTAACTGAGTGTCAGGGAATCTGAATCAATGTTCAATAATGATGACGGTGAATATTGTAACAACAAAACATTACTTGCATTCTAGAAATGATTGCTTGAGATTGTTTTAAGATGCAATGCCTTAGTGACGTTTTTATTACAAGGCAGTGAAGGCACTGTCAGCAATTTAAGTGAATAAATAGTTGTTGACAATATTAATTTTGTTTGATTTTTTTTTTTGGGGGGGGGGAGTGGGCGTAGGGGGGGTGGATGCTTTGTCTCATTTTGAGAAAAAAAAGCTAATATTGTGAACACTTAAATTAAGAAGAATTGCACTGTTAGTAGGTCTGGTTTTAAGATCTTTTCATTCAAATTAAGAAAGAAGCAAACGTGAAAAAAGAATTGAGAAGCTAGTATCAAGTTTATTTGACTTAGTACAGTCCTTGGAATGAGTGCTTTACTGTTTATTTCAAGAGTTTTTCCATTCTTCAAATACCTAGATATATCGTCTTATTTTAAGAAATCTTACCAAGTCTAAATATCTTACTGCATTGGCAGATAATTTGACTTGTTTCTAGCCTGTTCTTTCTCAATTTAAGTGTTTATTTCTTAGATATATTTTGCAGTGTGTGGACACCGAGGGGAGCTCTAGAATTGGCTCATTCAACCGACCAACGAGCCAATCAGCAGCGGCGTCACAGGCCCTCCTCCTTCTTTGTTCTCTCTCTCACTTTGACTTCTGCACTGGACAGCCAGGTTTGTGGAGGGAAGGTTGGAACAAAGTAAGGACGGGGTACCCCATACATTCATGTACGTAGAGTCACTAAGTCTTAAACTCACCAGGTTTGTATCGCTTATCGATAACCCTAATGCCATACAAGTCTATGAGGGTCAAAGGTCAACTTTGTCATAGGGACATGGGGCCACTTTCAGGTTCATCAGGATCCTCCTGGACACACCCACACCAAATTTGGGGCTTCAAGCACATGAGGAACCCCGAAACCCTCACTCTAATTCCAGCCTTATCGCTAACCCTAATGCCATACAAGTCTATGAGGGTCAATGGTCAACTTTGTCCTAGAGACATGGAGCCACTTGCTTTTTCATCAGGAGCCCCCAAGAAGCGCACACGCCAAATTTGGGGCTTCTAGTTCTTGAGGAACCCCAAAACCCTAACCCTAATTTCAGCTAACCCTAGTTTCAGCCTTATCGTTAACCCTAATTCAATGCAAGTCGATGGAGGTCAAAGGTCAACTTTGTCCTAGAGACATGGGGCCACTTTCAGGTTCATCAGGATCCTCCTGGACACACCCATGCCAAATTTGGGGCTTCTAGCCCATGAGGAACCCCGAAACCCTCACTCTAATTCCAGCCTTATCGCTAAACCCTAATGCAGTGCAAGTCTATGAAGGTCAAAGCTCAACTTTGTCCGAGAAACATCAAGTGTTTTTTTCATGAATCATTCATCAATGTTAAGAGTTTGCTTTTTAGGAGAATTCACCATAAAAATACATTGACACTGTCAAAGATGGACTCAAGCACTATTATTGAACTATACTGTATTTTTTGAGTGATGTGAAGCTTTTGACAAGCGCTGCGCAAAGGAGGCCCATTTGTTTTTGTTTTTTTTCAGGGGGCCCAAAATTCCTGGCGGCACCCCTGAGCGTTCATCTCCAGCACTAAGGCAGTGGAGCTGCCGGCCACGAGAGAAGAATTAACCAGTCCATTGAAACCATTTGTTTGGTCTAGTGAGTGGCAACAGTCCTTTGAGGATCTTAAGTGCCTTCTCAGCTGTAACCCTGTCGTGTCTGCTCCAAATTTTTCCTCATTGGCTAGAAGCCCCAAATCTAGCGTGGGCACTTCTTGGGGGCTCCTGATGAAAAAGCAAGTGTCCCCATGTCTCTAGGACAAAGTTGAAAATTCACCCCATAGACTTGCATTGAATTAGGGTTAACAATAAGGCTGAAACTAGGGTTAGGGTTAGGGTTAGGGTTATCTGAAATTAGGGTTAGGGTTTCGGGGTTCCTCAAGTACTAGAAGCCCCAAATTTGGCGTGGGCGCTTCTTGGGGGCTCCTGATGAAAAAGCAAGTGGCCCCATGTCTCTAGGACAAAGTTGAAAATTCACCCCATAGACTTGCATTGAATTAGGGTTAACAATAAGGCTGAAACTAGGGTTAGGGTTAGGCTTAGCTGAAATTAGGGTTAGGGTTTCGGGGTTCCTCAAGTACTAGAAGCCCCAAATTTGGCGTGGGCGCTTCTTGGGGGCTCCTGATGAAAAAGCAAGTGGCCCCATATCTGTAGGACAAAGTTGAAATTTCACCCCATAGACTTGTATGGCATTAGGGTTAGGGTCCAAGAGTACACATACACATTTTCTTTTGCTTTTTTGATTTAAACTCATCGTCTCCAGCTGCAAAGGTACAGAAACCTTTCTGTGTTTTGATGTCGTGTGTGAGAAAACATCACTTTTTTCTGTAAACTTGTGTTATCATTGTCCTTCATTGAAAATGACACAATCTTTCATCAACACCAAGGCATTCCGTCGCTCTCTGGCCATGAAACGACGCCTGGAGCAAAAATGGGATTGGACACCTTTTCCACCTCGGAAGGACTTTGAACGTCGTGAGTACTTCCACGTTCATGATTTCATGTTCTGCCTGTGTTATGTTGTATTCCAAATAAATCTTACAAAAACATATTTAGATTTTTCTTTTTTGTCAATTTACACAGGGCGCGGTACTGGTCAGCGACCTGGGTGCGAAGATGGCCCGTTTTGCTCCTGACTGACAAAACAGTGCAAGTTCGTTCTTAAGGCCCAGCAACCAGACAAGAAGGTATGGGTCGTGATTTTGTCAAGCCACGAGTTTCTTTATGTTTTTGTTCTGGTGGTGGGAGACTCACATCTCTGTCCACTTGTGGATGGTTTTGTGTTCTCGCCCTGGGCAACAACCTTGAACACGGGCTTGTAACAGACTCCGCCCAGGATTTTGCTGCGCTACTGGCAACTGTGTTGGACCGCTTGCCCAAGGTTTGTTTATCTGCTGTGACAAACAAATTTGAACACATGAATGTCATCACCACTTTGTTTTATCAATATCAAGTAATTCCATGATCCATAGTTCAATAACAAGAATATTCATGAATTTATTTTGCATTTTTATGTTTGTTTGGGTTTTTTTTTTATATATACAACTATTTTGTAGGTGTTTGTGCTTGACTTTCCACCTCGCCTGACTGTCAAGCCAGAACTACAAACAGCGCTACGTCAAGTATATCATCGTGTTGCTGCACGCATGGGTGTGTAAAATACATATTGTTGTTGTATTTTTTTCTCTTCAGTGACACTGTGCTAACAGATATTTCTTAGAATTGTGTGATTACACAATTGATTATGTGACACTTCTTCCAGGTTTAACATTTGTGTATATGGCCGATCACCTCCCCCTTCGTCAGCTGTACATGGTGGTGTTATGATGGTGTAAGTTTTGCCTTCTTCAGCCTTACTTGCTCTTCATTTGATATGACAAATATGTGTTAACATGTTGTTTTCTGTTTACGTGCACCTCAGGACTGATTTTGGTGGAGCGTCTGCATGCTGCAGTGCTCCATCAGCTCGCACCCCCTTCACCTAGGCCAGGGGTGTTGTGCCACAACCAATCATCGCCCAGGGTGTCTCCCAGAGTGGTTGTGACAGGTCCTGTCCACATGCCAGTGTATGGACCTGCTCCTGAATGGACTCTTGTTGGACAGGAGGTTGAGGTAACCTGTTCATCCCTCTTTTTTTTTTTCTTCCCCCAATCGTGTATTTGTCAAACAGTGCAACTTTTTATTTTAAAAATGAACACTTATCCTAAGTTGACTCTGATTTCCTCTCCTCTTTTTTTTATAGACAGTACCAACAGCTGTTGAGACTGCATTTCACACAGACATCCCGTCCAATCCCGTGTGGTTCAGTGAGGCTGTGCTGCTGGACCACATGGAGACCGTCGTGGAGTCATCTGGCAGGGTTTCCCCAGCTGCCACGGTAACATTCACACAATTATTCATACACTTATCAACTAGGGGTGGGTGAAAAAAAAATCAATATTGCAATATATTGTTGTGCTTTCTGTCACAATAAATAATCGATACACTGACGGCAAATATCAATATTTTTTTCCAAACACCACCTGTCCACCTGTCCCGGGAAAGATAAAATCTCTCCCAGGACACAATTTGTCCCGTTTTTTAGGGAAAATGACAAATCCTCATTTAATTTCCGTCTGTGGTCTAGATAGGGTTGCCAACCCTCCCGTAAAATACGCGATTGTCCCATATTTGGCAACTAAAAAGCCTGTCCCGTAATGAACTGATGGGGGACGCACTTCACTTTTTCCCGTATATTTTGGGGACACGGTTATTTATTTCTTTATTTTGTCTGCATCATTTTTTATTGATTTTCAGAATTGGGGCAGTGAAAGTATTTTTTTCCCTCTCTCATCTTCCCGTCGGTTTGTATATCCCAAGTCCCCAAGTTGAGATAAGACAAGTTGCTACTGACTTTACATTACCAGAAAGCACTGTCCTTGTTTACATGAAAGTTATTAATGTTCATGCACTTTAATATGTTTGCTTGTGCAGTGCACGTTTGTTTGTACATTATACAAAGTTTTGGAATAAATGCAAGATCACAGGCATTTTCCTTTTTATGGGTATTTTTTTCTTTTTCAGTCACATATCGTCTGCAAAATTTCGAAGATATCGAAGATATCGTGTGTCGTGATGTTGTCATTATCGTGGGCCAAATATCGTGACAGTATCGAATCGTGGGTTAGCCGTATCGCCCCACCCCTATTATCAACACAAGATCACATATGTACAGTACATGTACAGTTTAATTAGTGTGTTACTTTGTTTATGAATTAATTTCTTTATGTTCTTCCAGATGTCCAGCCTGAGACGTCGATCAGCACGCGTTGCCTCAAAAACCAAAACAAACAAGTGACATGTTGGTATTTGGGATATGTGTATTTCATTGTGTGCATCTTTGTGATAGGACAATAAATGCAGTTCTTTAAACGTTACTTTGTGTCCTTGTATTTGCAGGTGTGGGCAACACGTTCAACTGTCCACATGACTGAGTCTGCCTCCAGCAATGTCACAGCAGTGCAGCAGGTTTGTACTTATTCATTTCCACTTCATCACCTGTGTGTGTTTTCTAGGCTTTACACCGATCTTATCGGCTGTATCGGATCGGCCGATATTTGGCATTTTTAGAAACGTTCATGATCGGGCGTCATGTCATGAATCACCGATCAATGACGTCATGGTCGTGTTGAAACTTTTTTAATCTGTCTCATTTCCTCCAAAGTAGTTTCACAGCATCGACATGTTTATTTGTTTGTATCCGAGAGCTAATGATTCATGATTCAAAAACCTTCATTTTCGTCTTCGTGCCTCTTCCTGTTTTGAGTACTGTCGCTATGTGACGGACAATAAAGTTTCTTTGAATCTTCACGACAGCAACATCCATGGGCGACACAAACAAACGTGTCGGAGGTGTGGAAGTTTTTCAAAGTGAGACAAACAGACATAGCACAAGCTATCTGCAATATATGCAACGCTACAGTACCTAGCGGGGGAACTTTGGTAAAAAATTTCAACACCACAAATTTAATCAGGCACTTGGAAAAGATACACACAGAGGAGCATGTCGAGTTTAAGAAACGCAGCGCGGAGAAAGAAAAAGAAAAGCAAACTCTGAAACGGATGCTAAAGCAAACAACTTTAGACGGTGCTCGTGAGAAGGCAAGGGGTGTACAGAAACAAGTATTTATTGCCCCTAACGTGATCGGATCGGTGATCGGTGATCGGTTTATTTAAACTCACTGATAGGTGATCGGCACAAAAATCGTGATCGTGTAAAGCCTAGTGTTTTCCTTTCTATGTTTATTGGCATAAAATCACATCTTTCTTATTTTAATCAGGTGGAGGCGACGCCGCAGATGACCAGAGCTGTGCCCGTGGTTCCTGTGGCTCCCGTGGTTTCCAGCACCAAGCCAGAGGAGGCCAGCACCGTCCAGGAGGCAACACAGAAGATCAACTAAGCTAAGGAGGCTTTTCTTTCTTCTTCTGTTGCCTCTGACTGCTCCGCTCGTTCTACGCCTTGCACATGTGATTTGTGATCCATCATCAGTTCGTACTAGTGAAGATGCAGTGGCAGATCATGGCACTGGTATTAGATTAGCCAAGGTTCTGCATGGTTCTTTTCATCAAGGCGAAACCGGTCACGGTTTAAAATTCCAGCACCAGCTGGCAACAGTGAGTCACTTCAGAAGAGCAAAACTCCTCACTTTGACATGGATAATTCTGACGTAGAGTTTGTCAGTGCTGTGACCAATGAAGAGTGTAACTTCTCTCCCCTTGATGTTGATGTTTGTTTAGACCTTAGCAAAAACTTGAAGATTCATTTGGACCGTGCGAGTTTTCCAATTTCTGATTGCAAAGGCCCATTAGGTTCGCCGTGTACAAATGAGAATGTAGAGGCTGATGGAAACTGCTTCTTCAGAGCCATCAGTCAAGCTGTGACTGGTTTATAGACACAGAAGTGGAAATTCAGGTTGCAGCAGATTGTTTACGATTAGATGTGTACACTTTTATCGATGGTCATGGGTTGAAGTACAGCTCTTGCAAGAAACAATTCTCACATTGTATATATTTATGGATGTATTTGTTTTATAGAGAA
>NW_027466153.1:782500-825000 GCF_046127955.1 Nelusetta ayraudi
CGTCACTGATGAGACGATTTTATGATTCCTGCAGTTAAATTTTTTTAATTCGAAATCTGCAAAAACCTTCTGATCAATGAAGACAGAGTTGATTAAAATGATTTCAAAATTGACCCGTTTGAGAAAAGCTGCACTGTGGCATTGTTTGCATGTTGTTTTAGCTCTCAGTGGCTTCATTTCGCATTTTTCTTAAAAGCTTCGTTTAGTGGTCCATTGTGGTCAATGGGACACTGAACATCCGCTTTGTGTGCCCGAGTTGTAAGAGGATCAGGTGCGGACATTTTAGCATTTAAATTATTATGGCTTATTAGCATAGGTACGGAGTACCTCACCTGTCCGTTCTTTTTACAGTGCTTCCTGAACACCTCACCGGCACACTACAGCCGCCTGCTAGCACAAGGCTGCGCAGAGCCTCCTCGTTGTTCTCCTCACCTGGAGGACGCTTGGTGATCAAGACCTGTGGCCCAAAACTCGGTCCTATAAGATAAGTGCAGGAACACTGCCGCTTCGCCCGCACTTGATTGTGCTAGCCGCCCCGTACAGACAGTGGACGGTGCATGTTGCTTCCGTCCCGCCTTGGTTTTACTTGTTGTTTTTCCGTTGTCGTTGTGTTTTTCTTCGTTTGCTTACGTCGCCACTGCTGACCCTCAGACAGCAGACGTTACACTATCAAGTCGCCGGTCCAGCTACAGTGGTGTGCATGCGTGTATGCGTGTGCGTGGTTGGTGGGAACTTGGTTGGTGTGTGTGTGTGTGTGTGTGTGTGTGTGTGTGTGTGTGTGTGTGTGTGTCATAGCATTGTTTGTTTGTTTTTCTTGCTATTTCAGTACATGTGACAGATTTTAGGGAACTTTTAGTAACCAACTGTTTATATTTTCTTTTGTAGTCGCTGAGAGCTGCTGGTGGTGGCGGTGTCCCGGGTGGTGGGCCCCTTTGAGTGCTGTGACCCGGGATTGTGGTTGTTTTCTTCTTTTTTTTTTTGCACTTCACTTTCTTTGCAGGTGTGTCACGTGTGAGTGGGGTGTTCCTTGTTTTCTTTGGTTCCTCCCCCGTTTGGCCCCCTCATCGGTAAGCCTCAGTTTCTACACCAAGAATAAGGAGCTCAGTAGCTCCGTTTTAAGTGTTGGTCTGTTTGTTCCTTTTATTTTTAAATGTTGAATAAAAGTTGGTTTGATATTTTAAACATTCTGAACCACGTCTCCTACTCCTTCCTCGTAGAACTTACCTGTGTGCCTAATTATTACTTTTGTGTTTAGTAGAACTCCCTGGGTGAAATTCCCAGAGTGGCGTTGTCGGTTCCTTTTCATTTTGTTAAATTCCCAATATTAAATCTTGCTTTATCAGATAGCCATAACCACTCTCATCGCCACAGGATATTTGAGTCATACTGTCGTGTCTACTTCCCAGTCTCAATAAACATGTTCACCACTGCTGCTTCTTAAATGGAGGTTTGTCGGGGTTTTTCCCTTTTGAGAAGCAAGCCACATATTTTGTGTCTTTCCACCACAAGACATTGGCTTTTGTCACTCTCTTCGTCGTATTGGGAAAAAGTGGCATATCGGACTTTCCCGCCGCGAGTCGCTCGTCAACATACTGCTGTGAAAGAGGGGTGACGTCACAGAACGCGACGTGCATTTAGGTGCTGCTGCGTAAAACTAAAAGATTTTCCTGGGCAAATATTCATTTGACAGACGTAAACGAAGTGAAATATGACTTCAATTTAAGTTTGTTTTAGTTTGTTTTTATAAACACACAAAAAAGTTTGAGTTAGTTATCGTTTTTGAAAAAAGTTCTTGACTTCTACTTTAGAGATATTGATGACGAGTTGTTGCATATAAACGGTGTGACTATGTGGTTCGGCAAGCGGTGGTGCTGTCTGTACATAGCTTAGCAAACGGCTAGCGCTAGCACCCCCTTTCAATGCCAGAGTGAAAAGATCCACACGGAGTGTTATGACCCACGGGTGGGTCTAGGTGCCTCTATCTTTGTGTCTGTGTGTGTGTCTGACAGTGGATGACGCCTTGCAGGTGCGGTCCTGGATGTCGGCTGCTGATTGGACGCGCCACGGCTGAGAAGGAGGAGCAGTCGAGCCAGCCTGACGGTCGTCCCTCCTCCGCTCCCAACTCTGCAGTTAGTCACTTCTGAAATGCTGTTAGAGCACGCAGCCGTAGGTAGTGATGGCCGATCGAGGCTTTGTTGAAGCTTCGACACTTGTTTCAAAAAATGGTTCATTCCTCGAGGCTTCAATGACACAGTGCTCGAGGAGGTCATCTAGTGCTCAATAAAATGAAGTGCAATGGAAACGTGTTCATTGTTTCATCGATTGTTTGGGATTTGATTCGCCATGCATTTTTGTTGGACAACACTACATGCTTGTATGGTTCAATGCTGACACAATAAAATAAAAATGAAAAATAAAGACAATGTCTCTTTTTTGGCACGACTGATTGTAGTAGACTATAGCTCTTATACTTAGCCTGACAGTTTGTGCAATGAATTATATTATATCCTAAAACAAGACTAAATAGCCCATAGTTTAAAAATATGTTCAATAGTAAGTGTTCAGTGGGTCAGATGTCAAATGTGATCTATTTAAAATGTAGAATAGATGAGCTAAATAACACATATATAATACACATTGATGGGAATTGAACCGTCGCCTCAGTCTTGCAAGTCCAAGATTGTCATAATGTACCACAAACCCAAATCACACTCCCTTTTTTTCATCTAAGCTGTTTGAGTAGCGTTAGCACACCGTGATTCCTCATCAACTACAGGCCTACACTTCAAATAATTATCAGAAAAATCCAACGTAAAGAGAGCACTTCCATTAGGAAATAGTCAACATGAAATTTCGTCCTCTACTGACACCTGCTGGTCAAATTGAATCGTTGTAAATATTGTGAAGAAGTTGTCATCTAATTCTAGTCCTAAACAATATGGCCATTCCAAGTGAAGTATTAAGACAATTAATCAGGTCTGTACTGCTTGATTGAACACATTCATCCCGTTCCAGTGCACTAAAACCCACTTCCCTTCAGGACCGTGTCAGCGAAGCCAAAACTTCCTTGAGTGACGTTGTTTCCCAGCATGCAATGCGAGCTAGCGATTCACAATACTATTTCGTCACAAACATGGATGTAAAAAATAAAAAGGGAAAAAGGGAAAAATGAAACTTCAGGAACAGCAACCATTGCAATACAAGCAGAACTGGGCCGAAGTTTTATATTATGTACACCATAATACAGCCTTCTGGTGGACAAGCCATACTATTTAAGCCGTGTCCTCCTATGGCACTTCCGTGGGTGGAAGCACATGGTAGAGGTCACGTGCTGGTTGTGCGTCACCCCTCGAGGCCCTTGCAGGGGATCTGCAGGACATGTGATTCAGGGGAGTATATGGAAAATATGGGTCAATGTAGTCAGTCGTAACATGAGAAGCTTGCTTGCAAAAATAATGCACTACATGTGGATGTCACACTTTTTTTTTGTTTTGTATGAGCATTTAAAAAAAAACCACAACATACTAATAATATGGATATTGACCATGTATGTTTTGGAGTTCAATGACAGAGGTTAATTAATATATATATATATATATATGTATATATGTATATATATATATATGTATATATATATATATATATATATATATATATATATATATATATATATATATATATAGTCAGCTGCTTTCGGTTGACATATTAAATCTATTGTGATATGGAACGATAGTTCATAATGTACGTGTTACTTGCTTTGCAGATAAGGTGTACCCTATTTCTTGTGCTCCTGGTTATTTTAAAAGGCAGACAAGAACGTTGTTTGCTGTTGGAGGGCTACAACAACACTTCGATGCTACGCTTTGTGCCGTCGCTACGGACCCCAAACTCTCGTTCTTGTTGGATTCGGGTTCTGCGCAGACTGGTGGGAGAGTTTGTGTACAGGTTTTGCAAAGGAACGGTGTCTTCAGTTATACACACGCTCATTAAAGTGCCGACCGTGGAGGAAGCTCGTGCCGCTGCACGCCGTTTCCAGTAGAATAACCGCAAAATTACCAAAATAAAAACAAATCAGAAAAACATCTCTTTGCTGTGCTTTTATTTACAAAGTTGAAATTCTTCTAACTTACAAAAAATGTGAACGAAAAGGTAGAAATATAAATACGAAGGAATACGTATTTGTTCAGGGCTGCGCAAAGCCGGAGCCCTGCATTTGCTGCGCTACCCTTTTTAAAAAGGTCTCCGTTGCGCGTTATTTTAATATGTCCATCTCTTTTAGAAGAGAAAGCATCGCCCCGGTCTCATCCTCTCTCCAAATGTCAACATTCTTATTCGCGTTTGCCAGGTTGTTTCGCGCCGTCTGTTTTGTTAGACGATGTAGTTGTGCGGTCATGAGTCGCGAGAGCGAGGCGTGGCGCATGCTCACTCGCATTGTCCAGTTAATAGTCCGATTAAGGCGTATACATGGCAGAAAAATTTGAATTCCAATCGCATTATCTGGGTGTCTCAATCGGAGTTCTCCGATTCCAATCGGAGTTCTCAAACTCCAATCATAATCGGAGTAAGGTGTTTACACGCAAGTGAGTTCTCCGATCATAATCAGACTAAGGCAGTAATTCGATTTTCTCTAGTGCCATGTAAAGGCACTGAATGTAGTGGTTCAGACCAGACGCGAACAGGCGCGCGGCTCGTGCCATTCATTTCAATGGAAGCGGAAGCGCTGCGAAGCGGAGCGCCGACGAATTTCACGAGCGAGGCTCCAACTGGTTCACACCAGACGCGAACAGCTCCGCGACGGTCGACAAGCGCTTCTGCTCAGCTGCAGTCTTTTTTTCCCTCCCACTTGAGCTTCTTTTTTTTTTCTTCGCCCCCCCTCGCCCCGTAGCCAGCCCGTAGCTTACTTTTGTGTGTGTGTGTGTGTGTGTAAATAAATAGAAACACGCACTCAGGTGTCCATCTCAAGACAAGACCTCTTTCATAATGATCATTGACTGGCATCTCTAGGCTCAAACAGACGTATTTTGATCAAGTCTTCCTGTGTGTGTGTGTGTGTGTGTGTGTGTGTGTGTGTGTGTGTGTGTGTGTGTTTAATCTCTCTCGCACTCTGATACAATGTACTGACAAATATAACATACAAATATGATATATGATCGAATTTGTCATTCGGTTTTTATTTTGAAATTAGTTCATTTTGAAAATTCACCGGATTTTCTCGTTTTTATTGAGCGACTTCCTGTACTGTAGACGAGGATCGCTCGTGGCTCACGCACGAAATAGAGCAGACGCCGAAACAACAAATGCATGCCGCGAGCCGCGTGCCTGTTCGCGTCTACTGTGAACCACCACATTGATTAACGTGGGCGCCGAATGGAAGCGCTCGGCGGCGCTTCGCTTCCACGTCCAGTGAACTGACGTTAAATGCATGGCGCGATCCGCGAGGGGAGCCGCGCGCCTGTTCGCGTCTGGTGTGAACTACTACATTGATTAACATGGGCGCCGAATGGAAGCGCTCGGCGCTTCGTGGTGCTTCCCCGTCCAGTGTGAACCGGGCGTTACGTTGCTCGGAAAAATGTGTCGCCTGAGCCTCCGCCCCCTCCGTGTCCATTGGCGGAGGGAGGGCTCATTGAAAAAAAAAAATTAAAAAAATCGGTGTTCCTTCGGCGCGCCTGGGAAACTCTGAAATTATGAATAATTTAAGCTTGTTTTTGTCCCATTTGCCTGCATCAGCCCGTCATGATATTGTTAAATTAATTGAGAGCCACCCACTATTGTCTTCTGACCACCCCCGCCGTACGTCGGACCATTTGCACCATGACATAAAGTAGAGGGACATGCCACAAGTAAGCAGCACGCACACAGAGTCAATATTGGGAAGTTCAGAAAGAAGCTTTGGCTCTCCTTCTGACAGTACCCATCTTGATGTTTGGGGTCAGGTTTTTACAGACCATAATGCCCTCGAAGATGTGGTGGTCTCTGCTCTTACAAGACTTCAATCGCCAGATTTGCCACAGGAAGGGGGGTTGATAATGTGTTGGCAAGTGCATTATCACGTGTACATGTGGACTAGCTGTGGAATTCTTATTTCGGGGGAAGTGAGGTTTTTCTTGTTTAGTTTTATTTGTAGGTATGTTAATAGGGTTTAGTTCTTCAGGGAGGGGGTGTTATGACCCACAGGTGGGTCTAGGTGCCTCTATCTTTGTGTCTGTGTGTGTGTGTGTGTGTCTGTGTGTGAGAGATTGGATGACGCCTTGCAGGTGCGGTCCTGGATGTCGGCTGCTGATTGGACGCGCCACGGCTGAGAAGGAGGAGCAGTCGAGCCAGCCTGACGGTCATCCCTCCTCCGCTCCCAACTCTGCAGTTAGTCACTTCTGAAATGGTGTTAGAGCACGCAGCCGTAGGGGTGGGCTGCCATTTTCTTTGTCCCCTCTTTTCTCCTGTTTATTAAGTATGTAGGGAGGTTAGCCTTTCTGTATTTGGGTTCTCTTTCTTTCTTTAGTTAGTTCTTAAGGCGAGCTAGTTGGAGTTTGGTTTATTATTTTGGCCTGGGCCCACCCTGAAGCCTTTGCTGCCCACCGGTTAAGTTGTTTTGTTTATTTCATTTACTGATTAATAAAATGTTTTTTGTTGAAACTGCCAACTGCAGTGAAAAAATTAATGAGGCTTGGGAGTGGGGGAAGGTGTCCCACACGTTGCGTCTCGGTCCCCCTAGACGGGACGTAACACAGAGTTTTCGCCGTGACAGCAGGTTGAGCTCCTACCGTGTTACAGGTGACGTCGTCACGTTAGCCTGTTCCATCCCTGCTAAATTCTTTAAAGAACTACCGTAAGTAAACTTTTAAATTATAATACGCTCTACACTAATTGTAATTTCCTGCCCGTGGTTCTATATTGCAACAGTTGACGGCTCATATCAGCAGATAAGCAGCAACAATCTGGGCATTGCGGGTGATTCATAAATATGTCATTTCTTATTAATTAGCCCATAAGTGTTGTACACCAGTGTGACACCAAATGCTTGTTGCTGACAGCAGTGAAGAAATGACACTCTAGTGGTTCTGCACATTAGTATAAATAGAGTGATTCGCTATCATTACATCACAGGACGGCGGCACTCTGACAGATTCCATGAACCTGGACACTGATGATCCAGACTCCGGTCCAGATGACACAACAGGCCACAGTGGAAATGGGTCAGAGGATGGACTGGCTGCTGAAAGGATACAGGTAGGTGGCGCTGTCATCCCAAGTTGTGTGGTGTGGAGGATCAGGGCCAAAGTTCCAGATGCTCACAGATGTGACTGTGGATTCAGGAGGAGTGTTTGAAGGCTGGACTCCCAACAGTGATTGGCTGCTGAGGACCTCTCAATCACAATCAGGTTTTTTAGTGGCTGTGAGATTGAAAGTGAGTGAACATCATTAAATAAAGAGCTCCTGCAGGGTCCCAATTTGACAAGTACACTGCTAGGTGTGCTGCTTCGTTTTCGCCAAGGCCCTGTAGCATTCATGACTGACATTGAGGGAACATTTCATCAAGTAAGAGTTTCCAACCAGGATGTAAACTTCTTACGCTTCCTCTGGTGGCCAGATGGGGACATTACAAAGGACCTACAAGAGCACAGGATGCTGGTCCACATCTTTGGGGCAGTGTCATCCCCAAGCTGTGCTTCATTCGACGACAATCAGCATGACTTCCCAGCCGAGGTTATAAACACTGTTTGTCAAAATTTCTACGTGGATGATATTCTAAAGGCCGTCAGCACGGTAGAACAAGCAATACATCTGTACCAGCAGCTAACAGACCTGTGCGGTAGAGGTGGATTTAAGTTCAATAAGTGGGTGAGCAATCATCGCTCGGTGCTGGCCGCCATTCCTGAAGAGCAGAGAGCTAAAGAGGTAAAAACAATTAACCTTGACAGAGACCAGCTCCCTATGGAGAGGGCCCTTGGAGCTCAGTGGGATGTACAGCAAGATACATTCACATTCAGCATCAGAACCAAGCTGGGATGGGATGAGGAAATCCCTCAGGTCATGGTACATCCCATATATAGTTTTTCAAGCACCAAACTACAACAAAGGAACTCATCTATAACAAAACTACAACCTTGTAAGGGCAAAACCTACTTGTTTTAATTCTGATTAATAGACTAAAGCTTATTCGATTATCATTATGTTGTTTTTTTTTAAACGCTCATACAAAACAAAAAAAGTGGAGGGAGAGTAGTCTGAATCGGGTTCTGGAGCATTGCTCTACCTCATCCATCGCACTCATGAGCGTCACATCCACTTGTAGTGCATCATTTCCGCCAGCAAGCTTCTCCTGTTAGACCTTCCCCGAGGTGGTTGGTGGGGTGACGAGCACCCAGCACGTGACCTCTACGACGAGTTTCTACCCACGGAAGTGCCATAGGAAGACACGGATTAAATAGTATGGCTTGTCCACCAGAAGGCTGTATTATGGTGTACATAATATAAAACTTCGGCCCAGTTCTGCTTGTATTGCAATGGTTGGTGTTCCTGAAGTTTCATTTTTCGTCCCTTTTTATTTTTTACATCCATGTTTGTGATGGAATAGTATTGTGAATCGCTAGCTCGCATTGCATGCTGGGACACAACGTCACTCAAGGAAGTTTTGGCTTCGCTGACACGGTCCTGAAGGGAAGTGGGTTTTAGTGCACTGGAACGGGATGAATGTGTTCAATCAAGCAGTACAAACCTGATTAATTGTCTTAATACTTGACTTGGAATGGCCATATTGTTTAGGATTAGAATTAGATGACAACTTGTTCACAATATTTACAACTATTCAATTTGACCAGCAGGTGTCAGTAGAAGACGAAATTTCATGTTGACTATTTCCTAATGGAAGTGCTCTCTTTACGTTGGATTTTTCTCATCATTATTTGAAGTGTAGGCCTGTATCTGCACACAATTTGGAATTCGTCCCAGCGCCCTGAGCTGTAAATTTGGACGGTGTAAAATGAAAATGGCCATCTGCAGCAGAATGAAAGTGAGATTGCATTGTCCAGGTAGGAGGACAGCAGTCAGTCATGTTTCACCTCCAGTCAACACGCAGTGGTTCACATGAAGGTCCAAGAGGCCTACAGACCTACACTGCGTCTGGACGTGGCAGTACAGTTGGATCATTGTCTTTGTTGTGTTGTTTGGTCATTGTGATCCAATGTAATGTGAGAGAAGGACGAGTGCAGTTATATTGGAGTGAGTTTTTTAGAGTGTAATAGAAGTTATAATGCAGAGTCTGTTTTTATGAAATGTTCTATCACCTGGCATCCATCCATCCATCCATCCATCTTCTACTGCCGTATCCGGAGACAGGTCTCGGGGGCAGCAGCCTCAGCAGAGACCCCCAGACTTCCCTGGACCCAGTCACCTCCTCCAGCTCCTCCAGTGGGACCCCAAGGCTTCCCAGTCCAGCCCAGAGACCTGGTCAGCACCACTCTGACTCCCTGAGTCCCTGCTGCTCAGGTGAGGCTTCAAAGATCTGGCTGCACCTGATTGGACGGTCGTGGAGGATCTCCTTGGTCTTCTTGGTCTTCTTGGTCTCCAGCTGTTTGACCTCATGCTCTCTGTTGACCTCCTCACTCAGTCCCTCAGTGATGTAGAGCTCAGTGTAGATGCTGTTGAGGAGAGTTTGACTTCCTGCTTCTTCACCTTCAGTCACACGTTCACATCTCCTCTCCAGACTGATCTTCTGCTGCTGTAGAAGCTCCTGCAGACCACCAACCTCTGGAGCTGAGAGAAGGTTGGAGAAGAAAACATCAGTGTGACAGTGTGAGCATCATTTTCTGTCCACGACTTGAAGCTGAAAGCATCCAAACTCCATTTTTCAGCTGATGTGGTGAAGCTGCTGTTGTCTGACTGTTTGCTCTAAATGTCCTCCAGTGGATCTTCTGACTGGAGGTCCTGACCACGGTTATAATAGTTAACGAAAACTAACAAAATAACGAAAACTTCAATTGAAAAAAACAATTGTCACGTTCCCAGGGGTTAGGATTTTGGTACCTGCCTCGTTGGGCTTCGAAGCGAGCAGAGCTGAGACCATAAGGGTGACGTAGCAACGTTCAGGACACTGATTGGCCAAAGGCAGTCTTTCACGAAAGACCAAAACCGCCATTTTTAAATGCCTCGCGTGTGGATTTTTACATTGACACGTATTAAAAACTGAAAAGCTTCTGAAACTGTACCATGGGTGAACAAAGAACTACAGACGTTTCTGTTCTCTGTGGCCGAAGAAAAAGCACAATGCAGACAGTTGTGCAGAAAGTTTAGTGTTAGCTAAAATATCGGGCACACAGACGTACTTATTATGTATACATTTCTTTCCATTGTAACAGGTCACTACAAGATCTGCAATCCATTACCTAGAATTGGTTTTCCTTAAACTAATGTACAGGATTACTAATCTGACTTTGATGGGCAAATTTGACAACAGAATACAATTATGAAGCACTAAAACACAGGACCACAAAACAATTAAATGCATGATGAAATAATGATATGCTTTGTTAAATGAAATAAAATGGCATTTTCAACTAAGTAATAAAATAGTCGGTGGTGCAGTGGTTAGTGCTGCCGCCTCACAGCAAGAAGTTCGTGGGTTCGATTCCGGGGCCTGGACCTGGGACCTTTCTGTGTGGAGTTTGCATGTTCTCCCTGTGTCTGCGTGGGTTCTCTCCGGGTTCTCCGGCTTCCTCCCACACTCCAAAAACATGTATGTGAAGTCAATTGAACGTTCTAAATTGTCCGTAGGTGTGCATGTGAGTGTGAATGGTTGTTTGTCTCTATGTGTCCCTGCGATGAACTGGCGACTTGTCCAGGGTGTCACCGTGCCTTTGCCCTAAGACAGCTGGGATAGGCTCCAGCAGACCCCCGTGACCCTGAATAGGAATAAGCGGGTATAGAAGACGAATGAATGAAATCTTTATTGAATGAATGACACATTTTATTTCACTCGTGGTTTATGTAATTATTATTTTTTGCTCCATAGCTTTCATGATTCAGCATTACATGTTAAGCGTGATGAATTACATGAAAAGAGAGAGCACTCGCTGATAAATTAACATGGTGTGCTGTTTAATTCCACGAGGACGACAAAATATTTGCAAATTTGTGTTAGGTACACACATCGACAGGTGCAAGAGAAAGAGAGGAACTTTCAAGATCGTTGAGTTTTTATTTTTTATTTTTTTTAGTTCTGATGAAATAAATAGACCAATCATTTCATTACTTTGTCTGCTTTCCAAAGAGGTTATTAATTAAAAAAAAATGTGTGGCAGTGCTGTTATGGTCCATAGATTATTATAATAATACTATTTTATTAATATAATAATAATAATAATAATAATAATAATAATAATAATAATAATAATAATAATAATAATAATAATAATAATCATCATCATTATTATTATTTCTAAAATTTCCAAACAACAATCGTCAGTTGTTCCGTAAAAAATACATTGATTTCCATGTTGAATTTTGTACGGTTCGTGAGCGCGCACGTCTGTCAGTGATGGGCTCCACACTGACACAACTGCGCATGCTCTATTATCCCATCAATGCGGAAGTCAAAAAGTTTTTGGGAGCCATGCGCTGGGTGAGCAACTTCATTGAAAGGAATGGGACGCCATCTTGGTCTCTGGGGGCTTGCCGCACTGTCACGCAGGTTGTGACGTAGAGGGCTGGCGACGCACAGGTATGACGTGAATGATTGACAGCTACCATTCGTTCCCGTTAGCGAGAGGATTAAAAACAAACAGACACCATAATGGCATCAAAAAGGAGTTATCCCAGCGGTGCGGAAAAACGGAAGGAAAAGAAAACTGATCAAGAAAAACTTGCAAAGGGGAAAGGTAAGTTATTTGTTTGTGATGTGGGCTGGAGAGGTGGAGGGGAAACGCTGTTGCCCCCCCCAAGTTTGTTTATTTGTCCTGCTAGCCAGCTAGCTAGCTAGCGTCGGATAAATGTTAGCTGGCTGGCTAATATTTGTTCGTCATGAATCAGCGTTTTTGTTTGTTTTATGAAAGTTGACCATGTCCTGCCAAGTTGGCCTATCCTGCCATGGGAATGACTGATTGACTCCACACCCGTTCATTCACATTCTAACAGGGAGGGAGGGAGGGCATGTTGTAGTAGTTGTTGTAGTCAGTCCCCTGTTATTGTTCAGTGGAAGTTGTCTCTCACATATTTGACTCTTAATGTTATTTTAGCCTTAACTTAGGATGAATTTACTAAGCTTAGTTTGTATTTTGTAGGCCCTTAATTAGAAATGTGCTACTGTTTTATAATTCAAAGAAATATTTTATGGAAATACTTTATTTGGCATGGTGTTGACTATTTTAGACTGTTGTGGCAGTGGGTCATTTATCTTAGTTTTATTACTTTAACTAGTACAGTGTGTAAAGTAATGCCAAAAACTCTTAAAAATGACAGTTTTGTAATTGGGTAAAAGCTTTAAAGGGACACTGCAACCATAATGTTTAATTTAAAAACAAATGAATTTTTAATTTTCCTATATTACTGCAACATCACTGTAATAATAAAATAGGAAAATGCGCTTCTGATCTAGCGTGTTATCTTTTAAGATAACCATGAGACAAGAAATAGGGTACAGCTTATCTGCAAAGCAAGTAACACGTACATTATGAACTATCATTCTATATCATAATGATGTAATATGTCAACCGAAAGCAGCTGACCAGCTGAAAAGGCTCACTCCACACGATTAATCACGTTGTATACGCAAAAGCCAATAATGAATTTAAAAGAAGTCTTTCATACACTTTAATTTAAATGTTCTGCCATATAAACGAAAGCACCATAACATTTATCGTGCAAACATTGAACATCAGCACTTTACACAGAAACATTTTTAATGTAAATCTAAAGTTAAAAAAAATGCAAATACAAAATTAAAGCTTATTGCCAATACCAGGGCATTACTGTTATCCTGTTCCTTATGAAAAATAAAAAAAATCTACCTACAAAATCCTGAGCCACAATAATAACAGGCAATTTCTGAGGTAACAGCAGAAACATTTTTCTTTTATCAGGGAGCAGCATAACCAGTCTGCGTTCCCTTGCAAATGTCCCAGTTAGAAAGGGTGAGGCACAAAAACGTTCACTTTTGGGTTTTTCTTCACAGGGGACTAGAATGTAAAGTCCACATTTATACTGGAGTTCCTTTGGAGAATCTCACTCAACTCAGTGCAGTTTGTCAGTTCCTGGAACTTGACGGCCAGTTATTTTAAATATACTGCCATATGAATTAAAGTGCCATAACATTTACTGTGCAAACACACTTTTAACATCAGCATTTTTGAACAATTAGCAGCTAAGAAAAAAAAAAATAGTGTAAATTTAAACTCAACTTAAACAATGTTATCAAAGCAATACAAAATTAAAGCTGTAAGCAGCGTTTGCGGGACTGAGCCCACCTGGCCACTGCTTGCTGTGACGTCCGCCACCTGGCCACGAGCCCCCGACACCCGCCAACGCTTCCCAACGCCTGGCGATTCCGCCCGAAACCCGCCGATGCCCCATTATTGACGCCGACGCCTGCTGATGACACATCAAGCACTGACTTGACATTACTGACTTGACATTTAGAAACATTTGATTTCTAAATGTGATTGATTACTGTATCATTTTGTAGATAATAAGCCTTAAAGTTGGCTTTTTGTTTTGTTTTGCGACAGCTCCAATATTCCATGTTTACTGTACAATAACACCAAATTGCTCCATAAGCTCTGGCAATGGTTGGTACAGTTGACCTCAGGACAACCTTGAATATATCTTCTCTTAATATTCTTGAATATTCTCACTTAATGTACCAGTTCCTTCCTGTAGACATGATATATACAGTTAGTTATTCTTTGTTTGACGCAAGTGTTATATTAAGTTCCTACTATCTGTACCGGTACTTCTTGTTAATTTGAAATAAACACTAACAGCATAATGTCAAAACAAAAACCGAACAAGTCAAACAGGAGCAGATCAGAAAACAAGGATTCTTTGTACTAAAATATGGATAAAATATAAACAGGGAGTTGTCTAATGTCGTCAAGAAAGCCAACATTACGTTACCTGATGATCAGCATGTTGACTCAGAAAATCCTCAGGCTCCTGCTGCGACATTTCATTTGGGGCGACGGTTGTGACTTCACTGCTGGTCCCGTGAGAAACTCAAATCGGTCCTTCACGTTTGTGTTGCGTGGCATGGGTTAGGACATTGAGAGGCATTATAGTGTGGTTGTGTGCACCAAATCGGACTCGGCTTCTAGCTCGATAGCCGTGCATAATTTACGCAAACGCAATGCTCTGTTTATGTGAACTCACGGAGTCCGACTCCGTGCACGTGCTCATCTCGACTCGATGGATTTATGAGCTTGATGACAAGTGTGTATTTTGTATTGGATTGATGTACTGCAATTCTAGTCATGTGAACAAGCAATTAGCATTCCTAGTTATATGTGGCATGACGAAATACTGTACTACCAAGTTTGTATTGCAGTATCTTCAGTTTATGGGGTAGAGGGTGCTCAAATTGGATTGATTGAAGATGTAGTTTAGGTACAATTTGCTTGTTTTTATCAAAATTTAAGTTGATTGCAGTTCAAGGTGGCACAATCCTATCAGATGTTGTCATTTTGTCACGAAGAACACTGGTATTTGATGATTATTACCATAAGTACCACCATGTTGCAGGCATTGCGGTTACAAGTTTCACTCCAATTTTGATTGTTGTCTGTATGACTAGCAATCCGTTGAGCTGTCTAGGGTTATCGTTCAGATAAGGTGTCACAACTTTTAATTGCATGGGAACTTTGGGATCCATGGCAGATGGGCATTGTAAAAAAACGGATCTTGAGTCGGAAGGCTAGCTTGTCCTAATTGTAACCTTAATATGATGATTTTTTTTCCCTGCCAGATTGAGGAGAAATTAAATGGACATCCAAACCGGGGCCAATAATGGATGAGCTGGATGATGTCACAGTATCAATTTTAAATGGTATGTCATGTGTAGGTATGAAAAAATTTCCATTACTGTGATTTGCCCGCTAAATAATTAAAATAACTGTATGCTGACACTGATTTCAAAAAGAAGTATTTTACAAATTTGAGACAAAATGTCTAAACTGAATTGCATTTACAATTATTTCTGATAACAGAAATTGGCACAAAACAAACTTGGTTTGACTTGTCAAGTTGAATTAAATTCATCAGTTAAAAAATGTATGTTTGTTAATGATTGGACTGTCTTTATAGCTGCCAACATCGATGAAGCCTTGCTCCACACCCTCAGTCGTGATGATTTGAGAGACCTTTTTCCTGGACCAGAACACTTTCTCAGGAGGAAACGGATTTGGGCCCTTATTAGTGTAGATGTGATTGGTTACCTACTTTGCTCTGAAAACATCTAGCATAACACTTTTTTTTTCTTTTTTCCTAATTGGGTCTATTGTTTCTCTCTTGTTCATAATGTTTTGGATCTGGTTTCCTCTCGGCTGAGAATTCCACCGTACCAGACAAGGCTGCCCCGAATGAAGCCAGGAACTGTGTCTTCACCAGGAGGAACATCTCCAATCTGTCCCCAGACATCCACTCCTTTGGTGAATAGCAGCCCAAAGAGGACCCTACAGCTTCCTGCTCCTCCACAATATGTTGTCTATACTAGACATGGGCAAACCCCGGCCCGCGGGCCACATCCGGCCCGCTGCGTGTCTTAGTCCGGCCCGCGTGAAGCCAGTCATAACCCCCCAACACCGCACCCCCCAACGAAACTTTGTCAGCACGTAACTTTGCCGTGTTAGTGTAGCGCGATAGCGATAGCATGCTTCCCCCCCCTCAACGAGGTGTAGGTACAGAATTAGTCCGGGTGCAGAATCGTTCCAGGCGGAAGTGACTGCCGATACGGCAACTCCATTGGGACATACCTCTACATCGCGTTCGAACGTGATATATGGATAGATTGCGGTACATTTATAGAGTTGCCGTATGTGACGTAACTGGCAGTCGCCTCTGTCCAGTGGGCGAATGCCAACAACGTCACATACGGCAACTCTATTAGGACAAACTATATCGGTTGATTAAGGTTATCTTTTTTTTTCTGTCAATCCCTGGCGTATTTACAGTACTTTGTATTATATTGTATACATGAAATTCTCTCTCTCTCTCTCTCTCTCTCTCTCTCTCTCTCTCTCTCTCTCTCTCTCTCTCTTCACATCTCTCTATTCGTATATATATGTACACATATATATATATATATATGTATGTATATATATATATATGTGTACATATATATACGAATGTATGTATTCAACACACACTATCTATCTATCTATATATCTATCTATCTATCACCCGCGAAATAGCGTTTTGACCGTGATCTATCCATATATCACGTTCGACCGCAATGTAGAGGTATGTCCCAATGGAGTTGCCGTATCGGGCAGTCACTACGCCCAGAACGATTCTGCACCCGGACTAATTCTGTACCTACCTACAAACCCCCCCTTCCGTGGCCCGCCGACTCGATGCAGGTCTGTCATGTGGCCCGTTGCTAAAAAAGTTTGCCCACCCTCTATACAGACAGTGAGTTGGAGCAAGCTCGTAAGCACTACTTCCAGATGGCCCGCACTGCCAGTGAGGGGAAATGTGTCATGTTCAAAGAACTGAGATACAGGCTGGTGAGAAACACTGTCACCAGCATGATTTCTATCTTGAGAGCCAGTCAGCAAGGAGAGGGGGTCTGGTACCCTTCTAAGCATGAAGTCACTGCAATGTCTCAAAGACTAGTGGAGTATTATCCCATGCTGAAGGATTAAGACAAAACAATGAAACATGTAAGTGATTATATTATTTTGCGCACTTAGATTTTGAAGCGTGTGGTTATTTTTGGCTGATACTTTTTTTATCTGTGCATGTTCACTTTCCATCTTTATTTGTTCTTTCAATGAGTGAAATTTTATTTACCAAGCGAGCACTTACAAGAATCTTCACAAGAGATTCACCAGAGAGGGGCCACAAGAAGAAAAGGCATCGCATTGACTTCTCAGCAAGTGACCAAGAAGAAGATCATGATGCAGACTCAATTGGTGGATCAACAATTATTTTGTGTCACACACCAGGGCGCAGTTCTGATAACGGCCACACTTCACGTAAGTAGAAACATGTCCATTTTAATAATAATGATAATGTATGAAAGCTAGGCAATGTTATGATAGTTTTGGATATCATGATATATCACAGGCATTTTTACATTTGAATTGTCATTTGATATATTTTGATGCTCCAAACAATTTCATCCATTTGACTGATTTACTGATTTGTCTCCTCCATTTCATCAGCCAAAGATGGTCTGACAGCACAGGCCAGACATTATCAGACCCTGCAGGAGCTGTACAAGAAACCAAAACCCAACCAAGATGCTGTCTCCCAAATTCTTGACCTGCAGTTTCAAGCAAGAAGATCCTTCATTGATAGTGATGTTCTGAAAGAACAGGACAAGGCCAACAAAGATCCTGGATGCATATCCATGTGTCAAGGATCTTTATCGTGTAAGTGATTAACTTGTTTTGGTTTATGATGAAAAGCAAGAATTTTTGCAGATTTTAACATTGACTTGCATTATAGGCGATGAATGAGCTGCGGCGCATTCTGGATAAGGGCAACAGAAAATTCATTGATGAACTAAAAAAAGAGATGGGAAGACTTCTGCACCAATGTGTAATTTTATGGTGTTTGGAAAAAAAATGAAGTGATGAAGCCACGCATAACGCTGGATGTAGGTGAGTCATTTTGCTGTGTCTCTAATTGACTGTGTAGCTGTTTCCTTGGACATAGGATGGTTTATGTTGCGCTGAATGAATAGATGCAGAATGGTAATACTCTTCATGCTGAAAAAATAAGATTTTTTTTGTGATCAACACAAACCTAATAAGACTCATTTTTAGGAAGACTAACTTTGAACTCAAAGTTGATTTGTTCTATTCCAGTGGAATATTCCATCGCGCTGCTCAGGGCACTCCCCACACTCTTTCCTTCACCAAGTCCACCACCGAAGAAGCTGGGACATGCCAGTGAGGCACTGCTTCATGTCATTCAGGTGAAAGTTTGTTTGCATTTTCTCACATTCAACACTTCATAGTTCCATGCATGGATGTGGCGTTTCCTTCTTCTTTTTCTTTAGCCAACAGAAGATCCCACAATGTACTCGCAGAAGAGGTCTTTCTGCACCTCTGTGTTGCTGTTTGATGGGACCCGCTGTCTCATCTGTCTTGGAGCCACGGAAGACTTGAGTGACGGTCTGCTTCATCTGATGGGTTACTACTATGCCCTGCACCTCACATATCCAAAAGTGTGTGGCAACCCTTCTCTCTGTCATTCAGACAGAAGTGCTACAGGACACTATCCATGAGTGAGACACCACAGCCTCATACAAAAAAGACCATGGCAGAATGGAAAGATTTTATTGGGGAGTAGAGCTGTGTACTAGGCATAGGTAGTGATACACTCCCCTGGTAGTTGTAACTTGAGGGTGGGTGGGAGTCTGTTGGAACAAACATGTTATCAGTATATATCAACACTATATGCTGTCCCCATACTGTTTTTTTGTTTTTTTTGTGTAACTGAGTGTCAGGGAATCTGAATCAATATTCAATAATGATGACGGTGAATATTGTAACAATTGTTACTTGCGTTCTAGAAATGATTGCTTGAGATTGTTTTAAGATGCAATGCCTTAGTGACGTTTTTATTACAAGGCAGTGAAGGCACTGTCAACAATTTAAGTGAATAAATAGTTGTTGACAATATTAATTCTGTTTGCTGAATTTTTTTTGGGGGGGGGGAATGGGCGTAGGGGGGATGGATGCTTTGTCTCATTTTGAGAAAAAAAAAGCTAATATTGTGAATATAGGTCTGGTTTTAAGATCTTTTCATTCAAATTAAGAAAGAAGCAAACGTGAAAAAAGAATTGAGAAGCTAGTATCAAGTTTATTTGACTTAGTACAGTCCTTGGAATGAGTGCTTTACTGTTTATTTCAAGAGTTTTTCCATTCTTCAAATGCCTAGATATATCGTCTTATTTTAAGAAATCTTACCAAGTCTAAATATCTTACTGCATTGGCAGATAATTTGACTTGTTTCTAGCCTGTTCTTTCTCAAATTAAGTGTCTATTTCTTAGATATATTTTGCAGTGTGTGGACACCGAGGGGAGCTCTAGAATTGGCTCATTCAACCGACCAACAAGCCAATCAGCAGCGGCGTCACAGGCCCTCCTCCTTCTTTGTTCTCTCTCTCACTTTGACTTCTGCACTGGACAGCCAGGTTTGTGGAGGGAAGGTTGGAACAAGGTAAGGACGGGGTACCCCATATATTCATGTACGTAGAGTCACTAAGTCTTAAACTCACCAGGTTTGTATCGCTTATCGATAACCCTAATGCCATACAAGTCTATGAGGGTCAAAGGTCAACTTTGTCCTAAGGGACATGGGGCCACTTTCAGGTTCATCAGGATCCTCCTGGACACACCCACGCCAAATTTGGGGCTTCTAGCCCATGAGGAACCCCGAAACCCTCACTCTAATTCCAGCCTTATCGCTAAACCCTAATGCAGTGCAAGTCTATGAAGGTCAAAGCTCAACTTTGTCCGAGAAACATCAAGTGTTTTTTTCATGAATCATTCTTAAATGTTAAGAGTTTGCTTTGTGGAGAATTCACAATAAAAATACATTGACACTGTCAAGATGGACTCAAGCACTATTATTGAACTATACTGTATTTTTTGAGTGATGTGAAGCTTTTGACAAGCGCTGCGCAAAGGAGGCCCATTTGTTTTTGTTTTTTTGAAGGGGGCCCAAAATTCCTGGCGGCGCCCCTGAGCGGACATCTCCAGCACTAAGGCAGTGGAGCTGCCGGCCACGAGAGAAGAATTAACCAGTCCATTGAAACCATTTGTTTGGTCTAGTGAGTGGCAACAGTCCTTTGAGGATCTTAAGTGCCTTCTCAGCTGTAACCCTTTCGTGTCTGCTCCAAATTTTTCCTCATTGGCTAGAAGCCCCAAATCTAGCGTGGGCGCTTCTTGGGGGCTCCTGATGAAAAAGCAAGTGTCCCCATGTCTCTAGGACAAAGTTGAAAATTCACCCCATAGACTTGCATTGAATTAGGGTTAACAATAAGGCTGAAACTAGGGTTAGGGTTAGGGTTAGCTGAAATTAGGGTTAGGGTTTTGGGGTTCCTCAAGTACTAGAAGCCCCAAATTTGGCGTGGGTGCTTCTTGGGGGCTCCTGATGAAAAAGCAAGTGGCCCCATATCTGTAGGACAACGTTGAAATTTCACCCCATAGACTTGTATGGCATTAGGGTTAGGGTCCAAGAGTACACATACACATTTTCTTTTGCTTTATTGATTTAAGCTCATCGTCTCCAGCTGCAAAGGTACAGAAAGCTTTCTGTGTTTTGATGTCGTGTGTGAGAAAACATCACTTTTTTCTGTAAACTTGTGTTATCATTGTCCTTCATTGAAAATGACACAATCTTTCATTTCATTGTTCAGATGCCGAACACCAAGGCATTCCGTCGCTCTCTGGCCATGAAACGACGCCTGAAGCAAAAACGGGATTGGACACCTTTTCCACCTCGGAAGGACTTTGAACGTCGTGAGTACTTCCACGTTCATGATTTCATGTTCTGCCTGTGTTGTTATGTTGTATTCCAAATAAATCTTACACCAACATATATTTAGATTTTTCTTTTTTGTCAATTTACACATGCCGCGGTACTGGTCAGCGACCTGGGTGCGAAGATGGCCCGTTTTGCTCCTGACTGACAAAACAGTGCAAGTTCGTTCTTAAGGCCCAGCAACCAGACAAGAAGGTATGGGTCGTGATTTTGTCAAGCCACGAGTTTCTTTATGTTTTTGTTCTGGTGGTGGGAGACTCACATCTCTGTCCACTTGTGGATGGTTTTGTGTTCTCGGCCCGGGCAACAACCTTGAACACGGGCTTGTAACAGACTCCGCCCAGGATTTTGCTGCGCTACTGGCAACTGTGTTGGACCGCTGGCCCAAGGTTTGTTTATCTTCTGTGACAAACAAATTTGAACACATGAATGTCATCGCCACTTTGTTTTATCAATATCAAGTAATTCCATGATCCATAGTTCAATAACAAGAATATTCATGAATTTATTTTGCATTTTTATGTTTGTTTGGGTTTGTGTTTTTTATATACAACTATTTTGTAGGTGTTTGTGCTTGACTTTCCACCTCGCCTGACTGTCAAGCCAGAACTACAAACAGCGCTACGTCAAGTATATCATTGTGTTGCTGCACGCATGGGTGTGTAAAATACATATTTTTGTTGTATTTTTTTCTCTTCAGTGACACTGTGCTAACAGATATTTCTTAGAATTGTGTGATTACATAATTGATTATGTGACACTTCTTCCAGGTTTAACATTTGTGTATATGGCCGATCACCTCCCCCTTCGTCAGCTGTACATGGTGGTGTTATGATGGTGTAAGTTTTGCCTTCTTCAGCCTTACTTGCTCTTCATTTGATATGACAAATATGTGTTAACATGTTGTTTTCTGTTTACGTGCACCTCAGGACTGATTTTGGTGGAGCGTCTGCATGCTGCATGCTCCATCAGCTCGCACCCCCTTCACCTAGGCCAGGGGTGTTGTGCCACAACCAATCATCGCCCAGGGTGTCTCCCAGAGTGGTTGTGACAGGTCCTGTCCACATGCCAGTGTATGGACCTGCTCCTGAATGGACTCTTGTTGGACAGGAGGTTGAGGTAACCTGTTCATCCCTCTTTCCCCCCCCCCCCAATCGTGTATTTGTCAAACAGTGCAACTTTTTATTTTAAAAATGAACACTTATCCTAAGTTGACTCTGATTTCCTCTCCTCTTTTTTTTATAGACGGTACCAACAGCTGTTGAGACTGCATTTCACACAGACATCCCGTCCAATCCCGTGTGGTTCAGTGAGGCTGTGCTGCTGGACCACATGGAGACCGTCGTGGAGTCATCTGGCAGGGTTTCCCCAGCTGCCACGGTAACATTCACACAATTATTCATACACTTATCAACTAGGGGTGAAAAAAAAATTCAATATTGCAATATATTGTTGTCCTTTCTGTCGCAATAAATAATCGATACACTGACGGCAAATATCAATATTTTTTTCCAAACACCACCTGTCCACCTGTCCCGGGAAAGATAAAATCTCTCCCGGGACACAATTTGTCCCGTTTTTTAGGGAAAATGACAAAACCTCATTTAATTTCCATCTGTGGTCTAGATAGGGTTGCCAACCCTCCCGTAAAATACGCGATTGTCCCATATTTGGCAACTAAAAAGCCTGTCCCGTAATGAACTGATGGGGGACGCACTTCACTTTGTCCCGTATATTTCGGGGACGCGGTTATTTATTTATTTATTTTGTCTGCATCATTTTTTATTGATTTTCAGAATCGGGGCAGTGAAAGTATTTTTTTCCCTCTCTCATCTTCCCGTCGGTTTGTATATCCCAAGTCCCCAAGTTGAGATAAGACAAGTTGCTACTGACTTTACATTACCAGAAAGCACTGTCCTTGTTTACATGAAAGTTATTAATGTTCATGCACTTTAATATGTTTGCTTGTGCAGTGCACGTTTGTTTGTACATTATACAAAGTTTAGGAATAAATGCAAGATCACAGGCATTTTCCTTTTTATGGGTATTTTTTTCTTTTTCAGTCACATATTGTGACGACCCTTTCTCTATATAACTTGTTGTGGCTCCCAGCTGTTTTCCCATTTCTAGGTAGCGGTGGATGTGGGAGTGGCATCTTCCGATTAGGACACCTGTGCTGATGCCCCCCGCAGGATAAAAGGCCGACTGCGTGTGCCGCTCGGTCTCTTCCCCATTCTCCATCCAGCAGCCATGGGCGTCTGGCCGACTCTCAGCTTCTTTTGTTCTGTTTTGCACCTGACAACACCCCACATCCTATTATTCACTCATCCACACTTACATTACTGATGAATACTGACAAACCACACCATATATTTCATTATTTTGCTTACAATTATCTATTTTGTTATAATAAACCTTTTGATTAATCGCAATCCGCAGTGTCCCTTCCGTTATTGTCATAACTCTTGAGCCGGGTTATGACAATAGAAGATATCGTGTGTCATGATGTTGTCATTATCGTGGGCCAAATATTGTCACAGTATCGAATCGTGGGTTAGCCGTATCGCCCCACCCCTATTATCAACACAAGATCACATATGTACAGTACATGTACAGTTTAATTAGTGTGTTACTTTGTTTATGAATTAATTTCTTTATGTTCTTCCAGATGTCCAGCCTGAGACGTCGATCAGCACGCGTTGCCTCAAAAACCAAAACAAACCAGTGACATGTTGGTATTTGGGATATGTGTATTTCATTGTGTGCATCTTTGTGATAGGACAATAAATGCAGTTCTTTAAACGTTACTTTGTGTCCTTGTATTTGCAGGTGTGGGCAACACGTTCAACTGTCCACATGACTGAGTCTGCCTCCAGCAATGTCACAGCAGTGCAGCAGGTTTGTACTTATTCATTTCCACTTCATCACCTGTGTGTGTTTTCTAGGCTTTACACCGATCTTATCGGCTGTATCGGATCGGCTGATATTTGGCATTTTTTGAAACGTTCGTGATCGGGCGTCATGTCATGAATCACCGATCAATGACGTCATGGTCGTGTTGAAACTTTTTTAATCTGTCTCATTTCCTCCAAAGTAGTTTCACAGCATCGACATGTTTATTTGTTTGTATCCGAGTGTTATGTAAATGTATAGATTTGGGTTTACATTGTTGTCAGTTCCTTTTGTCTGCTGTGTGTCCGTTTGGGCACTAGATGGCGCAGTAGATCCTGTGTTCCCTTTTTTTTGCTTGTTCCAGGTGCGGAAAGGTGATTGGCTGGTGCCAATATTTAAGGAGGAGGACTTCAACACCTCGGTCTCTTTGTCCTTCTCCCAGCTCCCAACCAGAGGCCATGTGCCGCAGCAGCGGCATTCTGTGTTCAGCCATCAATTCTGTTTTGTAATCTATTTCAGTTCCCTTTGTGTCCACGTAGCCCGTAGGGGAGGGAAGCCATTTGTGTTGTGCCCCTTTTCTCCTGTGTTTTAGTTAAGGAGGTTAGTTTGACTGTCATTTATTTGATTGTTTTCTTCATAGGTAAGATCCATAAGAGAGCCATTTTGTTTGTTGTTTTGGCCATGCCCTCCCTGACGCCAGTGCAATGATGGTGACGTTTAATAAAAACCATCCTGTGGACGAAGCACCTTTGTCTAATTTGAGAGCTGGGAGAAGGGGGGGAGCCTTTATGTTGTGTCCTGGTTCCCCTTAGGCCGGGGCATAACACCGAGAGATAATGATTCATGATTCAAAAACCTTCATTTTCGTCTTCGTGCCTCTTCCTGTTTTGAGTACTGTCGCTATGTGACGAACAATAAAGTTTCTTTGAATCTGCAATATATGCAACGCTACAGTACCTCGCGGGGGAACTTTGGCAAAAAATTTCAACACCACAAATTTAATCAGGCACTTGGAAACGATACACACAGAGGAGCATGTCGAGTTTAAGAAACGCAGCGCGGAGAAAGAAAAAGAAAAGCAAACTCTGAAACGGATGCTAAAGCAAACAACTTTAGACAGTGCTCGTGAGAAGGCAAGGGGTGTACAGAAACAAGTATTTATTGCCCCTAACGTGATCGGATCGGTGATCGGTTTATTTAAACTCACTGATCGGTGATTGGCACAAAAATCGTGATCGTGTAAAGCCTAGTGTTTTCCTTTCTATGTTTATTGGCATAAAATCACATCTTTCTTATTTTAATCAGGTGGAGGCGACGCCACAGATGACCAGAGCTGTGCCCGTGGTTCCTGTGGCTCCCGTGGTTGCCAGCACCAAGCCAGAGGAGGCCAGCACCGTCCAGGAGGCAACACAGAAGATCAACTAAGCTAAGGAGGCTTTTCTTTCTTCTTCTGTTGCCTCTGACTGCTCCGCTCGTTCTACGCCTCGCACATGTGATTTGTGATCCATCATCAGTTAGTACTAGTGAAGATGCAGTGGCAGATTATGGCACTGGTATTAGATTAGCCAAGGTTCTGCATGGTCACGGTTTAAAATTCCAGCACCAGCTGGCAACAGTGAGTCACTTCAGAAGAGCAAAACTCCTCACTTTGACATGGATAATTCTGACGTAGAGTTTGTCAGTGCTGTGACCAATGAAGAGTGTAACTTCTCTCCCCTTGATGTTGATGTTTGTTTAGACCTTTGCAAAAACTTGAAGATTCATTTGGACCATGCGAGTTTTCCAATTTCTGATTGCAATGGCCCATTAGGTTCGCCGTGTACAAATGAGAATGTAGAGGCTGATGGAAACTGCTTCTTCAGAGCCATCAGTCAAGCTGTGACTGGTTTATAGACACAGAAGTGGAAATTCAGGTTGCAGCAGATTGTTTACGATTAGATGTATACACTTTTATCGATGGTCATGGGTTGAAGTGCAGCTCTTGCAAGAAACAATTCTCACATTGTATATATTTATGGATGTATTTGTTTTATATGGAAGCAGTTACCATAATCCAAATTAAAATAAGAATATAATAACAGAAATGCTTTTTCATTTTAAGAACGAAGCTGCATTATTTGACTCATAATTAAAATGGTTAATAAGTCATTCAATCTGCATTTTCATTTTCTTCTTCAAGACTGCTCATTCTTGTACTTAATTCAAATGAAAAAGGAAAACACATTTGAGATTTAATTTTCAAAACATGCACCAGCAAAGAGTTACCAAAATTCAATATGAAATGTAAAATTCAAAAATGAAAAAGCAATAGCTGAATGCTTTTTTCATTTTAAGAACGAAGCTGCATTATTTGACTCATAATTAAAATCATTAATAAATATTCCTATATGCAATTTCATTTTCTTATGTTGTGTGCATTCCACACCTGTGCAGTGTCATCCAACTCATCCTGTAGAAAATGTATACATTTAGGAAGAGCTGTGCCAGCAGAACATAAATAAAACACTAAATTACAGCATTCACACATGAGCAACCCCACCCTCTCCCTCCCTCCCTGTCTCTGTTCATCCCTCCCCCCCCCTTCTCCCCATCTCTTATCCTCTCTGTTTCTACCCTTCTGTTCCATCTCTCTCCCCTTCCATCTCTGTTCCTTTCCCTTTGCTACCCCTTCTCTTTAGCATTCTTTTTCCTTTCCTCCCGTCTCTGTCGGCCTGTCTTCCCACACACCCCCTTTCCAGTTTCTGTCCTCCCTCCCCTCTCTCTCACTCACATACACATGCGCACAAAATGAAAATAAAACATTATTCATGAACTCACCTGTATGGAGGCCCATACAACAAAACTGCAGGAGACTTTTGTCTAGAAACTCGCCATCAAAATGCCCGTTGTCTCTGAGGCCTGATAACAAGGCTAACCAGAACTCCATGCGCTGGCCACGCAGGAAACCCCACCAATATTCAATTATTTGATTGGCGGTGCTGGCCCCCTCCAAGTAACTATCGAGGGTGTCGTCTGGTTGAACAGGGACGAGGAAACGCTGGAAGCCTCTAACATGGCCATTTTCGGTTCCAAGACAACTCTAGGGCACCCCCCAAAACGCTGTACCGCTTCTATGTAGCACCCTCCAATTACTTTTGAGTCACTACTTGTTGTGTAAGCTGGGCCACTTACTAGAAATTAGGTATACAGCCTTAACTTTAGTGTTTTAAAGTTAGAAAAATCAATTAAAAGTGGTCAAATATGTTACACTGTTGAATATAATCAAAGACAAAACTGCCTTCATCACAGCTTTCCATAAATGGATCTTTATTGATTTATTCAGAAAAAGTTTTGGTAGCTCATTCTCAGAACAGCAGCTTCAGATTTCTTCTTAGACATAAGATTTACAGTACAGAGAAAAAACAATAAAGGGAAAAATGGGACAGGTAAATTTCAAGCTTGTTATTTAAGTTATTAGGCTTAGCAATACAGCTATTGTACTGTGTGTGGGGGGTGGAGGGGGCCGGTTGATGCGCCATACTGGGTCCGTAGGGGGGGGGCCTCTGGGTGCCCGGGCCTGCCTTGGGTACCGATCCTCCCGGTGGGTGAAGGGGCTGGGTCCTGTCATGGGGATGAGTCTGGTCTCGCTTGCCCTGGGGGGCCCCCGTCCGGGGGCCGGGCTCTGCTGCCTGTCCGCCCTGGGTGGTGTCCCTTCTCCTTGGGGTATCTGCCTCCCTGTCATCCTGCCCTGGCTCCTCGTGGGGCGGGTGCCCTCCGGCCCGGGGGCCTGCTGCTCCGGGCCTCTTCCTGGCCGGCTTTGCGGTGGGTATGCCGTGTCCGGGCCCCCCGCCCCCGGCTCGTCACTGGCTTGGGGCGGTTGCGGCCTCGGAGACCGCACTAATTGGCAGCCTACTTCCAGTGACGTACTTAAACACACCCACTCCCACATTCAGGTACACACACCACCACATCCATACACACACCACCACATCTATACACACACACACACACACACACACACACACACACACACGCACACACACGCACACACACACGTATACACAGATGCAAACATGCACACACACACAAGTATACACACATGCAAATATACACACACACCCGCACACACGCACACACACACACAAATATACACAAGCGCGGGTACACTGTTGTACACTATTGCATAGCTTATTGTCTTATTGATCCATGAGTAGATTATTATCATCGTTATTATTACTATCAACATTATTATTATTATTATTATTATTATAACTATTATTATTATTATTACTATTAACGTTGCTATTATTATCATCGCTATTATTATTAACATCACTGTATGAACTCGCATGTATGTTTGTATGGGTATATATGCACTATCTGACAATTAGCTATGCACATTTACGATCTGTTCTGTTCTCTTTTAACACAATTGTATATTGTTGCCAGTTGCCTCCTCTACTCCTCTCTCTCTATCCCTCTCATCATCTCATCATCTCCCCCCCCCCCCCCCCACACACACACACACACTCATTTCCCCTGTCTACTCACCCCCCTATCTATCCCCCTCAGTCCGGTCATGGCCAGAATGTCACCAAGAACATTATAATAAAACCACTGAAGAGGTAGCTCCTGAAACCACCCACGTGGCTCACACTCTCAAGATCTACCTCTGAGAATAAAATCTGTCAGCCATCATAGACATTCAGAGACACTTCTGCTTGTCATTATGGCCAGACTGGACAAGGGGAAGAAAAAAAAAGCAATACAGCTCTTAACGTTCGTTTGAAACGGTTGTCAACATTAACAGACTGAACTGGACTTAATAACAGGAGTGCTGCATTATTCTGGTGAGTGTCAGCTGCGCTGGGCGTGTAAACCGGGCCATCCAGCTGCGGTGCTGATCCGACGCCACTCGTGTCAAAAATCCTGACAAATGTCACTTGATCAAGGAGGAAATCTGCATCAGATGAGATCAGCTGACTTTGCGTGTGCAGTGTGCACTCTGTGTTAACAAGAAAAACGCATCTAAGAAAGTGGTGCGCAAAAGCAGGGTAGTGACAGAATTAATGCGCATTATTGATATTTGTCGCGTGTGTACCTGCACATGCATGCTTATTAACACACGGGTACTGTGGAATATATTTTTTACTCACTTAAAGTGGGAACTGCATTGCACTCAGTGTTGAGCAGCTCCCCCTGGTGTTAAACTGAAGAAGTGCAATACACTCAGTCAAAAGTTGACTTGCGGGCCATATTCCATTTATAACATTTGTTGCGGGCCAATTAAAAATGGACTGCGGGCCGGAGTTGGCACGTGGGCCGTAGTTTGGACACCCCTGCTCTAAAGCATAGTATTAAGGGGACAGTGTCATTGTATGGGCATTGCGTATGACAATGTCCATTGTTTGTATGACTAATTTCCTGTACTACTGTGCTAAGGTGGTAGGCCAAGTGCTAAATCTGGCCTCCAACATGCTTTTTACTCTTTCACAGATGACAATACTCATCATTTCGGTTCTGAACAGTATTTATTGACTGAAAAACAGGACCCCGTTTACTTGTGTACAAGCAGAGTAGTCAAGAAAGTTGTAATCATTTACATGTCCATTCTACAGTGTAACACTGGAAGTGTTTACGTTTAACTATCTCCTTTAATATAGAACCACCACAAATGTGTTAATGACTTTTATAATTTCCTTTATATAATATACAAACGTATTAGTATGATCCAGGGAAAATTCCATGTTTGTTTGCGAAACTCATTGGAAGAATGAAGAAAATCTGTTTGATTGTTATTGTCATGAACATGAATCACAAAACATATTTTGTTTTTTGTTTTTGTTTTTTTCATGTGTCACTTTAACAGAGACAACACCATCTGTAATTACTATGTTTGGTTGCATTTCCCTGGCAGGCAAAGATAGATGGAAGCGACATCCATCTGGGTGGAAAATGGGACTGGCTTGTCTGTGGATGGTGGAGGCTCGCTGGGCTCATCAATCCATCCATCCATTCACCTTGTTCGTCTCATCTTGACTGCAGCACGCCACTGTGGAGGCTTGACATAACACACATTAGATTAATAACAGAAAAGCAAAATGTGACTTATGGTGTATTATTTAGTGTGCTTCAGTTGTAATTCTCATAATAATGACTGTTTTGCTGGCTTCACACAATACATATAATTGGCCTGTCTTAGTTAAAAGCCCACTCACCACGACAAGGTGAAGGCCAAGAGTGGGAACACAAACACAGACCAGAAACGAACAGGACAAATCCAGACAAGACTACAAAAAACACAAACACAAATATCAATCACTTTGACCACTATCTTTTTTCACAAAAACTTTTATTTCTTTACAAATTGAACCTTAGATTGTGTCACAACAAACTAAATAAACCCTTGAAACAGCCAACAAAACATGAAACAACAACACTTCATCAATATTATAATGAGTATCCTCATAAATGATTTCAAGATAACTTTCAACACTTTCTTACAAAAACATTTTTACGTCTGCCGTAACGATTTTCAGGTTTTTTTCATGTGAATATTTTAACATTGAACATGTTAACTGAACAGTCAATCCCTTCATTGTTGCTCTGACCTCTTCATCATTTGTGACCTCTTCATCATTTGTGACCTCCACATCTACATTAGACACAATATGGCTGTCACATGGCTCCTGAATCACTAGAAAACTGTCTTTTTCCAAGATCTCTGACACCTCTTTACATTTTTTTAGAATATGTGTGGTCAAAGATTTGTTCAAAATCACGTGTGTGTGTGTGTGTGTGTGTGTGTGTGTGTGTGTGTGTGTGTGTGTGTGTGTGTGTGTGTGTGTGTGTGTGTGTGTGTGTGTGTGTGTGTGTGAGAGACTCATTTACCTTTTGTTTGGTAGACATGCTCTTACCTGATTTGAAGAAACTAAAAATGGTTGGGGGCGACACTCACAGCAAGAAGGTCGTGGGTTCGATTCCGGGGCCTGGACCTGGGACCTTTCTGTGTGGAGTTTGCATGTTCTCCCTGTGTCTGCGTGGGTTCTCTCCAGGTTCTCCGGCTTCCTCCCACACTCCAAAAACATGCATGTGAGGTCAATTGAACGTTCTAAATTGTCCGTAGGTGTGCATGTGAGTGTGAATGGTTGTTTGTCTCTATGTGGCCCTGCGATGAACTGGCGACTTGTCCAGGGTGTCACCCTGCCTTCGCCCTAAGACAGCTGGGATAGGCTCCAGCAGACCCCCGTGACCCTGAATAGGAATAAGCGGGTATAGAAGATGAATGAATGAAATCTTTATTGAATGAATGACACATTTTATTTCACTCGTGGTTTATGTAATTATTATTTTTTGCTCCATAGCGTTCATGATTCAGCATTACATGTTAAGCGTGATGAGTTGCATGAAAAGAGAGAGCACTCGCTGATAAATTAACATGGTGTGCTGTTTAATTCCATGAGGACGACAAAATATTTGCAAATTTGTGTTAGCTACACACACACGGACGTACATACGTAAAAACGTCAGCGGCATAAAAGTGCCTTACAGTCATTTCATTAATCATTCTTACCGAAATAACGTGGGTCCTTTGCACCCTTTGCCTGTTGATCGGGTGACACAGTTAATTGCAGCACAGGTCGGCATTTTCTTGAACACTGTAGAGAAGCCATAAGTTGACCGGTCGACAGGTGCAAGAGAAAGGGAGGAACTTTCAAGATCGTTCAGTTTTTATTTTTTATTTTTTAGTTCTGATGAAATAAATAGACCAATCATTTCATTACTTTGTCTGCTTTCCAAAGAGGTTATTAATTAAAAAAATATATGTGGCAGTGCTGTTATGGTCCATAGAGAGTTGCTTCAAAGAATTATTATTTATTATTCAGTGGCACATTGCTCACCTGTTTAATACACAAATAATAGTATATTAATGTAATAATAATAATAATAATCATCATCATCATCATCATCATCCTCATTATTATTTATAAAATTTCGAAACAACAATAGTCAGTTGTTCTGTAAAAAATACATTGATTTCCACGTGGAATTTTGTACGGTTCGTGAGCGCGCACGTCTGTCAGTGACGGTCTCCACACTGACACAACTGCGCATGCTCTATTATCCCAACAATGCGGAAGTCAAAAACATTTTGGGAGCCATGCGCTGGGTGAGCAACTTCATTGAAAGGAATGGGACGCCATCTGGGGGCTTGCCGCACTGTCACGCAGGTTGTGACGTAGCGGGCCGGCGACGCCGACAGGTATGATGTGAATGATTGACAGCTACCATTCGTTCCCGTTAGCAAGGGGATTAAAAACAAACAGACACCATAATGGCATCAAAAAGGGAGTTATCCCAGCGGTGCGGAAAAACGGAAGGAAAAGAAAACCGATCAAGAAAAACTTGCCAAGGGGAAATGTAAGTTATTTGTTTGTGATGTGGGCTGGAGGTGGAGGTGAAACGCTGTTGTCCCCCCAATTTTGTTTATTTGTCCTGCTAACCAGCTAGCTAGCTAGCGTTGGATAAATGTTAGCTGGCTGGCTAATATTTGTTCGTCATGAATCAGCGTTTTTGTTTGTTTTATGAAAGTTGACCATGGGAATGAGTGATTGACTCCACACCAGTTTATTCACATTCTAACAAGGAGGGAGGGCATGTTGTTGTAGTTGTTGTTACTGTGGTCAAGTGAGCCGCCGTTCGTCCTAGCGCAGTCAAGCCAGCCGCTTCTACATTTTCATTGCGCCCGTGTTGCCGTACTTACTGCGAGAGTCCACTGAGAAAGTCAGCGCTTAGTTCAATGCAAGCGAGGTAACTTCCGGTTTTAAAATTAAGTATCTCTCTCTCTCTCTCTCTCTCTCTGATTTTTTTTGTTTTGTTTCAATTTTTACTGTTCAATAACATCAAATTGATCCATAGGTTCTGACAATGATTTGTACAGTTGACCTGAGGAACACCATGACTACATCCTCCAGTTATTTTCAAAGATTTTTACTGTAGCATTTTGGAGATATTAAGCCTCAAAGTTGTTGTTTTTTAGCTTTTCAAACAGGCAAAAACGACCTTGTATCCCATTTTTACTGTATAATAAAATACAATTGCTCCATAAGTTCTGACAATGGTTGGTACAGTTGACGGGTGGTGGTATCCCTCTTTTTTTGGTTTTAGTTTGTTGTGTCGTCGCCACCCAATTTTGACTGCCCACTGGGATGTGCACGTGTGATTGGGGTGACTCCCTTGGGCTTCCGTCCCCATCCAACCTGCTCCGCTATATCTAGGTGGCCTCAGCCCTGAACACCATCATCACATCCCGTGAGTCGTCTTGTTTCTGTTGCCCCCCCCTCCTCCCCGTGTGGTGTCAGCCTGTCCTGCTTTTGTTTGACCCGTTTCTCCCCCCTTATTTGAATCGTTGGCCTCCTTTATTTTGAAGATCCTTTCCCTTTTTTTGAGTTTGATGTTGAAGTTGATTCGCTCATTTGCTTTGATATTTATGGTTTAAGTAAGTCTCCCCCCTTGTTCGTACATTGTTTGTGTTGAACGGTCGTCGTCCCCCCCCCCCCCTCCTCCTGTGTCTTTTTGGTATTGGTAGTTTACTTATAAATTTGTTTTCCTTTTTCTGAGTTTTAGTTAATTTAAATTCGTAACTGCCTGGATTCCTTTCTGTCTAGATGCATTTCCTTCAATTATAATAAAGCCTTGTCTGTTTTTTTTTTGCAAACCACGTCTCAGCTCATTTGTACACGAAACCTGTGTGCTTTTCATTATTTTATTTCCTCAACAAACAACTTGAGGTGGCGTTGTCGTCCATATCCTTACCCCTTAACAATAACCCCCTTGCATTCTGTAAACTCATCAACATCATCATCTTCCCCTCCCCCACACTGCTCCTTTCTGTTGCCACACTTACGTCGCCACCGCTGACCCTCAGACAGCAGGCGTGCGTGCGTGCGTGCGTGTGTGTGTGTGTATTTCAGTACATGTGACAGATTTTAGGGAACTTTTAGTAACCAACTGTTTATCTTTTCTTTTGTAGTCGCTGAGAGCTGCTGGTGGTGGCGGTGTCCCGGGTGGTGGGCCCCTTCGAGTGCTGTGATCCGGGATTGTGGTTGTTTTCTTCTTCTTTTTTTGCACTTCACTTTCTTTCCAGGTGTGTCACGTGTGAGTGGGGTGTTCCTTGTTTTCGTTGGTTCCTCCCCCGTTTGGCCCCCTCATCGGTAAGCCTCAGTTTCTACACCAAGAATAAGGAGCTCAGTAGCTCCGTTTTAAGTGTTGGTCTATTTGTTCCTTTTATTTTTAAATGTTGAATAAAAGTTGGTTTGATATTTTAAACATTCTGACCACGTCTCCTACTCCTTCCTCGTAGAACTTACCTGTGTGCCTAATTATTACTTTTGTGTTTAGTAGAACTCCCTGGGTGAAATTCCCAGGGTGGCGTTGTCGGTTCCTTTTCATTTTGTTAAATTCCCAATATTAAATCTTGCTTTATCAGATAGCCATAACCACTCTCATCGCCACAGGATATTTGAGTCAAACTGTCGTGTCTACTTCCCAGTCTCAATAAACATGTTCACCACTGCTGCTTCTTAAATGGAGGTTTGTCGGGGTTTTTCCCTTTTGAGAAGCAAGCTACATATTTTGTGTCTTTCCACCACAAGACATTGGCTTTTGTCACTCTCTTCGTCGTATTGGGAAAAAGTGGCATATCGGACTTTCCCGCCGCGAGTCGCTCGTCAACATACTGCTGTGAAAGGGGGGTGACGTCACAGAACGCGAGGTGCATTTAGGTGCTGCTGCGTAAAACTAAAAGATTTTCCTGGGCAAATATTCATTTGACAGACGTAAACGAAGTGAAATATGACTTCAATTTAAGTTTGTTTTAGTTTGTTTTTATAAACACACAAAAAAGTTTGAATTAGTTATCGTTTTTGAAAAAAGTTCTTAACTTCTGCTTTAGAGATATTGATGACGAGTTGTTGTATATAAACGATGTGACTATGTGGTTCGGCAAGCGGTGGTGCTGTCTGTACATAGCTTAGCAAACGGCTAGCGCTAGTACCCCCTTTCAATGCCAGAGTGAAAAGATCCACACGGAGTGTTATGACCCACGGGTGGGTCTAGGTGCCTCTATCTTTGTGTCTGTGTGTGTGTGTGTGTGTGAGAGAGAGTGGATGACGCCTTGCAGGTGCAGTCCTGGATGTCGGCTGCTGATTGGACGCGCCACGGCTGAGAAGGAGGAGCAGTCGAGCCAGCCTGACGGTCGTCCCTCCTCCGCTCCCAACTCTGCAGTTAGTCACTTCTGAAATGGTGTTAGAGCACGCTGCCGTAGGTAGTGATGGCCGATCGAGGCTTTGTTGAAGCTTCGACACTTGTTTCAAAAAATGGTTCATTACTCGAGGCTTCAATGACACAGTGCTCGAGGAGGTCATCTAGTGCTCAATAAAATGAAGTGCAATGGAAACGTGTCCATTGTTTCATAGGTTGTTTGGGATTTGACTCGCCATGCATTCTTGTTGGACAACACTACATGCTTGTATGGTTCAATGCTGACACAATAAAATAAAAATGAAAAATAAAGACAATGTCTCTTTCTTGGCACGACTGATTGTAGTAGACTATAGCTCTTATACTTAGCCTGACAGTTTGTGCAATGAATTATATTATATCCTAAAACAAGACTAAATAGCCCATAGTTTAAAAATATGTTCAATAGTAAGTGTTCAGTGGGTCAGATGTCAAATGTGATCTATTTAAAATGTAGAATAGATGAGCTAAATAACACATATATAATACACATTGATGGGAATTGAACCGTCGCCTCAGTCTTGCAAGTCCAAGATTGTCATAATGTACCACAAATCCAAATCACACTCCCTTTTTTCATCTAAGCTGTTTGAGTAGCGTTAGCACGCCGTGATTCCTCATCAATTACAGGCCTACACTACAAATAATTATGAGAAAAATCCAACGTAAAGAGAGCACTTCCATTAGGAAATAGTCAACATGAAATTTCGTCTTCTACTGACACCTGCTGGTCAAATTGAATAGTTGCAAATATTGTGAACAAGTTGTCATCTAATTCTAATCCTAAACAATATGGTCATTCGAAGTCAAGTATTAAGACAATTAATCAGGTTTGTACTGCTTGATTGAACACATTCATCCCGTTCTAGTGCACTAAAACCCACTTCCCTTCAGGACCGTGTCAACGAAGCCAAAACTTCCTTGAGTGACGCTGTTTCCCAGCATGCAATGCGAGCTAGCGATTCACAATACTATTTCATCACAAACATGGATGTAAAAAATAAAAAGGGACGAAAAATGAAACTTCAGGAACAGCAACCATTGCAATACAAGCAGAACTGGGCCGAAGTTTTATATAAGTTTTATATTATGTACACCATAATACAGCCTTCTGGTGGACAAGCCATACTATTTAAGCCGTGTCGTCCCATGGTACTTCCGTGGGTGGAAGCACATGGTAGAGGTCACGTGCTGGTTGCGCGTCACTCCACTGATCACCTCGGCGGAAGGTCTGAGACAAGATCGTTGCCCCTGCAGGGGATCTGATTCAGGTGAGTCTTTTGGAGTTCATTGAAAGAGGTTAATAAATAACTATATATGTGTGTGTGTAACTTTAACTAACTTATCTATTTCTATCCATCTATCAAACTTACTATTTAGGGATCTATCTTCTACTAACTCTCAAAAAACTAACGGACAACCAAGAGCAACAAAACCAACCTACTGCAATTCTATATTTTAGTGTGTGTGTGTGTGTGTGTGTGTGTGTGTGTGTGTGGGGGGGGGGGGGGCACAGTGAGCACAGTGATGGTTCCACAGCATAAAGTGTATCTTCAGTCGTCGATGTATGTGTGGGAGTCCCTCGGGTTCAGCCCAGCTGATTTAGTGTTCGGTGAGAGGACCCTCGCGTCTGTTAAGGGGTAAGTGGCTTTCCGATGTTAAATGAGTAGAGAATAATGTGTTAGATTACGTCATTTTTTTTTCGTGAATGCTTGCATCGTGCTTGTGAAACTGCTCACAAAACTCTTGTCGCCAGCCAGTCTAAAATGAAGCGGCAGTTTGACAAGAAAGCTGTGGCTCGAGTTTTTGAGACAGGCGACCGAGTGTTGGTATTGTTGCTGTTACCCGGTTCCCGTTTGCAGGCTGGTTTTTCTGGTCCGTATGTCGTGGAGCGCAAACTTTCCGATACAGATTATGTAGTGCACACTCCTGATAGAAAACCGCATCTGCCACGTCAAAATGTTGAAAAGTTCCGCCCGGTTCACACTGGACGTGGAAGCAGCGCGAAGTGAAGCGCTGCGAAGCGAAGCGCCGCCGCGCCGAGCGCTTCCATTCAGCGCCCATGTTAATCAATCAGTGTGTTTACATGCAGAGCTTAATCGGACTAAGCAATAATTCTGTTTTCTCGTCCAATCGGAGTTCTCACCTTGGTCCCCGTATCCATGCAGCTGAGAAATTCAAATTATTGACGGGAATGTGTCCTCCTCCCAACACTAGGGGGTGGAGTGAGTCTTTTCAGCCGGTCAGCTGCTTTCGGTTGACATATTAAATCTATTATGATATGGAACGATAGTTCATAATGTACGTGTTACTTGCTTTGCAGATAAGGTGTACCCTATTTCTTGTGCTCCTGGTTATTTTAAAAGGCAGACAAGAACGTTGTTTGCTGTTGGAGGGCTACAACAACACTTTGATGCTACGCTTTGTGCCGTCGCTACAGACCCCAAACTCTCGTTCTTGTTGGATTCGGGTTCGGAGCAGACTGGTGGGAGATTTTGTGTACAGGTTTTGCAAAGGAACGGTGTCTTCAGTTATACACACGCTCATTAAAGTGCCGACCGTGGAGGAAGCTGGTGCCGCTGCACGCCATTTCCAGCAGAATAACAGTTTTTACCAAAATAAAAACAAATCAGGAAAACATGTCTTTGCTGTGCTTTTATTTACAAAGTTAAAATTCTTCTAACTTACAAAAAATGTGAACGAAAAGGTAGAAATATAAATACGAAGGAATACGTATTTGTAGGTTTGTAGGTGGGCTGCCATTTTCTTTGTCCCCTCTTTTCTCCTGTTTAATAAGTATGTAGGGAGGTTAGCCTTTCTGTATTTGGGTTCTCTTTCTTTCTTTAGTTAGTTCTTAAGGCGAGCTAGTTGGAGTTTGGTTTATTATTTTGGCCTGGGCCCACCCTGAAGCCTTTGCTGCCCACCGGTTAAGTTGTTTTGTTTATTTCATTTACTGATTAATAAAATGTTTTTTGTTGAAACTGCCAACTGCAGTGAAAAATTAATGAGGCTTGGGAGTGGGGGAAGGTGTCCTACACGTTGTGTCTCGGTCCCCCTAGACGGGATGTAACACAGAGTTTTCGCCGTGACAGCAGGTTGAGCTCCTACCGTGTTAGAGGTGACGTCGTCACGTTAGCCTGTTCCATCCCTGCTAAATTCTTTAAAGAACTACCGTAAGTAAACTTTTAAATTATAATACACTCTACACTAATTGTAATTTCCTGCCCGTGGTTCTATATTGCAACAGTTGATGGCTCATATCAGCAGATAAGCAGCAACAATCTGGGCATTGCGGGTGATTCATAAATATGTCATTTCTTATTAATTAGCCCATAAGTGTTGTACACCAGTGTGACACCAAATGCTTGTTGCTGACAGCAGTGAAGAAATGACACTCTAGTGGTTCTGCACATTAGTATAAATAGAGTGATTCTCTATCATTACATCACAGGACGGCGGCACTCTGACAGATTCCATGAACCTGGACACTGATGATCCAGACTCCGGTCCAGATGACACAACAGGCCACAGTGGAAACGGGTCAGAGCATGGACTGGCTGCTGAAAGGATACAGGTAGGTGGCGCTGTCATCCCAAGTTGTGTGGTGTGGAGGATCGGGGCCAAAGTTCCAGATGCTCACAGATGTGACTGTGGATTCAGGAGGAGGGTTTGAAGGCTGGACTCCCAACAGTGATTGGCTGCTGAGGACCTCTCAATCACGATCAGGTTTTTTAGTGGCTGTGAGATTGAAAGTGAGTGAACATCATTAAATAAAGAGCTCCTGCAGGGTCCCAATTTGACAAGTACACTGCTAGGTGTGCTGCTTTGTTTTCGCCAAGGCCCTGTAGCATTCATGACTGACATTGAGGGAACGTTTCATCAAGTAAGAGTTTCCAACCAGGATGTAAACTTCTTACGCTTCCTCTGGTGGCCAGATGGGGACATTACAAAGGACCTACAAGAGCACAGGATGCTGGTCCACATCTTTGGGGCAGTGTCATCCCCAAGCTGTGCTTCATTCGACGACAATCAGCATGACTTCCCAGCCGAGGTTATAAACACTGTTTGTCAAAATCTCTACGTGGATGATTGTCTAAAGGCCGTCAGCACGGTGGAACAAGCAATACATCTGTACCAGCAGCTAACAGACCTGTACGATAGAGGTGGATTTAAGTTCAATAAGTGGGTGAGCAATCATCGCTCGGTGCTGGCCGCCATTCCTGAAGAGCAGAGAGCTAAAGAGGTAAAAACACTTAACCTTGACAGAGACCAGCTCCCTATGGAGAGGGCCCTTGGAGCTCAGTGGGATGTACAGCAAGATACATTCAGCATCAGAACCAAGCTGGGATGGGATGAGGAAATCCCTCAGGTCATGGTACATCCCATATATAGTTTTTCAAGCACCAAACTACAACAAAGGAACTCATCTATAACAAACCTACAACCTTGTAAGGGCAAAACCTACTTGTTTTAATTCTGATTAATAAACTAAAGCTTATTCGATTATCATTATGTTGTTTTTTTTAAACGCTCATATGAAATAAAAAAAGTGGAGGGAGTAGTCTGAATCTGAATCAGGTTCTGGAGCATTGCTCTGCCTCATCCATCGCATTCATTAGTGTCACATCAACTTGTAGTGCATCATTTCCACCAGCAAGCTTCTCCTGTTACGACTGCACACGTTGAACGATATTTTCTGTTCACTCGCTCACCCGTATCAGGTGATACCCTGCAAAGGTAACCATTGGCTCTTGTCTTAGGCCTACCCCGAGGTGATTGGAGGGGTGACCTACCCAGCACGTGATTTCTACAACGAGCTTTCACCCACAGAAGAGCCATAGGAAGACACGGATTAAATAGGTTGTCCACCAGAAGGCTGTATTTTGGTGTACATAATATAAAACTTCGGCCCAGTTCTGCTTGTATTGCAATGGTTGGTGTTCCTGAAGTTTCATTTTTCCCTTTTTCCTTTTTGTATTTTTTACATCCATGTTTGTGACGAAATAGTATTGTGAATCGCTAGCTCGCATTGCATGCTGGGAAACAGCGTCACTCAAGGAAGTTTTGGCTTTGCTGACACGGTCCTGAAGGGAAGTGGGTTTTAATGCACTGGAACGGGATGAATGTGTTCAATCAAGCAGTACAAACCTGATTAATTGTCTTAATACTTGACTTGGAATGGCCATATTGTTTAGGATTAGAATTAGATGACAACTTGTTCACAATATTTGCAACTATTCAATTTGACCAGCAGGTGTCAGTAGAAGACGAAATTTCATGTTGACTATTTCCTAATGGAAGTGCTCTCTTTACGTTGGATTTTTCTCATAATTATTTGAAATGTAGGCCTGTATCTGCACACAATTTGGAATTCGTCCCAGCGCCCTGAGCTGTAAATTTGGACGGTGTAAAATGAAAATGGCCATCTGCAGCAGAATGAAAGTGAGATTGCATTGTCCAGGTAGGAGGACAGTAGTCAGTCATGTTTCACCTCCAGTCAACACGCAGTGGTTCACATGAAGGTCCAAGAGGCCTACAGACCTACACTGAGTCTGGACGTGGCAGTACAGTTGGATCATTGTCTTTGTTGTGTTGTTTGTGATCCAATGTAATGTGAGAGAAGGACGAGTGCAGTTATATTGGAGTGAGTTATTTAGAGTGTAATAGAAGTTATAATGCAGAGTCTGTTTTTATGAAATGTTCTATCACCTGGCATCCATCCATCCATCCATCCATCCATCCATCTTCTACTGCCGTATCCGGAGTCAGGTCTCGGGGGCAGCAGCCTCAGCAGAGACCCCCAGACTTCCCTGGACCCAGTCACCTCCTCCAGCTCCTCCAGTGGGACCCCAAGGCTTCCCAGTCCAGCCCAGAGACCTGGTCAGCACCACTCTGACTCCCTGAGTCCCTGCTGCTCAGGTGAGGCTTCAAAGATCTGGCTGCACCTGATTGGACGGTCGTGGAGGATCTCCTTGGTCTTCTTGGTCTTCTTGGTCTCCAGCTGTTTGACCTCATGCTCTCTGTTGACCTCCTCACTCAGTCCCTCAGTGATGTAGAGCTCAGTGTAGATGCTGTTGAGGAGAGTTTGACTTCCTGCTTCTTCACCTTCAGTCACACGTTCACATCTCCTCTCCAGACTGATCTTCTGCTGCTGTAGAAGCTCCTGCAGACCACCAACCTCTGGAGCTGAGAGAAGGTTGGAGAAGAAAACATCAGTGTGACAGTGTCATCATTTTCTGTCCACGACTTGAAGCTGAAAGCATCCAAACTCCATTTTTCAGCTGATGTGGTGAAGCTGCTGTTGTCTGACTGTTTGCTCTAAATGTCCTCCAAAGGATCTTCTCACTGGAGGTCCTGACCACGGTTATAATAGTTAACGAAAACAAACAAAATAACGAAAACTTAAATTGAGAAAAACAATTGTCACATTCCCAGGGGTTAGGATTTTGGTACCTGCCTCGTTGGGGTTTTGAAGCGAGCAGAGCTGAGACCATAAGGGTGACGTAGCAACGTTCAGGACACTGATTGGCCAAAGGCAGTCTTTCAAGAAAGACCAAAACCACCATTTTTAAATGCCTCGCGTGTGGATTTTTACATTAACACGTATTAAAAACTGAAAAGCTTATGAAACTGTACCATGGGTGAACAAAGAACTACAGACGTTTCTGTTCTCTGTGGCCGAAGAAAAAGCACAATGCAGACAGTTGTGCAGAAAGTTTAGTGTTAGCTAAAATATCGGGCACACAGACGTACTTATTATGTATACATTTCTTTCCATTGTAACAGGTCACTACAAGATCTGCAATCCATTACCTAGAATTGGTTTTCCTTAAACTGATGTACAGGATTACTAATCTGACTTTGATGGGCAAATTTGACAACAGAATACAATTATGAAGCACTAAAACACAGGACCACAAAACAATTAAATGCATCTTGAAATAATGATATGCTTTGTTAAATGAAATAAAATGGCATTTTCAACTAAGTAATAAAATAGTCGGTGGTGCAGTGGTTAGCGCTGCCGCCTCACAGCAAGAAGGTCGTGGGTTTGATTCCGGGGCCTGGACCTGGGACCTTTCTGTGTGGAGTTTGCATGTTCTCCCTGTGTCTGCGCGGGTTCTGTCCGGGTTCCTCCCACACTCCAAAAACATGCATGTGAGGTCAATTGAACGTTCTAAATTGTCCGTAGGTGTGCATGTGAGTGTGAATGGTTGTTTGTCTGTATGTGGCCCTGCGATGAACTGGCGACTTGTCCAGGGTGTCACCCTGCCTTCGCCCTAAGACAGCTGGGATAGGCTCCAGCAGACCCCCGTGACCCTGAATAGGAATAAGCGGGTATAGAAGATGAATGAATGAAATCTTTATTGAATGAATGACACATTTTATTTCACTCGTGGTTTATGTAATTATTATTTTTTGCTCCATAGCTTTCATGATTCAGCATTACATGTTAAGCGTGATGAATTGCATGAAAAGAGAGAGCACTCGCTGATAAATTAACATGGTGTGTTGTTTAATTCCATGAGGACGACAAAATATTTGCAAATTTGTGTTAGCTACACACATCGACAGGTGCAAGAGGTGCAAGAGAGGAACTTTCAGGGAGGAACTTTCAAGATCGTTGA
>NW_027466153.1:827500-862500 GCF_046127955.1 Nelusetta ayraudi
CATTTAGCCCCCGCTGTTGAAAGTTGGCGTGTGGTGGACGCGGCCAGTGGTCTCCGTGCCACACCATCCAACGTGGTTGGACTGCTCGTACTCCGGTGGAAACTAAATACAGCTTTACAGTAAATGCATATCACTTTTGTCCTGTCAAGACTGCCATCTGGCAGGGTTTTGAAGTGGAACTTTCCATTTACAATTGACGCCTTATCCATGTTAGTCCTTCCTAGTGCTCATCTACGCTCAGTGTCTTTTTCTTTTTTTTGTTGTGCTTACAAGCCGGCTGCAAGCGTGTGACTGTGTGCTGTGAGTCAATTCATTTCCCGTTTCCACAATCTACGGAGCGGCCAAAGGTTCAAAAAGCACTTTAATTAATTAATTGAATTAATTAACGATGTGGCAGGTGGGTTTGCCCCCACCTTCACGTCATCAATCACACCTGTGCCGGAGTGCAATCTTTGCGTCCCTCAGTGCGTTTACATGGTACTAGAGAAATTTGAATTATTGCTTTATTCCGATTATGATCAGAGTTTGAGAACTCCGATTGAGACACCCAGATAATGCGATTGGAATTCTAATTTCTCGGCCATGTATACACCTTAGTCGGACTATTAACTGGACAATGCAAGTGCGCACGCGCCACTGCACAACTACGTCGTCTAACAAAACAGACGGCGCGAAACAACCAGCAAACGCGAATAAGAATGTTGACATTTGGAGAGAGGATGAGACCGGGGCGATGCTTTCTCTTCTAAAAGAGATGGACATATTAAAATAACACACAACAGAGACCTTTTTAAAAAGGGTAGCGCAGCAAATGCAGGGCTCCGGCTTTGCGCAGCCCTGAACAAATACGTATTCCTTCGTATTTATATTTCTACCTTTTCGTTCACATTTTTTGTAAGTTAGAAGAATTTCAACTTTGTAAATAAAAGCACAGCAAAGAGATGTTTTTCTGATTTGTTTTTATTTCGATAATTTCGCTGTTATTCTGCTGGAAACGGCGTGCAGCGGCACAAGCTTCCTCCACGGTCGGCACTTTAATGAGCGTGTGTATAACTGAAGACACCGTTCCTTTGCAAAACCTGTACACAAACTCTCCCACCAGTCTGCGCAGAACCCACATCCAACAAGAACGAGTTTCGGGTCCGTGGCAACAGCACAAAGCGTAGCATCGAAGACATTGTGTTGTTGTAGCCCTCCAACAGCAAACAACGTTCTTGTCTCATGGTTATCTTTTCAGATAACCATGAGCACAAGAAATAGGGTACACCTTATCTGCAAAGTAAGTAACACGTACATTATGAACTGTCATTCTATATCATAATGATGTAATATGTCAACCGAAAGCAGCTGACCAGCTGAAAAGGCTCACTCCACCCCCTACTGTTGGGAGGAGGACACGTTCCCGTCAGTAATTCAAATTTCTCAGCTGCATGTATAGGGGGACAAGGTGAGAACTCCGATTGGACGAGAAAACCAAATTATTGCTTAGTCCGATTAAGCTCTTCCTGCAACTCCCCAGGTGGCATTGTCAGGCAACCCCCCCCCAATTTTCCTTTATACCCAGCATCTGAATTGCCTCCACCTCCGCCAGACCCTCCCCCTCGCCACATCTAGTCTTTTTTTGATAGGCTGCCCTCGCTATTAACCTCCCTCTCATCACAGCTTTAATTGTGTCCCACAGTATGGTAGTGTCTACTGGACTATCTATGTTCTCCTCCATAGAGCATTTAATCTCTTTCTTAACCTCCTCCAGTGTTTTTGGATTATTTAGCATACCCACATTTAATCTCCAAAGTGTGTTTTTCTTCCTCTTATTCAGACAAATAATAAGGTAATTAATACTGTGTCAGTACAAGTCAGTCGTTCCTATTTTACATTCCTCTATTCTGTATCTGTCTGTAATGTTAATAAAAAAAATAGTTCTCTGTAACGGGTGGAGGTCCCTCCAAACAACAAACATCCTGAGTTCGGCTAGAGAGACGTTGACAAGTTTTGACAGGCGGGTCTGACTTCTCTTGCCATTAGTTGTGTCGAGTTTAGCTTTTAAATCATGTTGATTTAGCTCTTGTTGAGAGAGATGTGTTTCCTGTAGATCAGGCATGGCCAAACTACGGCGTGTCTCTGTCCGGCCCGCGTGAAGGCAGTCAAAAATCTAACCTAACTTAGAAATGACACTTGAACCTGCAATGAGTATTTTAGTCGTTCTAAATGAGTCCAACGTTAGAAAAAAAGGAGCGACCCGGACTTCCCACAGTCTCTTTTCTATTAACATGGGAATTCAATTTTAATAATTTGTCAACTAAAAACACCGGTCATACTAGAACATCCCTACCAGCTTTCTTCCCTGTATTCTCTGAATTTAATCAAAGAATCTTTGAAACTCTTGTAGCTTTTCTCTGGCTCGTGTCGCTGCTGATGCGTAGCCCCTCCAGGATCCCTCCTTGCACTGCCACTCCGTCGTAGTGCGGGGCACCGAGTGTCGCAGGCCCCTCCGCACCCGTCGCCACCGCCGTCTTCTCCGCCAGGCCGCGTCTCGCCAATTCCTCCTTTACCTCCTCTGCGCTGTTGTACGTTCGAGTTCCCGTATCCCAGTGGGTCCTCATCTTGGTGAATGGCGTCTGGAACCAGATGCCCTTCTCCTTCAGGATTCTTTTAGCAGTGTTGTACTCCTTTCTCTTTTGGACCATCTCTGTCGCGTAATCGTGATGGAATGACGGTACTTTATTCCCCAGTTCTATTTTCTTTGTCCATAGCTCTCTCAGGACCCTCTCTTTGGTAGTAAATTCCAGAAAGTTAACAATGATGGGTCTCGGTTGGGCACCGTCTGCTGGCTTCTGTGCAAATGAGCGATGTGCTCTCTGAATTTGGAAATTAAAATCTGCTGGCAGGTGCAGTTCGCTTTTCAGCAGGTCTTCCACAAACTTGGCCACAGATTCTCCCTCCTCTCCTTCAGTGACTCCATAGATACGTAGGCTGTTTCTCTTCGGCCTGGACTCCAGGTCAGTTAACTTGTCCTGAAGAGCTTTTTGTTCTCTCAGTGATATGACCAGAGCGTCATTAGCTTCCTGTGCCCAACGTTCTAGTTTTTCAATCCGCGACTCAGCCTCGTTGATCTTGCCGGTCTGGAGCTCCTGTTCAGTGACGACTTTCGCAAGTTGTTGATTTATTTCGTCTTTGAAGTCGTCCAAGTCTTTTTCCACGTCGTTCCTCAGTGTTTCTCCAAACATGCAAAGGACTTCTTTTGATTCCATTTTTAAATCCTGTATCTCCTTGCTAATAATTTTTATGTCCGAGCCCTTTTCCGCGTCGTTAGTCATGAGGAGTTCGTTTCGCCATCTCCCTCTGTTTCAGAGCAAGCTGGTAGTTCGGCCATATTGTCTGTTACTGTGTTTCTCTTTTGGTTGAATCAAGTTTTCCTTCCCATTCCAACGTTCCCCTGATCACTTTGTAGTTAATATGATATCTGACAATAGTTATTCAAGTTTTCGGGGAGTTTTTACCCTAGACGGTCGAGAGCCCTGGTGTCGCGCAGTCTACCGCTTTATGGCCAAACCAGAAGTCCCTTCCCTCTAGCCTTTTCAAGGGGGAGGTGGCTAGACTTGGCTCTTGTGGGACGAGAAGCAGAAGGCCTATCCGATCGGGGGGGAAGATGAGATGACATTTTTGTGGGTCAACACAAACTCATCTGCCTGGACAGCCGCCTTGGACAATGACGACACTTTCTGTTCATTCAAGAACATTACCACCTTCTCTGGCAAAGAGTCTTTAAAATCTTCTAAAAGAACGAGCTCACGGAGTGACTCAAAGTCATTTTTGACATCATTAGCTGCACACCATTTATCAAAGAGGTTGCTTTTCTCCCATGCAAACTCGACAAAGGTTTGACCACTAGATTTTCTATGGTTCCTAAATTTTTGCCGGTAGGGCTCAGGAACAAGCTCATAAGCAGGAAAAATTGCTTCCTTTACAACATCATATTGCAGGCTGTCTTCTAAGAAAAGAGCAGACACCAACTCCTGTGCTTTTCCCACCCGCTTGCATTGGAGAAGGACAGGCCACATGTCTCTTGGCCAGTTGAGTGGCGAAGCTATTCGCTCCAAGGCACTGAAGTATGAATTCTGTACCTACCTACAACCCCCCCTTCCGTGGCCCGCCGACTCGATGCAGGTCTGTCATGTGGCCCGTTGCTAAAAAAGTTTGCCCACCCTCTATACAGACAGTGAGTTGGAGCAAGCTCGTAAGCACTACTTCCAGATGGCCCGCACTGCCAGTGAGGGGAAATGTGTCATGTTCAAAGAGCTGAGATGCAGGCTGGTGAGAAACACTGTCACCAGCATGATTTCTATGTTGAGAGCCAGTCAGCAAGGAGAGGGGGTCTGGTACCCTTCTGAGCATGAAGTCACTGCAATGGCTAAAAGACTAGTGGAGTATTATCCCATGCTGAAGGATTAAGACAAAATAATGAAACATGTAAGTGATTATATTATTTTGCGCACTTAGATTTTGAAGCATGTGGTTATTTTTGGCTGATACTTTTTTTTATCTGTGCATGTTCACTTTCCATCTTTATTTAAATAAACCTATATGCTCTTGACTCCAAGTGCAAAACATCACAAATGGACAGTTCTGTATTCAAGTCATATATATATGTACAAAGTGAGGAGCATGGGGGGGGGGGGGGGGGGTGAAATTTTATTTACCACAGGCGAGCACTTACAAGAATCTTCACAAGAGATTCGCCAGAGAGGGGCCACAAGAAGAAAAGGCATCACATTGACTTCTCAGCAAGTGACCAAGAAGAAGATCATGATGCAGACTCAATTGGTGGATCAACAATTATTTTGTGTCACACACCAGGGCGCAGTTCTGATAATGGCCACACTTCACGTAAGTAGAAACATGTCCATTTTAATAATAATGATAATGTATGAAAGCCAGGCAATGTTATGATAGTTTTGGATATCATGATATATCACAGGCATTTTTACATTTGAATTGTCATTTGATATATTTTGATGCTCCAAACAATTTCATCCATTTGACTGATTTACTGATTTGTCTCCTCCATTTCATCAGCCAAAGATGGTCTGACAGCACAGGCCAGACATTATCAGACCCTGCAGGAGCTGTACAAGAAACCAAAACCCAACCAAGATACTGTCTCCCAAATTCTTGACCTGCAGTTTCAAGCAAGAAGATCCTTCATTGATAGTGATGTTCTGAAAGAACAGGACAAGGCCAACAAAGATCCTGAATGCATATCCATGTGTCAAGGATCTTTATCGTGTAAGTGATTAACTTGTTTTGGTTTATGATGAAAAGCAAGCATTTTTGCAGATTTTAACACTGACTTGCATTATAGGCGATGAATGAGCTGCGGCGCATTCTGGATAAGGGCAACAGAAAATTCATTGATGAACTAAAAAAAGAGATGGGAAGACTTCTGCACCAATGTGTAATTTTATGGTGTTTGGAAAAAAAATGAAGTGATGAAGCCACGCATAACGCTGGATGTAGGTGAGTCATTTTGCTGTGTCTCTAATTGACTGTGTAGCTGTTTCCTGGGACATAGGATGGTTTATGTTGCGCTGAATGAATAGATGCAGAATGGTAATACTCTTCATGCTGAAAAAATAAGATTTTTTTTGTGATCAACACAAACCTAATAAGACTAATTTTTAGGAAGACTAACTTTGAACTCAAAGTTGATTTCTTCTATTCCAGTGGAATATTCCATCGCGCTGCTCAGGGCACTCCCCACACTCTTTCCTTCACCAAGTCCACCACCGAAGAAGCTGGGACATGCCAGTGAGGCACTGCTTCATGTCATTCAGGTGACAGCTTGTTCGCATTTTCTCACATTCAAAACTTCATAGGTCCATGCATGGATGTGGCGTTTCCTTCTTCTTTTTCTTTAGCCAACTGAAGATCCCACAATGTACTCGCAGAAGAGGTCTTTCTGCACTCCTGTGTTGCTGTTTGATGGGACCCGCTGTCTCATCTGTCTTGGAGCCACGGAAGACTTGAGTGACGGTCTGCTTCATCTGATGGGTTACTACTATGCCCTGCACCTCACATATCCAAAAGTGTGTGGCAACCCTTCTCTCTGTCATTCAGACAGAAGTGCTACAGGACACTATCCATGAGTGAGACACCACAGCCTCATACAAAAAAGACCATGGCAGAATGAAAAGATTTTATTGGGGAGTAGAGCTGTGTACTAGGCATAGGTAGTCATACACTCCCCTGGTAGTTGTAACTTGAGGGTGGGTGGGAGTCTGTTGGAACAAACATGTTATCAGTGGTGATAGGAACACAACACTATATGCTGTCCCCATACTGTTTTTGTTTTTTTTGTGTAACTGAGTGTCAGGGAATCTGAATCAATGTTCAATAATGATGACGGTGAATATTGTAACAACAAAACATTACTTGCGTTCTAGAAATGATTGCTTGAGATTGTTTTAAGATGCAATGCCTTAGTGACGTTTTTATTACAAGGCAGTGAAGGCACTGTCAGCAATTTAAGTGAATAAATAGTTGTTGACAATATTAATTCTGTTTGCTGAATTATTTTTTTTGGGGGGGGAGTGGGCGTAGGGGGGGTGGATGCTTTGTCTCATTTTGAGAAAAAAAAAGCTAATATTGTGAACACTTAAATTAAGAAGAATTGCACTGTTAGTAGGTCTGGTTTTAAGATCTTTTCATTCAAATTAAGAAAGAAGCAAACGTGAAAAAAGAATTGAGAAGCTAGTATCAAGTTTATTTGACTTAGTACAGTCCTTGGAATGAGTGCTTTACTGTTTATTTCAAGAGTTTTTCCATTCTTCAAATGCCTAGATATATCGTCTTATTTTAAGAAATCTTACCAAGTCTAAATATCTTACTGCATTGGCAGATAATTTGACTTGTTTCTAGCCTGTTCTTTCTCAATTTAAGTGTTTATTTCTTAGATATATTTTGCAGTGTGTGGACACCGAGGGGAGCTCTAGAATTGACTCATTCAACCGACCAAGGATCCAATCAGCAGCGGCGTCACAGGCCCTCCTCCTTCTTTGTTCTCTCTCTCACTTTGACTTCGGCACTGGACAGCCAGGTTTGTGGAGGGAAGGTTGGAACAAGGTAAGGACGGGGTACCCCATACATTCATGTACGTAGAGTCACTAAGTCTTAAACTCACCAGGTTTGTATCGCTTATCGATAACCCTAATGCCACACAAGTCTATGAGGGTCAAAGGTCAACTTTGTCCTAGGGACATGGGACCACTTTCAGGTTCATCAGGATCCTTCAGGACACACCCACGCCAAATTTGGGGCTTCTAGCCCATGAGGAACCCCGAAACCCTCACTCTAATTCCAGCCTTATCGCTAAACCCTAATGCAGTGCAAGTCTATGAAGGTCAAAGCTCAACTTTGTCCGAGAGACATCAAGTGTTTTTTCATGAATCATTCATAAATGTTAAGAGTTTGCTTTGTGGAGAATTCACAATAAAAATACATTGACACTGTGAAGATGGACTCAAGCACTATTATTGAACTATACTGTATTTTTTGAGTGATGTGAAGCTTTTGACAAGCGCTGCGCAAAGGAGGCCCATTTGTTTTTGTTTTTTTGAAGGGGGCCCAAAATTCCTGGCGGTGCCCCTGAGCGGGCATCTCTAGCACCAAGGCAGTGGAGCTGCCGGCCACGAGAGAAGAATTAACCAGTCCATTGAAACCATTTGTTTGGTCTAGTGAGTGGCAACAGTCCTTTCAGGATCTTAAGTGCCTTAAGTGTCTGCTCCAAATTTTTCCTCATTGGCTAGAAGCCCCAAATCTAGCGTGGGCGCTTCTTGGGGGCTCCTGATGAAAAAGCAAGTGGCCCCATGTCTCTAGGACAAAGTTGAAAATTCACCCCATAGACTTGCATTGAATTAGGGTTAACAATAAGGCTGAAACTAGGGTTAGGGTTAGGGTTAACTGAAATTCGGGTTAGGGTTTCGGGGTTCCTCAAGGACTAGAAGCCCCAAATTTGGCGTGGGCGCTTCTTGGGGGCTCCTGATGAAAAAGCAAGTGGCCCCATGTCTCTAGGACAAAGTTGAAAATTCACCCCATAGACTTGCATTGAATTAGGGTTAACAATAAGGCTGAAACTAGGGTTAGGGTTAGGGTTAGCTGAAATTAGGGTTAGGGTTTCGGGGTTCCTCAAGGACTAGAAGTCCCAAATTTGGCGTGGGTGCTTCTTGGGGGCTCCTGATGAAAAAGCAAGTGGCCCCATATCTGTAGGACAAAGCTGAAATTTCACCCCATAGACTTGTATGGCATTAGGGTTAGGGTCCAAGAGTACACATACACATTTTCTTTTGCTTTATTGATTTAAGCTCATCGTCTCCAGCTGCAAAGGTACAGAAACCTTTCTGTGTTTTGATGTCATGTGTGAGAAAACATCACTTTTTTCTGTAAACTTGTGTTATCATTGTCCTTCATTGAAAATGACACAATCTTTCATCTCATTGTTCAGATGCCGAACACCAAAGCATTCCGTCGCTCTCTGGCCATGAAACGACGCCTGGAGCAAAAACAGGATTGGACACCTTTTCCACCTCGGAAAGGACTTTGAACGTCGTGAGCACTTCCACGTTCATGATTTCATGTTCTGCCTGTGTTGTTATGTTGTATTCCAAATAAATCTTACAAAAACATATTTAGATTTTTCTTTTTTGTCAATTTACACAGGGCTCGGTACTGGTCAGCGACCTGGGTGCGAAGATGGCCCGTTTTGCTCCTGACTGACAAAACAGTGCAAGTTCGTTCTTAAGGCCCAGCAACCAGACAAGAAGGTATGGGTCGTGATTTTGTCAAGCCACGAGTTTCTTTATGTTTTTGTTCTGGTGGTGGGAGACTCACATCTCTGTCCACTTGTGGATGGTTTTGTGTTCTCTCCCCGGGCAACAACCTTGAACACGGGCTTGTAACAGACTCCGCCCAGGATTTTGCTGCGCTACTGGCAACTGTGTTGGACCGCTGGCCCAAGGTTTGTTTATCTGCTGTGACAAACAAATTTGAACACATGAATGTCATCGCCACTTTGTTTTATCAATATCAAGTAATTCCATGATCCATAGTTCAATAACAAGAATATTCATGAATTTATTTTGCATTTTTATGTTTGTTTGGGTTTGTTTTTTTTTATACAACTATTTTGTAGGTGTTTGTGCTTGACTTTCCACCTCGCCTGACTGTCAAGACAGAACTACAAACAGCGCTACGTCAAGTATATCATCGTGTTGCTGCACGCATGGGTGTGTAAAATACATATTTTTGTTGTATTTTTTTCTCTTCAGTGACACTGTGCTAACAGATATTTCTTAGAATTGTGTGATTACATAATTGATTATGTGACACTTCTTCCAGGTTTAACATTTGTGTATATGGCCGATCACCTCCCCCTTCGTCAGCTGTACATGGTGGTGTTATGATGGTCTAAGTTTTGCCTTCTTCAGCCTTACTTGCTCTTCATTTGATATGACAAATATGTGTTAACATGTTGTTTTCTGTTTAGGTGCACCTCAGGACTGATTTTGGTGGAGCGTCTGCATGCTGCATGCTCCATCAGCTCGCACCCCCTTCACCTAGGCCAGGGGTGTTGTGCCACAACCAATCATCGCCCAGGGTGTCTCCCAGAGTGGTTGTGACAGGTCCTGTCCACTTGCCAGTGTATGGACCTGCTCCTGAATGGACTCTTGTTGGACAGGAGGTTGAGGTAACCTGTTCATCCCTCTTTTTTCCCCCCCCCCAATCGTGTATTTGTCAAACTGTGCAACTTTTTATTTTAAAAATGAACACTTATCGTAAGTTGACTCTGATTTCCTCTCCTCTTTTTTTTATAGACAGTACCAACAGCTGTTGAGACTGCATTTCACACAGACATCCCGTCCAATCCCGTGTGGTTCAGTGAGGCTAAGGCTTAATCTCTCCTGTCCTGTTTGTGGGGGCGCTAATCCCGTAAGAGTCAAGTAGGCGTAAGCAGCGGCCGGTGAATAAGACGAGTTAACAACGGAAGAGCACATGCAAGAACGGCGGAAAATACCAACAACGGAAAACAAATCAAAGACCCACCCGAAAGTTACCACTCTAAAGTGTGGACCCACTTTGGCTTTTACGAGACGGATGACGGGAGGAAACTTCATAAAGAATATGCAATCTGCACCAACTGTTTTGCGAAGGTAAAATACAATGGCAACACTACGAATCTGCAGAGCTGCCTCGTTCGCTATCACCCGTCCCGTTTTTCCCAGAATTGTTCTCTTTTTTCACCACCTGTCCCGGGAAAGATAAAATCTCTCCCAGGACACAATTTGTCCCGTTTTTTATGGAAAATGACAAAACCTCATTTAATTTCCGTCTGTGGTCTAGATAGGGCTGCCAACCCTCCCGTAAAATACGCGATTGTCCCATATTTGGCAACTAAAAAGCCTGTCCCGTAATGAACTGATGGGGGACGCACTTCACTTTGTCCCGTATATTTTGGGACGCGGTTATTTATTTATTTATTTTGTCTGCATCATTTCTTTTATTGATTTTCAGAATCGGGGCAGTGAAAGGATTTTTTTCCCTCTTTCATCTTCCCGTCGGTTTGTATATCCCAAGTCCCCAAGTTGAGATAAAACAAGTTGCTACTGACTTTACATTACCAGAAAGCACTGTCCTTGTTTACATGAAAGTTATTAATGTTCATGCACTTTAATATGTTTGCTTGTGCAGTGCACGTTTGTTTGTACATTATACAAAGTTTTGGAATAAATGAAAGATCACAGGCATTTTCCTTTTTATGGGTATTTTTTTCTTTTTCAGTCACATATCGTCGGCAAAATTTCGAAGATATCGAAGATATCGTGTGTCGTGATGTTGTCATTATCGTGGGCCAAATATCGTCACAGTATGGAATCGTGGGTTAGCCGTATCGCCCCACCCCTATTATCAACACAAGATCACATATGTACAGTACATGTACAGTTTAATTAGTGTGTCACTTTGTTTATGAATTCATTTCTTTATGTTCTTCCAGATGTCCAGCCTGAGACGTCGATCAGCACGCGTTGCTTCAAAAACCAAAACAAACAAGTGACATGTTGGTATTTGGCATATGTGTATTTTATTGTGTGCATCTTTGTGATAGGACAATAAATGCAGTTCTTTAAACGTTACTTTGTGTCCTTGTATTTGCAGGTGTGGGCAACACGTTCAACTGTCCACATGACTGAGTCTGCCTCCAGCAATGTCACAGCAGTGCAGCAGGTTTGTACTTATTCATTTCCACTTCATCACCTGTGTGTGTTTTCTAGGCTTTACACCCATCTTATCGGCTGTATCGGATCGGCCGATATTTGGCATTTTTTGAAACGTTCATGATCGGGCGTCATGTCATGAATCACCGATCAATGACGTCATGGTCGTGTTGAAACTTTTTTAATCTGTCTCATTTCCTCCAAAGTAGTTTCACAGCATCGACATGTTTATTTGTTTGTATCCGAGTGTTATGTAAATCTATAGATTTGGGTTTACATTGTTGTCAGTTCCTTTTGTCTGCTATGTGTCCGTTTGGGCACTAGATGGCGCAGTAGATCCCTTGTTCCCTTTTTTTTTGCTTGTTCCAGGTGCGGAAAGGTGATTGGCTGGTGCCAATATTAAAGGAGGAGGACTTCAACACCTCGGTCTCTTTGTCCTTCTCCCAGCTCCCAACCAGAGGCCATGTGCCGCAGCAGCAGCATTCTGTGTTCAGCCATCAATTCTGTTTTGTAATCTATTTCAGTTCCCTTTGTGTCCACGTAGCCCGTAGGGGAGGGAAGCCATTTGTGTTGTGACCCTTTTCTCCTGTGTTTTAGTTAAGGAGGTTAGTTTGACTGTCATTTATTTGATTGTTTTCTTCATAGGTAAGATCCATAAGAGAGCCATTTTGTTTGTTGTTTTGGCCATGCCCTCCCTGACGCCAGTGCAATGATGGTGACGTTTAATAAAAACCATCCTGTGGACGAAGCACCTTTGTCTAATTTGAGAGCTGGGAGAAGGGGGGGCGCCTTTATGTTGTGTCCTGGTTCCCCCTAGGCCGGGGCATAACACCGAGAGCTAATGATTCATGATTCAAAAACCTTAATTTTCGTCTTCGTGCCTCTTCCTGTTTTGAGTACTGTCGCTATGTGACGGACAATAAAGTTTCTTTGAATCTGCAATATATGCAACGCTACAGTACCTCGCGGGGGAACTTTGGCAAAAAATTTCAACACCACAAATTTAATCAGGCACTTGGAAAAGATACACACGGAGGACGTTGGATCGGTGATTGGCACAAAAATCATGACCGTGTAAAGCCTAGTGTTTTCCTTTCTATGTTTATTGGCATAAAATCACATCTTTCTCATTTTATTCAGGTTGAGGCGACGCCACAGATGACCAGAGCTGTGCCCGTGGTTCCTGTGGCTCCCGTGGTTGCCAGCACCAAGCCAGAGGAGGCCAGCACCGTCTAGGAGGCAACACAGAAGATCAACTAAGCTAAGGAGGCTTTTCTTTCTTCTTCTGTTGCCTCTGACTGCTCCGCTCGTTCTACGCCTCGCACATGTGATTTGTGATCCATCATCAGTTAGTACTAGTGAAGATGCAGTGGCAGATCATGGCACTGGTATTAGATTAGCCAAGGTTCTGCATGGTCACGGTTTAAAATTCCAGCACCAGCTGGCAACAGTGAGTCACTTCAGAAGAGCAAAACTCCTCACTTTGACATGGATAATTCTGACGTAGAGTTTGTCAGTGCTGTGACCAATGAAGAGTGTAACTTCTCTCCCCTTGATGTTGATGTTTGTTTAGACCTTTGCAAAAACTTGAAGATTCATTTGGACCGTGCGAGTTTTCCAATTTCTGATTGCAAAGGCCCATTAGGTTCGCCGTGTACAAATGAGAATTTAGAGGCTGATGGAAACTGCTTCTTCAGAGCCATCAGTCAAGCTGTGACTGGTTTATAGACACAGAAGTGGAAATTCAGGTTGCAGCAGATTGTTTACGATTAGATGTGTACACTTTTATCGATGGTCATGGGTTGAAGTACAGCTCTTGCAAGAAACAATTCTCACATTGTATATATTTATGGATGTATTTGTTTTATATGGAAGCAGTTACCATAATCCAAATTAAAATAAGAATATAATAACAGAAATGCTTTTTCATTTTAAGAACGAAGCTGCATTATTTGACTCATAATTAAAATGGTTAATAAGTCATTCAATCTGCATTTTCATTTTCTTCTTCAAGACTGCTCATTCTTGTACTTAATTCAAATGAAGGAAAACACATTTGAGATTTAATTTTCAAAACATGCACCAGCAAAGAGTTACCAAAATTCAATATGAAATGTAAAATTCAAAAATGAAAAAGCAATAGCAGAATGCTTTTTCATTTTAAGAACAAAGCTGCATTATTTGACTCATAATTAAAATCATTAATAAATATTGCTATATGCATTTTCATTTTCTTATTTGTGTCGCACCTTTTATGACACAATCAAAAAGAAAACTGAGGGCATTGCTTTTTAATTTTCGTGGTCCTGCCCTGCACAAGAGTTAGCACAACTCGAAAACGAAATCGCAATCTCAAAGTAAGCGCGCGGCGCAGGAAAGTGACGTCAGCAGCTCTCCACCTCCGCTGTGGGTATGGCGGTATGACGCCAAGTGTCATTTGCCTCCTGTTATGTGTAAATTCTAATGTTTGTGAATTTAATAAATGTATATATATACTGTATATTTAAAAAAAAAAAAAAAAAAAAAAAAAGTATAGCGGTATGACACCACTTTGCCATCGTTACTTTTCACGTCATTGAAGTTGCCGGTAAACAAGATTTAAATCGCCGAAAAACGTGGACCACTGACGGATCTCGTTGGTCGGAAAGATTTGAGCATGGCGCACATTGACACAATTGTTCAAACCCTGCTGGATTTAGCTTCCCAGGTGGAGTTGAATAGTGTATCTGAATCTGATGCTCGGGACCGAGTTGAGCAGGTATTCTGCCGTCCCAGATACGGACGCAAACAAGGTTGCCCTAGCCAACCTGTTGTCAGTTATGGAACACCTTGATGCACCAGCACAACATCAAAGCTAAAGCTATTTGTTACATGGGTGGAGTAACAGCTGTTCGGCGTCGGCCACCAGTCCATCCGTCGCAGGATGCGATGCAACGGATCATTGCTTCCGTTCGGCGTCGGCCACCAGTCCATCCGACGAAGGATGCGAAGCAACAGATCAATCCGTCGACTGGTGGCAGATGCTGGTGCGAGATCTGTCAGTGGTCCACGTTTTTCGCCGATTTAAATCTCGATTACCGGCAACTTCAATGACGTGAAAGAAGTAACGATGGCAAAGTGGTGTCAGGCCGCCATACCTTTTTTTTCTTTTCTTTTCTTTTTAAATAAATAAAATATATATATATATGTATATATATATATATATATATATATATATATATATATATATATATATATATATATATATATATATATATATATATATATATATATATATATATATATATATATATATATATATATATCTTTCTCTTTTTCACAAACATTAGAATTTACACATAACAGGAGGCAAATGACACTTGGCGTCATACCGCCATACCCACAGGTGGAGAGCTGCTGATGTCACTTTCCTGCGCCGCGCGCTTACTTTGAGATTGCGATTTCATTTTCGAGTTGTGGTAACTCTTGTGCAGGGCAGGACCACGAAAATTAAAAAGCAATGCCCTCAGTTTTCTTTTTGATTGTGTCATAAAAGGTGCGACACGAATAAGAAAATGAAAATGCATATAGCAATATTTATTAATGATTTTAATTATGAGTCAAATAATGCAGTTTCGTTCTTAAAATGAAAAAGCATTCTGCTATTGCTTTTTCATTTTTGAATTTTACATTTCATATTGAATTTTGGTAACTCTTTGCTGGTGCATGTTTTGAAAATTAAATCTCAAATGTGTTTTCCTTTTTCATTTGAATTAAGTACAAGAATGAGCAGTCTTGCAGAAGAAAATGAAAATGCAGATTGAATGACTTATTAACCATTTTAATTATGAGTCCAATAATGCAGCTTCGTTCTTAAAATTTAAAAGCTTTTCTGCTATTGCATTTTTATTTGGATTATGGTAACTATCTGCTTCCATAGTTACACTTGTGTTACAGAATAGTAAATGCTTCAGCAGAGTTTTATGAGGGTGTTTTTTTTTGTTGTTGAAAGTGAAAATGTTGTTTTGAAAATGACTGCTTACAGGTCCATCTGTTTACTCTAACCAAGCATTCAGAACGAGTTGTCCAACACCGGTTTAATTTTTCAGGAATTGTTGACTTTAAAGAATCACGTTAATGTTCATTAATTCATGGAAGTGAAGAATAATTAAAGTAAATCTTAAAGTAACCTTGTGCTTCTGGGTTTCTCAATGTTTCAACAACATAGTTAAGTTCTTTCACATGGCTACTTTTATTTAACAGCTCTTTGCACACACGACCTTCAGGTCAAAAAGTAAATTCAGTAAATAGCATCACCATAAGGATTGCGTAATAACAGAAACAAAGGAGTGCAGTAAATAACCAATATCCCTGTGTATTTTTAAAAGGAACACTAGAGATTTAACAAGACACAAAATAACAGGAGGTTCACAACAATTTAGTGTCCATTCTCTGGATAGGGTCAGGGGGAGGTGCACTGCAGTGGAATAAGTGTCCATCCTGTGGAGAGGGTCGGGTGGTTTAGAGAGATGCAGTGATGGCCTCTCTTAGGTGCAAATACAAGTTCACAGCCTGATACGGATCTGTTGGTGGAGCAAGATGGGACTCAGCCATAAAGATGATACAGAGTTCATAAATATCTGGATTACATGGTACAGCCAGCCGAAAGACACATTCATTTTTGCACAGTTGAATGTGTTCATCTTCAACAGGGGAGAGAAAATCTGTTGTTCGGTAAAGTTCAGGAACAGCATGCGTCACATTAGGCCGACCGCTGGCGACGTTTAGGTTTCTTGATGGCCTGATGTTGTGTGCATTCCACACCTGTGCAGTGTCATCCAACTCATCCTGTAGAAAATGTATACATTTAGGAAGAGCTGTGCCAGCAGAACATAAATAAAACACTAAATTACAGCATTCACACATGAGCAACCCCACCCTCTCCCTCCCTCCCTGTCTCTGTTCATCCCTCTCCCCCCTTTCTCCCCATCTCTTATCCTCTCTATTTCTACCCTTCTGTTCCATCTCTCTCCCCTTCCATCTCTGTTCCTTTCCCTTTTCTACCCCTTCTCTTTAGCATTCTTTTTCCTTTCCTCCCGTCTCTGTCTGTCTGTCTTCCCAACACCCCCTTACCCGTTTCTGTCCTCCCTCCCCTCTCTCTCACTCACATACACATGCACACAAAATGAAAATAAAACGTTATTCATGAACTCACCTGTATGGAGGCCCATACAACAAAACTGCAGGAGACTTTTGTCCAGAAACTCGCCATCAAAATGCCCGTTGTCTCTGAGGTCTGATAACAAGGCTAACCAGAACTCCATGCGCTGGCCACGCAGGAAACCCCACCAATATTCAGTTCTTTGATTGGCGGTGCTGGCCCCCTCCAAGTAACTATCGAGGGTGTCGTCTGGTTGAACAGGGACGAGGATACGCTGGAAGCCTCTAATATGGCCATTTTCGGTTCCAAGGTCGCCTCGAACAACTCTAGGGCACCCCCCAAAACGCTGTACCGCTTCTATGTAGCACCCTCCAATTACTTTTGGGTCACTACTTGTTGTGTAAGCTTTGAGCCAGATTATTTTTCTTGAAAAGCCATCGATACATCCATTCACACAAATACCATATGGCTTCAGTTCATCATATGAGTCCAGGTGCCAGATGAAGTTGAGAAGTTTGAGAAGTAATTCCTCCGTCTGAGACGCCCCGCTTGCCTTAATGACACTCCTCTTGGATCCAGCTCCTTCAAAACCAAACGCACAGACTCTTTTCTCACACGCAGTCCATTTTCTCTGCATTTAGCATACAACCACCTGTACCCGTGAAGCTGCCCGGGGTAATGTAGCTGGTTGCTAATGGATTCAAACAGGATCGCCAGGTCGGAATAGGCTTTGCGTGGCACGAGTCCCCTTGGAATGTACAGCTGCATCCCACTCTAGACTGATCAAACCCGACAAAGAAAACAAATCCTGAGTCACTAAATATTAAGAAGATGATTAAAAGGATTGGTATGTTTGATGTATGGAGGGATTTTCATCCATCCACTAAACAATTGACTTTTTACTCTCACCCTCATTCAGTTTACTCGAGGATCGATTATTTCTTTATGTTCTGAACAGACAGACACAGGGTTTTAGATTGTAGAATTGGTGTTAGCGACATATCAGATCACTCAGGTGTATATGTGAAAATAAATGTAGGTGTCCCACACAAAAACACTATTTGGAGACTCAACACCTCCCTATTAAATTACACCTGATTTGAAGATTACATTAGGAAAGAAATTAAGGAATATACAGACCTTAACGGTAGCACAGTGACGTCACAGAGTATTTTATGGGATGCTGGAAAAGCAGTATTGCGTGGGAAGATTATAAGTTGGGCATCACAAAGGAAAAAAGAAAAACTTAAACACCTTAACGACTTGACAAGTAAATTAGACTCACTGGAACGGAAGCATGTAGAGACTAACGACCCCACCTTATTGGAACAAATAACCGTAGTAAAATCAGAACTAAATAAGAAACTGAACGACCAGGAGGAACTTACACTTAAGAATATCAAACAAACCCACTATGAAAATGGACCCCGTGCTAAAAAACTCTTAGCCTGCAGACTTAAAAAACAACAGTCTGGAAGATCCATATATAAAGTAAAGGACCCGGTCACCAACCAGATGTGTTATAAGCCAGAAGCAATACATAAGTCTTTTAAATCATACTACAGGAATTTATACACTCAACCCGAATTAGCAGAAGCAGTAACAGTCAATCAATTTTTTGAAATCCCTAGACCTGCCATCTGTTGTCACAGAACAAAATAAGTGCTTAACTACAGAGATTACAAATGCAGAGGTCGACAAGGCAATTTCTAAACTGAAAACAAGCAAAGCAGCCGGGGGAGATGGACTACCAGCAGAATGGTATAAGACTTTTAGGGACTCTGTGACCCCACTGCTATTTATTAAATTGTTTTAACTATGTCTTAAAAGGTGGCGAGACCCCACCATCTTGGAAACAGGCCATATTATCTGTAATACTGAAACCAGGGAAAGATAGGACAGATTGCAGCTCATACAGACCTATCTCAGTTTTAAACACTGATTATAAAATTTTCACTTCAATTATTGTCAACACACTAGAAAATATTATCCCTAACCTAATTGACACGGACCAGACAGGTTTTGTTAAAAATAGACAAACACAAGACAATGTTAGGCGAGCTATACATCTGTTACATATAATGAGCAAAGGAAACACAATGTCCTTAGCAATTAGCTTTGACACAGAAAAAGCTTTTGACTCTGTTCTATGGGAATTTTTATACCTGGTCCTGCAATGTTTTGGCTTTAACAATACAATTATAAAATGTTTAAAATTCACCTGTGGCCCGGATCAGAATAAATGGCAGTCTTTCAGGTACAATCCGTTTGGAGAGGGGTTGCTGACAGGGCTGCCCACTGAGCCCCATCTTGTTTGCTCTATTTATAGAGCTACTTGTTCAAAAGATTAGGGAAGACCCAGAAATCATGGGAATACTATTCAAGGGGAAAGAATATAAGACATGTTTATATGCAGATGACATCCTGGTGACTTTATCCGACCCGGATACCAGTCTCCCTAAATGAATGCCCTCCTTCGACCAATGTGGTTCATATTCGGGATACAAATTGAACATAGAGAAAACTCAAACTCTTACTTTTAATTACATACCTCAAGAAAACATACGTAAGTCCTTTAAATTTAAATGGAAAACCAGAATTTTCAAATACCTAGGTCTTCATATTCCCAAGACCCCCAAAGATTTATATAGTGTAAACTACGGTAGCATCACAACCAAAATTAAAAATGATCTGGATAGTTGGACCCCCCTAGTACTTGATTTTTACAACCGAATAGATACTTAAAAAATGGTTATTTTACCACAATTGTTATTTCTACTCCAATCGCTACCTGTAGAAATACCCAATAAGAAATTCAGTGAATGGAATCGGATCATTTCTAGATTCATATGGCAGAACAAGAAACCAAGGGTACGCTACAAAACATTACACTTAACAGGGAGGGATGTCACTCCCATGCTTGGAGGACTACTATAAAGCAGCACAACTGCAGTATATAGTCTACTGGTGCAGGGCGGGTTACGATGCAAAATGGAAGGAGCTAGAATTTGACCAACTAGATATCCCACTTCAATCTCTGCTGGGTGACAAAGCTTTCAAGACTATATACTCTAATAACCTATGTGATGTTATAAAAACTCCCCTAAATATTTGGTACAAAGAGATGAGCAAAGCGCACCTGGAAAAAAAATCTCGGTTATTAAGATGGGTCGAACATGATAGAGTATTCTTGTGTTATTCTTTACCTTGGTTTATATTGTATGATCACTAGTAGCATGTGTAAACTGTTAGAATCCTAGGCTAACATATACGCATCGTATTTCACTTTGTTTTATGGCCTGCCACTGATGTGCTCGTCCTCTCCCTGTACAGGATATGAGCTGTGAAATCGGTCAACTATCGTATAGTCGTTGGTTTGTCTCTCTCTGTTCTCCTCCCTGTTCTTTCCTTATCTTATCCCCTCCCAGTCCTGTGTATAAGAGACCTTCTTCCTCCTTCCCACCTCGCACTCGCACTCCCATTTTACTGTGTTTTGTGCCTCGGAGCTCCGATCCCTTTTTTTATTGTTTGTTCATTAAATTACTTATTATCCCAGTATTCCTATTCGCTCTTTTCCACAACAATTTGGCGTCACGAACAGGATTGCTGGAGACCCGTCAGTGGAACTCTGGGACGTTGAGGGCCCGGGACCAGGAACGGAGGAAACTCCTCGTTCCCACTCTACCTCGAACCAAGCATTCAGAGATGAGAGGATCGGCGTCTAAGAGTGGATCTGATCGGCTTCACGTCTATCCAAGCGAACCTGGAAGGGAAGTGCTGATTCAGAGATCGGGTGAGAAGTAATTGTTCTTGTCTCAGACATATCAGTGACCAGTGGGTTGTTTTCCTTGTCGTCTACGAACGGTCCCGGGGCAGGACGGAGCGCATACGTTAACCGTGCCTGTCAGGTCGGTGTTGATTCTGAATCAACACTGAAATTCCCGCTCCACAAGTGAGCCGGAAGCTTCTGGTAGGTAAACTACCAGAGGGGTGAGTTTTTTCTCCACCTTTTTGCTAGAGTAAGAAAAAGGGGTGCACGGGGACGCCTGTGTATTTTCTGACTTGGAATTTTGTGAAAACTTAGTGAAAAGCAAAGTGGCTGCTGCTGTTCCCCAGGGGGGACCAATTGTGGACGACATGAGGAAAAAATATGGTCCAGATTGTCTTGACATGTTGGGAATTTGGGTTGAAAAGTATGATTTCCCAGCAGGGGGATCACTGAGTTTGGAGGAATTGAGAAACCTCCGGGATAAATTGAAGATAGCAGAGGGAAAGGTTACAAAAAAGAAAAAAACAAACAAATATGCAATTCAGATCATCAAAGATCATGAAGGGTGTTTTTCATTTTGGAAAACTGAAGCAGAAGTCAGGGACAGGAAACAAGTAAAAAAAACAAAAACAAACGTGTGAACAGCGCTGGGCGCTGGAGCACAGGGGTGACAGAGATAACGGCAGAGGGTGCACACACTCACACACACTCCCCAGAGGAGGGAGAAAAGGAGCCGCTCACACACGAGCATTCAAATGCACCAAATGTCTGTATCCTTCTCTTACAGGCCCGAGGGACCCTCTCCTGGACATGCCTGTCTTCCCTCCTCCCGCCTGCCCTCATCCAACGCTACCACCGTACAACCCTGCGCACTCCAGCACCGACGCCGCAGCGTCGCCACGTTCATCAGGACTGCCGTCAACCAAACGGCCAGCCTCATCACTGCTTTCAGACAAGGGCTGCTCCCCCAGATCGCCAAAGCAGTTAACAGAAGCTGCTGCGTGGGGATTGAAGATGCCCGGCTGACAGAGGTCCGACGTCATGCAGTGCACGCTGAGAGGCTTCTGCAGGAGGCCAGCGATGCAGAGGACAAGAAGATAAAGCGTGCCTCCCTCACCATGATGAAGCACCTCAGTGACACGGCGAGACGGCCCTACAGGAACAACGACAACCGACGAAGGGCGACTAGCGGAGACAGAGGCGAAAAGGGGGCGTGCCACATCTGCGGCCGAATGGGTCACTGGGCCAGAGAATGCCCTGACAAAGGAAGACACCGCGGGCAGAACCATGCCCACCGCAGCCAAGAGAGTGATTGCGAGGGCCGGAAAAGAGGATCCAACTCAGAGCAGCTGAGGGGGGAGAGTGGAGTGCGGGACACGGCATGGACCCGGTGAGACGGACCCCCGGCCTACAGCGTCTTTGCAGGGAAGTGATGCACACACACACATGCAACACGCTTCTTGCAATGAAGAAATGCTTGCTGTCCCCTCTAACTTCCCTTTCCCCTGCAGACACGTACACTGATTCATATTCTGATGTTGATTATTCGGAAACGTATACTGATTTACATGTTGATAATGATTTTTCTTCTGACAATGATTTAGGTTCGACTGATTGCTCTCAGCCTGACGGTGAGACATGCATTGACACTGACACAGAGTTTGAGGTTGATTTACGTGACCAAATTTTGAGCACCATTGACAGGTTTAGAGCGTCGTCACGTGCCGCCTCCTCCCACATACACGTTGTATAAAGAAGCTGCTTTTGAGAAACTGCCGCGGGTCACTTTTAGAATTATGAGTAAAAATATCACGTTCCTAGCCGATAGCGGAGCAACATTGTCGCTCCTTCGTGCAGAAGAACTTCCCCAGTGTAAAAAAAAAAGTGGGAGATATGTTTATTCTGTCGGGGCAGCTGGAACGAAGAAGGGAGAGCCTCTCACCACTCCACTTACTTGTATTGACTACGGCGACGAGACATGCACATCACAAAACCAAATTAAACACAGCTTTGTATTGTCAGAAGTGTGTCCGATGAATTTGTTGGGAAGAGATTTGCTTCTAGCCCTGGGCATGAATCTCATCTCCACCCCCAACGGGTTGATTGTTGCCAGGTAACGACCTTCCTCGACCTTGGCTCAAATTCCTAAGCCTCTCTTGCATGTCTATCAGTGGTTGCTTCCCCTCGAGGCCCCAGAAGAATTGATAGTGGCGGCTAACGATAAGGTGCCGGGTGATGCTCACTTCATGAAAGCTCCAAATTTGCAGTGCAACTCGTGAAAGAAACAGTGTGTTTGAGAGTCAGTTTTTATTGATTTTTTATTTTTTTCCCAAGCGTGAATGATGACCTCATTGTTTCTACGTTGTTTTGGGGCCCCCAACGATGCGTTGCCTCTGTTTCACTCACACCAGAGCAGAGTGCATTTCTTTTTTTTCGGTCTGTGGGTCTACCCCACCCCCTGCTACCCCACCCCCTGCTTTCCAAGAGTCCAGGCGATGAGTGGAAGGACCTAGGTCCGTTTTTGACGAAATGCCTGTCGACCAAAGACTGGCACCGAAAGGAGCGGGGACATTTTTACTCCCCCACCCTGAATGTGCATAAGACTGATTTTCCACTGGAAACACAGGCTCTTCGCTGTCTGCACCTGACAGAGACACGCGACAGCAAGCACCACAACACGAGTTTTGCATTAGTTTTCACTGACACATCGCAGCTGCCCGAGGACCTGAGTGAGGTTCCCTCCTCACTGTGGGCTTCTCACAAATACGATGTGGGACTAATCAAAGGTGCCGAACCGGTGAAGATCACACCCAAAAGTGATATTCGGCCCAACCAGCCGCAATATCCTCTGAAGCCAGAAGCTGTTGAAGGGATCACTCCTGTTTTTGATTCTCTTCTCGAAGCAGGTGTCATTGTCCCATGCCCCGACTCACCAGTGCGCACGCCCATGTTCCCTGTAAAAAAGGCCAGAGTTCCTCCTCAACGTGATGACTGGAGGTTTGTTCAACATTTGAGAGCAGTTAACGCTGCTGTCCACGCCAGGGCACCGAACGTGCCCAACCCACACACGACTGCCTTGCAGAGCTAGACACAATTTTCTCCCCCCGACCTGACCTGACTGACGAACCCCTTGCTAATGCTGATTTTGTTTTCTACGCAGATGGTTCAGCATTCCGGGACGACAAAGGCGCCAACAGAGTTGGTGACGCAGTTGTCTCCGACTCGGAGGTCATCTGCTCTGACTCCCTTCCATGTCACCTCTCAGCACAAGGGGCAGAGCTGGTTGCGCTAACTGAAGCGTGTAAATTTGCAGAGGGCAAGTCTGTCACAATCTACACAGACTCCCGTTATGCGTTTGGTGTCGTTCATGACTTTGGGGCACTGTGGAAATGCAGGGACTTCCTCAAGTCAGACGGGAAGCCGGTGTTAAATCATGTGCTTATTGCTGACCTCTTGCGAGCCATACTTTTGCCCTCCCAAATAGCAGTGTGTAAATGTTCTGCTCACACTAACCTTCGTGACCCTGTTTCCCAGGGCAACGCCAGAGCTGACGCGGCAGCAAAGTCCGCTGCGAGGCAGCCTGCACCCTCGTCAGCCCCGATGATGACAGCCTCATTTGAGGAGGCTGATGCATCACTGGCTGAAATGCAGTCCCTCGCCACAGCGAAGGAGAAGGCCGCTTGGCGCTCCGCCGGCGCATGCTGGGACCACGTTACTGACATTTGGGTGGGACCAAACGGTAACCCGTGTCTGCCAAAACATTTATTTTCACATTTCGCTAAATTGACGCACGGTTTAGACCATGTGTCAAAAGGGGGGATGTTGGAATTAATTAATCAATTTTGGTTCACTAGAGGGTTTTCAGTCGTAGCACAGAAGCATTGTGAAGCGTGTTTAATCTGCCAGTGGAGTTGTTACAACACCTCAGTTATTGCTTTTGCCACTTCGATCTCCAGCTGTGTATCGGGGAGCCCCTTCACATTTAGGCAATCCATGTTCAGCACAAACTCTTCTCACATTTCTTGCAGAGGAACCTCTTGTCCTGCCACTTTCCAGCGATGTCTGGAAAGTGAAACTTGTGAGGAAATGAAACTTGTGAGGATGCCTTGCCTTGTTTTGCCATGTGAAAAATGAGTTCCGAGTAGGGTTCCAGAGACATTTCCAATGAACAATTAGCTTTTCTCCAACAACCAGTGAGCAAATCTGCAGCGCTCTGCCTGAGTCAACACAAGCCTCTAACTTGCTGATCTCGTACCTCCCTCCAAAGACGAGGGTAAAACGCACTGTTTTTTGTCTTTGTGTTTTAGTGATTTTATTTTTTGTTCTTCAAACTATAAAAATAGAATCAAGCCATTTTCAAATGTTCTTGTATTTAATATCACACAGTTAAAAGGAAAAATGTCTCATATTTCATATTTGGTTTTTTTTTCATTGTAAAACGAAAAACAAATTAGCGTCCGTTTTTGGTTTTTCAATCCAATGACCAAAACATACTCGGACCATAATGGACTTATTGGTGATTTTATTTATGAGTCAAATAATGCATCCACGTTCTTAAAATGAAAAAGCATTTCTGCTGTTGCTTTTTCATTTGGATTATGGTAACTGTCTGCTTCCACACTCCAGTGGTTCTGCACATTAGTATAAATAGAGTGATTCTCTATCATGACATCACAGGACGGCAGCACACTGACTCATTCCATGAACCTGGACACTGATGATCCAGACTTTGGACCAGCTGAGCCAACAGGCCACAGTGGAAACGGGTCAGAACATGGGACTGGCTGCTGAAAGTATACAGGTAGGTGGCGCTGTCATCCCAAGTTGTGTGGTGTGGAGGATCGGGGCCAAAGTTCCAGATGCTCACAGATGTGACTGTGGATTCAGGAGGAGTGTTTGAAGGCTGGACTCCCAACAGTGATTGGCTGCTGAGGACCTCTCAATCACAATCAGGTTATTTAGTGGCTGTGAGATTGAAAGTGAGATTGCATTGTCCAGGGAGGAGGACAGCAGTCAGTCATGTTTCACCTCCAGTCAACACGCAGTGGTTCACATGAAGGTCCAAGAGGCCTACAGACCTACACAGAGTCTGGATGTGGCAGCACAGTGGCATCATTGTCTTTGTTGTGTTGTTTGGTCATTGTGATCCAATGTAATGTGAGAGAAGGACGAGTGCAGTTCTATTGGAGTGAGTTGCTTACAAATACAGATTGCACAATTTCTATCCCAATTGTTAAGTGGGAAAGAGACCTGTCTCTCCAGCCTCACTCTAATTTCTGGAGAACAATCTGCCTGAACACCTTTTCACTGATAAAACAACCTAATCTACAATTAATACATTTTAAAGTACTCCACAGGATCCACTACACCGGGCAGCGGATGTTTCAGATGGGCATGACCGCCTCTCAGACCTGCTCACACTGCACAGTTAATGTCCCAGATAATTACCTACACGCTGTATGGCATTGCCCACCAGTAAATAAATTCTGGCACGTAGTATGCAATGATCTATCAGCACAGGTTGGTTACAACATCACAGCCACTCCTTCTTTTTGTCTCTTAGGGGACCTCAGTGATATCAAATCAGATAAGGCAGAATCTCGCATGCTGATCACCTCATTATCTATCGCTAAGAAAACAATCCTCACAAACTGGAAAACAAAACAACACCTGCACATTGCACAATATAGGAACTTACTGTTAGACCACACCTCCTTGGTAGGAATGTCTGCTGGTTGGGCGTGGGGGTTGGTCTGCTTTGCGGGTTGGTGGGGGGTCGGGGGATGTCTACCACGCGGGGGGCTGGGCCTGATGGTTGGTGGGTGGTGCTCTGGGGGTTGTGCTCTGGGGGGGCGTCCCTGGCTCTGGTCTGGGGGCCCCCTTGTTGGTGGGAGGGCTGGTCCGTCCCTGTGTCTGGGGACTGGTGCTGGATCGTAAGCGGTGGGGTCACATGCCTGGGGTGGGGCTGCGCGTTCGCCGGCTACCGCTCCTGTGTGCCCGGGTGGTGCCTTCTGTCCCACCTTCGCCCTCCGTCTCCTTGGTCGCTGCCGCTGCTCCGGGGCCCTCGGGCGGTGGGGGGTGGGCCCCCTTTGGCTCCTGGATCCCTGTGGTGTCCCCAGCCCCGATGTCGCTGAGGGGGCGCCCTGACCGGGAGTCCCCCCTGGTCACATAATAGGTGTTTGTTTTGTTTTTTTGTTTTTTTCCCTAAATTTTTAATTAATTTATTTATTTTCTTCTGTTTCGGGGGATTTGTGTCTTGGGTGGTCGCTGCCCGGCCTTCTGGCCGGGCGCCGTGGGGGACTCGATGTGGGCGGCGACCGGGTCCCCGGTGGGCCTGCCCCCAGTACGGTCTCCTCACCCTTGCTATGGGGCACCGACTGCACCCTCGTTGGCGAGGACCTGGCCCCCACGCAGTCAATGACCCACTGACATTATCACTAGGGCTTTGGATGAGAGTCTCCATCGCCCTGCTCAGCAGCAGTGTGGTTGCCCCAGGGCCTTACCACCCCTCCATTTTAAACGCACCATAGTTCAACACACCAGCAAGTGCACATATACACACACTGACACCCCTACACACAGTGGGGCCGGCCTGCTAGCGGGGGCGGGATCCAGCATCTTTCCCACCCTGGATGGGTCCTGTGCAGTCCGGTGCCCCTGGGGTGTGAGACCGGCTGGGCCTATGGGGACCGCTGCCCGGGTGGTCCCCCTGCGCCGCTCGGGGGCGGCTGGGCGGCGATGACCCGAGACACGGGGGTCTGACAGTGGTGGGCGGGGGTCCACAGGTTGTTTATCTAATTTTATCTTTTTATTTTATTTATTTATTTATTTATTTATTTTTTATTTTATTTTGGGGGGGCGGTCGATGCGCCATACTGGGTCCGTAGGGGGGGGGCCTCTGGGTGCCCGGGCCTGCTTTGGGTACCAATCCTCCCGGTGGGTGAAGGGGCTGGGTCCTGTCATGGGGATGAGTCCGGTCTCGCTTGCCCTGTGGGGCCCCCGTTCGGAGAAAATCAGTGTGTAGTTCAAACTTTGTGCGTCTTTGTGTTCAGTTTTTCTGCTGTAGTTGTGCTTTTCTTTTCATTCCAGATGAATTCCACTCAATTTCCTTTTCAAACCTTGTAGGTGTTGAGTGAGCTGCAGTGCCCCCTGGCTGCAAGCTTCATACTGTGACTCTGCCGACCGAGGTAAAAAACCAACGAACTCTGACACTTTGCTGAGGACCTCCTGGAGGAGCTGAAGGTGCAGAACCTTCTCAGGCCTCTCTGAGGAGGAACTTGCGGCTGTCGGTCCTCTGCTGCCCCCTGCTGGTCACACAGGCCTCTTACACCGCCGTTCGTCTCTTCAGCACATATTTAATTTTTTAATGGCTCTATAAACGTCACTGATGAGACGATTTTATGATTCCTGCAGTTAAAATTTCTTAATTCCAAATCTGCAAAAAGCTTCTGATCAATGAAGACAGAGTTGATTAAAATGATTTCAAAATTGATCCGTTTGAGAAAAGCTGCACTGTGGCATTGTTTGCATGTTGTTTTAGCTCTCAGTTGCTTCATTTCGCATTTTTCTTAAAAGCTTCGTTTAGTGGTCCATTGTGGTCAATGGGACACTGAACATCCGCTTTGTGTGCCCGAGTTTTAAGAGGATCAGGTGCGGACATTTTAGCATTTAAATTATTATGGCTTATTAGCATAGGTACGTAGTACCTCACCTGTCCGTTCTTTTTACAGTGCTTCCTGAACACCTCACCGGCACACTACAGCCGCCTGCTAGCACAAAGCTGCGCAGAGCCTCCTCGTTCTCCTCACCTGGAGGACGCTTGGTGATCAAGAATGGAAGGCCCAAAACTTGGTGCAGGAACACTGCTGCTTCGCCCGCACTTGATTGTGCTAGCCGCCCTGTACAGACGGTCGACAGTGCATGTTGCTTCCGTCCCGCCTTGGTTTTACTTGTTGTTTTTCCGTTCTTGCGTTGTTTTTCTTCGTTTGCTTACGTCGCCACTGCTGACCCTCAGACAGCAGACGTTACACTATCAAGTCGCCGGTCCAGCTACAGTGGTGTGCGTGCGTGTATGCGTGTGCGTGGTTGGTGGGAACTTGGTTGGTGTGTGTGTGTGTGTGTGTGTGTGTGTGTGTGTGATTGCATTGTTTGTTTGTTTTTCTTGCTATTTCAGTACATGTGACAGATTTTAGGGAACTTTTAGTAACCAACTGTTTATCTTTTCTTTTGTAGTCGCTGAGAGGTGGTGGCGGTGTCCCGGGTGGTGGGCCCCTTCGAGTGCTGTGACCCGGGATTGTGGTTGTTTTCTTCTTTTTTTTTGCACTTCACTTTCTTTGCAGGTGTGTCACGTGTGAGTGGGGTGTTCCTTGTTCCTCCCTCGTTTGGCCCCCTCATCGGTAAGCCTCAGTTTCTACACCAAGAATAAGGAGCTCAGTAGCTCTGTTTTAAGTGTTGGTCTGTTTGTTCCTTTTATTTTTAAATGTTGAATAAAAGTTGGTTTGATATTTTAAACATTCTGAACCACATCTCCTACTCCTTCCTCGTAGAACTTACCTGTGTGCCTAATTATTACTTTTGTGTTTAGTAGAACTCCCTGGGTGAAATTCCCAGGGTGGCGTTGTTGGTTCCTTTTCATTTTGTTAAATTCCCAATATTAAATCTTGCTTTATCAGATAGCCATAACCACTCTCATCACCACAGGATATTTGAGTCAACTGAGTCAAACTGTCGTGTCTACTTTCCAGTCTCAATAAAAATGTTCACTACTGCTTTGTGCGAGCTTCTTAAATGGAGGTTTGTCGGGGTTTTTCCCTTTTTAGAAGCAAGCCACATATTTTGTGTCTTTCCACCACAAGACATTGGCTTTTGTCACTCTCTTCGTCGTATTGGGAAAAAGTGGCATATCGGACTTTCCCGCCGCGAGTCGCTCGTCAACATACTGCTGTGAAAGGGGGGTGACGTCACAGAACGCGAGGTGCATTTAGGTGCTGCTGCGTAAAACGAAAACATTTTCCTGGGCAAATATTCATTTGACAGACGTAAACGAAGTGAAATATGACTTCAATTTAAGTTTGTTTTAGTTTGTTTTTATAAACACACAAAAAAGTTTGAGTTAGTTATCGTTTTTGAAAAAAGTTCTTGACTTCTACTTTAGAGATATTGATGACGAGTTGTTGTATATAAACAGTGTGACTATGTGGTTCGGCAAGCGGTGGTGCTGTCTGTACATAGCTTAGCAAACGGCTAGCGCTAGCACCCCTTTCCAATGCCAGAGTGAAAAGATCCTAACGGAGTGTTATGACCCACGGGTGGGTCTAGGTGCCTCTATGTTTGTGTCTGTGTGTGTGTGTGTGAGAGAGAGAGTGGATGACGTCTTGCAGGTGCGGTCCTGGATGTCGGCTGCTGATTGGACGCGCCACGGCTGAGAAGGAGGAGCAGTTGAGCCAGCCTGACGGTCATCCCTCCTCCGCTCCCAACTCTGCAGTTAGTCACTTCTGAAATGGTGTTAGAGCACGCAGCCGTAGGTAGTGATGGCCGATCGAGGCTTTGTTGACACTTGTTTCAAAAAATGGTTCATTCCTCGAGGCTTCAATGACACAGTGCTCGAGGAGGTCATCTAGTGCTCAATAAAATGAAGTGCAATGGAAACGTGTTCATTGTTTCATAGGTTGTTTGGGATTTGATTCGCCATGCATTCTTGTTGGACAACACTACATGCTTGTATGGTTCAATGCTGACACAATAAAATAAAAATGAAAAATAAAGACAATGTCTCTTTTTTGGCACGACTGATTGTAGTAGACTATAGCTCTATACTTAGCCTGACAGTTTGTGCAATGAATTATATTATATCCTAAAACAAGACTAAATAGCCCATAGTTTAAAAATATGTTCAATAGTAAGTGTTCAGTGGGTCAGATGTCAAATGTGATCTATTTAAAATGTAGAATAGATGAGCTAAATAACACATATATGATACACATTGATGGGAATTGAACCATCGCCTCAGTCTTGCAAGTCCAAGATTGTCATAATGTACCACAAACCCAAATCACACTCCCTTTTTTCATCTAAGCTGTTTGAGTAGCGTTAGCACACCGTGATTCCTCATCAACTACAGGCCTACACTTCAAATAATTATGAGAAAAATCCAACGTAAAGAGAGCACTTCCATTAGGAAATAGTCAACATGAAATTTCGTCTTCTACTGACACCTGCTGGTCAAATTGAATAGTTGCAAATATTGCGAACAAGTTGTCATCTAATTCTAATCCTAAACAATATGGCCATTCCAAGTGAAGTATTAAGACAATTAATCAGGTTTGTACTGCTTGATTGAACACATTCATCCCGTTCCAGTGCACTAAAACCCACTTCCCTTCAGGACCGTGTCAGCGAAGCCAAAACTTCCTTGAGTGACGCTGTTTCCCAGCATGCAATGCGAGCTAGCGATTCACAATACTATTTCATCACAAACATGGATGTAAAAAATAAAAAGGGACGAAAAATGAAACTTCAGGAACAGCAACCATTGCAATACAAGCAGAACTGGGCCGAAGTTTTATATAAGTTTTATATTATGTACACCATAATACAGCCTTCTGGTGAACAAGCCATACTATTTAACCCGTGTCCTCCTATGGTACTTCCGTGGGTGGAAGCTCGTCGTTGAGGTCACGTGCTGGTTGCACGTCAATCCACCGATCACCTCGGGGCCCTTGCAGGGGTTCTGGTTCAAGTGAGTATATGGGAAATATGGTTCAATGTATTCAGTCGTAACAAGAGAAGCTTGCTGTCAGAAATAATGCACTACAAGTGTCACACTTTTTTATGAGCATTTAAAAAAAAACAACAACATAATAATATGGATTTTGACCATGTATGTTTTGGAATTCAATGAAAGAGGTTAATATATATATATATATATATATATATATATATATATATATATAGTCAGCTGCTTTCAGTTGACATATTAAATCTATTATGATATGGAACGATAGTTCATAATGTACGTGTTACTTGCTTTGCAGATAAGGTGTACCCTATTTCTTGTGCTCCTGGTTATTTTAAAAGGCAGACAAGAACGTTGTTTGCTGTTGGAGGGCTACAACAACACTTCGATGCTACGCTTTGTGTCGTCGCTACGGACCCCAAACTCTCGTTCTTGTTGGATTCGGGTTCTGCGCAGACTGGTGGGAGAGTTTGTGTACAGGTTTTGCAAAGGAACGGTGTTTTCAGTTATACACACGCTCATTAAAGTGCCGACCGTAGAGGAAGCTGGTGCCGCTGCACACCGTTTCCAGCAGAATAACAGCGAAATTACCAAAATAAAAACAAATCAGGAAAACATGTCTATGCTGTGCTTTTATTTACAAAGTTAAAATTCTTCTAACTTACAAAAAATGTGAACGAAAAGGTAGAAATATAAATACGAAGGAATACGTATTTGTTCAGGGGTGCGTAAAGCCGGAGCCCTTCATTTGCTGCGCTACCCTTTTTAAAAAGGTCTCCGTTGCGCGTTATTTTAATATGTCCATCTCTTTTAGAAGAGAAAGCATCGCCCCGGTCTCATCCTCAATCCAAATGTCAACATTCTTATTCGCGTTTGCCAGGTTGTTTGTCATGCGCACTTGCATTGTCCAGTTAATAGTCCGATTAAGGCGTATACATGGCAGAGAAATTCGAATTCCAATCGCATTATCTGGGTGTCTCAGTCGGGGTTCTCCGATTCCAATCGGAGTTCTCAAACTCCAATCATAATCGGAGTAAGGTGTTTACACGCACGTGAGTTCTCCGATCATAATCGGACTATAATCGGCAATAATTCGATTTTCTCTAGTGCCATGTAAACGCACTGAATGTAGTGGTTCAGACCTGACGCGAACAGCCGCGCGGCTCGTGCCATTCATTTCAATGGAAGCGGAAGCGCCACGAAGCGGAGCGCCGACGAATTTCGCGAGCGAGGCTCCAACTGGTTCACACCAGACGGGAACAGCTCCGCGACGGTCGACAAGCGCTTCTGCTCAGCTGCAGTCTTTTTTTCACTCCCACTTGAGCTTCTTTTTTTTTTTCTTTGAAAAAAAAAACAAAAAAAAAAACATTTTCATCATCGCCCCCCTTCGCCCCGTAAGCCAGCCCGCTCCGTAGTTTACTTTCGTGTGTGTGTGTGTGTGTGTGTGTGTGTGTAAATAAATAGAAACACGCACTCAGGTGTCCATCTCAAGACAAGACCTCTTTCATAATGATCATTGACCGGCATCTCTAGGATCAAACAGACGTATTTTGATCAAGTCTTCCTCTGTGTGTGTGTGTGTGTGTGTGTGTGTGTGTTTAATCTCTCTTGCACTCTGATACAATGTACTGACAAATCTAACATACAAATATGATATATGATTGAATTTGTCATTCGGTTTTTATTTTGAAATTAGTTTATTTTGAAAATTCACCGGATTTTCTCGTTTTTATTGAGCGACTTCCTGTACTGTAGATGAGGATCGCTCGCGGCTCGCGCACGAAATAGAGCAGACGCCGAAACAACAAATGCATGCCGCGAGCCGCGCAACCACCACATTGATTAACGTGGGCGCCGAATGGAAGCGCTCGGCGGCACTTCGCTTCCACGTCCAGTGAACTGACGTTAAATGCATGGCGCGATCCGCGAGGGGAGCCGCGCGCCTGTTCGCGTCTGGTGTGAACTACTACATTGATTAACATGGGCGCTGAATGGAAGCGCTCGGCGCTTCGTGGCGCTTCGTGGCGCTTCCACGTCCAGTGTGAACCGGGCGTTACGTTGCTCGGAAAAATGTGTCGCCTTAGTCTCCGCCCCCTCCGTGCCCATTGGCGGAGTGAGGGCTCATTGGAAAAAAAAAAAAAAAAAAAAAAAAAAAATAGGTGTTCCTTCGGCGCGCCTGGGAAACTCTGAAATTATGAATAACTTAAGCTTGTTTTTGTCCCATTTGCCTGCATCAGCCCGTCATGATATTGTTAAATTAATTGAGAGCCACCCACTATTGTTTTCTGACCACCCCCGCCGTACGTCAGTTTTGCACCATGACATAGAAGTAGAGGGACATGCCACAAGTAAGCAGCACGCACACAGAGTCATTTCTGGGAAGTTCAGAATAAAGCTTTGGCTCTCCTTCTGACAGTGCCCATCTTGATGTTAATTTGGGGTCAGGTTTTTACAGACTATAATGCCCTCGTAGATGCGGTGGTCTCCGCTCCTGCAAGACTTCAATCTCCAGATTTGCCACAGGAAGGGGGGTTGATAATGTGTTGGCAGATGCGTTTTCACGTGTACATGTGGACTAGCTGCGGAATTTTATTTTGGGGGAACTGAGCTGTTTTTCTTGTTTAGTTTTGTTTGTAGGTATGTTAATAGGGTTACGTCTTAAGAGAGGGGGTGATATGACCCACAGGTGGGTATAGGTGCCTCTATCTTTGAGTCTGTGTGTGTGTGTGTGTGAGAGAGTGGATGACGCCTTGCAGGTGCGGTCCTGGATGTCGGCTGCTAACCCTGAAGCCTTTGCTGCCCACCGGTTAAGTTGTTTTGTTTATTTCATTTACTGATTAATAAAATGTTTTTTGTTGAAACTGCCAACTGTAGTGAAAAATTAATGAGGCTTGGGAGTGGGGGAAGGTGTCCCACACGTTGCGTCTCGGTCCCCCTCGACGGGATGTAACACAGAGTTTTCGCTGTGACAGCAGGTTGAGCTCCTACCGTGTTACAGGTGACGTCGTCACGTTAGCCTGTTCCATCCCTGCTAAATTCTTTAAAGAACTACCGTTAGTAAACTTTTAAATTATAATACACTCTACACTAATTGTAATTTCCTGCCCGTGGTTCTATATTGCAACATTTGACGTCTCATATCAGCAGATAAGCAGCAACTCTCTGGGCATTGCGGGTGATTCATAAATGTGTCATTTCTTATTAATTAGCCCATAAGTGTTGTACACCAGTGTGACACCAAATGCTTGTTGCTGACAGCAGTGAAGAAATGACACTCTAGTGGTTCTGCACATTAGTATAAATAGAGTGATTCTCTATCATTACATCACAGGACGGCGGCACTCTGACAGATTCCATGAACCTGGACACTGATGATCCAGACTCCGGTCCAGATGACACAACAGGCCACAGTGGAAACGGGTCAGAGCATGGACTGGCTGCTGAAAGGATACAGGTAGGTGGCGCTGTCATCCCAAGTTGTGTGGTGTGGATGATCAGGGCCAAAGTTCCAGATGCTCACAGATGTGACTGTGGATTCAGGAGGAGTGTTTGAAGGCTGGACTCCCAACAGTGATTGGCTGCTGAGGACCTCTCAATCACAATCAGGTTATTTAGTGGCTGTGAGATTGAAAGTGAGTAAACATCATTAAATAAAGAGCTCCTGCAGGGTCCCAATTTGACAAGTACACTGCTAGGTGTGCTGCTTCGTTTTCGCCAAGGCCCTGTAGCATTCATGACTGACATTGAGGGAACGTTTCATCAAGTAAGAGTTTCCAACCAGGATGTAAACTTCTTATGCTTCCTCTGGTGGCCAGATGGGGACATTACAAAGGACCTACAAGAGCACAGGATGCTGGTCCACATCTTTGGGGCAGTGTCATCCCCAAGCTGTGCTTCATTCGCCCTGCTGAAAGCAGCCGACGACAATCAGCATGACTTCCCAGCCGAGGTTATAAACACTGTTTGTCAAAATTTCTACGTGGATGATTGTCTAAAGGCCGTCAGCACGGTGGAACAAGCAATACATCTGTACCAGCAGCTAACAGACCTGTGCGGTAGAGGTGGATTTAAGCTCAATAAGTGGGTGAG
>NW_027466153.1:1467500-1829813 GCF_046127955.1 Nelusetta ayraudi
GACGACCTGTCATCAGGCCTCCCTGTTGGTTGCATTTGCCTCCCTTGTCTGAGGGTAAACTTCAAATTACATTTCTTGCGTTTATTCTCCATATTGTCCCTGGGATGATCTTTGGCTGACTTAATCTTTCTCCAGAACTACAAGCCCTCACCAGCCTTTGTCTTCAGCACCGCTCCAGGAGTTCCGCCAGTGCAACCTCGGTCCCCCACTCGCACCACGGGGGCCAAGCCTGAGGCCGAGGTTGTCATTGCAGTGTGCCGTCCCACATCGGACGCGCTTTCACCAGGCCTCCCTGTTGGTTGCATTTGCCTCCCTTGTCTGAAGGTAAACTTTAAATTCCCTTTCTGTAGTTTATTCTCCATATTGTCCCTGGGATGATCTATGGCTGACTTAATCTTGCTCCAGAACTACAAGCCCTCACCAGCATGTGAGTCCAGGCTACCCTGGGGCTCCAGCCAGGGCTCCAGCATTGCTGCCCGGTCCCCCACTCTCACCAGGGGTGCCCAGCCTTAGGCGGTGGTTGTCGTTGCAGTGGGCGTCGCCCTCTCGATCAAGCTTTCCCCAGGCCTCCCTGTTGGTTGCATTTGCCTCCCTTGTCTGAAGGTAAACTTTAAATTCCATTTCTTGAGTTTATTCTCCATATTGTCCCTGGGATGATCTTTGGCTGACATAATCTTTCTCCAGAACTACTAGCCCTCACAAGCCTTTGTCTCCAGCACCACACCCAGGGCTCCAGCACTGCAACCCGGTCCCCCACTCACACCAGGGGGGCCCAGCCTGAGGCTGATTTTGTCATTGCAATGTGCCGTCCCACATCTGACGCGCTATCACCAGGCCTCCCTGTTGGTTGCATTTGCCTCCCCTGTCTGAAGGTAAACTTTAAATTCCATTTCTTGAGTTTATTCTCCATATTGTCCCTGGGATGATCTTTGGCTGACATAATCTTTCTCCAGAACTACAAGCCCTCACAAGCCTTTGTCTCCAGCACCACACCCAGGGCTCCAGCACTGCAACCCGGTCCCCCACTCATACCAGGGGGGCCCAGCCTGAGGCTTATTTTGTCATTGCAGTGTGCCGTCCCACATCGGACGCTCTATCACCAGGCCTCCCTGTTGGTTGCATTTGCCTCCCTTGTCTGAAGGTAAACTTTAAATTCCATTTCTTGAGTTTATTCTCCATATTGTCCCTGGGATGATCTTTGGCTGACATAATCTTTCTCCAGAACTACAAGCCCTCACCAGCCTTTGTCTTCAGCACCGCACCAGGAGTTCCGCCAGTGCAACCTTGGTCCCCCACTCGCACCAGGGGGGCCCAGCCTGAGGCCGAGGTTGTCATTGCAGTGTGCCGTCCCACATCGGACGCGCTGTCACCAGGCCTCCCTGTTGGTTGCATTTGCCTCCCTTGTCTGAAGGTAAACTTTAAATTCCATTTCTTGAGTTTATTCTCCATATTGTCCCTGGGATGATCTTTGGCTGACATAATCTTTCTCCAGAACTACAAGCCCTCACTAGCCTTTGTCTTCACCTTCGCACCCAGAGCTCTGGCCTGCAACCCGGTCAGCCACTCGCACCAGGGGGGCCCAGACTGAGGCCGAGTTTGTCATTGCAGTGTGCCGTTCCATGTCGGACGCGCTGTCACCAGGCCTCCCTGTTGGTTGCATTTGCCTCCCTTGTCTGAAGGTAAACTTTAAATTACATTTCTAGAGTTTATTCTCCATATTGTCCCTGGGATGATCTTTGGCTGACCTAATCTTTCTCCAGAACTACAAGCCCTCACCAGCATGTGTCTCCAGGCCACACCGGGGCTCCAGCCAGGGCTCCAGCACTGCTGCCCGGTCCCCCAGCCTCACCAGGTGTGCCCAGCCTTGGGCGGTGGTTGTCGTTGCAGTGGGCGTCGCCCTCTCGATCAAGCTTTCCCCAGGCCTCCCTGTTGGTTGCATTTGCCTCCCTTGTCTGAAGGTAAACTTTAAATTCCATTTCTTGAGTTTATTCTCCATATTGTCCCTGGGATGATCTTTGGCTGACATAATCTTTCTCCAGAACTACAAGCCCTCACCAGCCTTTGTCTTCACCATCGCACCCAGAGCTCTGGCCTGCAACCCGGTCACCCACTCGCACCAGGGGGGCCCAGCTTGAGGCCGAGTTTGTCATTGCAGTGTGCCGTCCCATGTCGGACGCGCTATCACCAGGCCTCCTTGTTGGTTGCATTTGCCTCCCTTGTCTCAAGGTAAACTTTAAATTCCATTTCTTGAGTTTATTCTCCATATTGTCCCTGGGATGATCTTTGGCTGACATAATCTTGCTCCAGAACTACAAGCCCTCACAAGCCTTTTTCTTCAGCACCGCACCAGGAGTTCCGCCAGTGCAACCTCGGTCCCCCACTCGCACCAGGGGGGCCCAGCCTGAGGCCTAGGTTGTCATTGCAGTGTGCCGTCCCATGTCGGACGCGCTGTCACCAGGCCTCCCTGTTGGTTGCATTTGCCTCCCTTGTCTGAAGGTAAACTTTAAATTCCCTTTCTTGAGTTTATACTCCATATTGTCCCTGGGATGATCTACGGCTGACTTAATCTTGCTCCAGAACTACAAGCCCTCACCAGCATGTGACTCTAATCCACCCTGGGGCTCCAACCAGGGCTCCAGCACTGCTGCCCGGTCCCCCACTCTCACCAGGGGTGCCCAGCCTTAGGCGGTGGTTGTCGTTGCAGTGGGCGTCGCCCTCTCGATCAAGCTTTCCCCAGGCCTCCCTGTTGGTTGCATTTGCCTCCCTTGTCTGAAGGTAAACTTTAAATTCCCTATCTTGAGTTTATTCTCCATATTGTCCCTGGGATGATCTACGGCTGACTTAATCTTGCTCCAGAACTACAAGCCCTCACCAGCATGTGACTCCAGGCCACCCTGGGCCTCCAGCCAGGGCTCCAGCACTGCTGCCTGGTCCCCCACTCTCACCAGGGGTGCCCAGCCTTAGGCGGTGGTTGTTTTTGCAGTGGGCGTCGCCCTCTCGATCAAGCTTTCCCCAGGCCTCCCTGTTGGTTGCATTTGCCTCCCTTGTCTGAAGGTAAACTTTAAATTCCATTTCTTGAGTTTATTTTCCATATTGTCCCTGGGATGATCTTTGGCTGACATAATCTTGCTCCAGAACTACAAGCCCTCACAAGCCTTTGTGTCCAGCACCACACCCAGGGCTCCAGCACTGCAACCCGGTCCCCCACTCACACCAGGGGGGCCCAGCCTGAGGCTGATTTTGTCATTGCAGTGTGCCGTCCCACAACGGACGCGCTATCACCAGGCCTACCTGTTGGTTGCATTTGCCTCCCTTGTCTGAAGGTAAACTTTAAATTCCCTTTCTTGAGTTTATACTCCATATTGTCCCTGGGATGATCTTTGGCTGACATAATCTTTCTCCAGAACTACAAGCCCTCACCAGCCTTTGTCTTCACCATCGCACCCAGAGCTCTGGCCTGCAACCCGGTCAGCCACTCGCACCAGGGGGGCCCAGCCTGAGGCCCAGATTGTCATTGCAGTGTGCCGTCCCATGTCGGACGCGCTGTCACCAGGCCTCCCTGTTGGTTGCATTTGCCTCCCTTGTCTGAAGGTAAACTTTAAATTCCATTTCTTGAGTTTATTCTCCATATTGTCCCTGGGATGATCTTTGGCTGACATAATCTTTCTCCAGAACTACAAGCCCTCACCAGCCTTTGTCTTCACCATCGCACCCAGAGCTCTGGCCTGCAACCCGGTCACCCACTCGCACCAGGGGGGCCCAGCCTGAGGCCTAGGTTTTCATTGCAGTGTGCCGTCCCACATCGGACGCGCTGTCACCAGGCCTCCCTGTTGGTTGCATTTGCCTCCCTTGTCTGAATGTAAACTTTAAATTACATTTTTTGAGTTTATTCTCCATATTGTGTCTGGGATGATCTATGGCTGACTTAATCTTGCTCCAGAACTACAAGCCCTCACCAGCATGTGACTCCAGGCCACACCGGGGCTCCAATCAGGGCTCCAGCACTGCTGCCCGGTCCCCCACCCTCACCAGGGGTGTCCAGCCTTAGGCGGTGGTTGTCGTTGCAGTGGGCGTCGCCCTCTCGATCAAGCTTTCCCCAGGCCTCCCTGTTGGTTGCATTTGCCTCCCTTGTCTGAAGGTAAACTTTAAATTCCATTCCTTGAGTTTATTCTGCACATTGTCCCTGGGATGATCTTTGGCTGACATAATCTTTCTCCAGAACTACAAGCCCTCACCATCCTCTGTCTTCACCATCGCACCCAGAGCTCCAGCACTGCAACCCGGTCCCCCACTCACACTAGGGGGGCCCAGCTTGAGGGCGATTTTGTCATTGCAGTGTGCCGCCCCACATCGGACGAGCTGTCACCAGGCCTCCCTGTTGGTTGCATTTGCCTCCCTTGTCTGAAGGTAAACTTTAAATTCCCTTTCTTGAGTTTATTCTCCATATTGTCCATGGGATGATCTTTGGCTGACTTAATCTTTCTCCAGAACTACAGGCCCTCACAAGCCTTTTTCTCCAGCACCACACCCAGGGCTCCAGCACTGCAACCCGGTCACCCACTCACACCAGGGGGGCCCAGCCTGAGGCTGATTTTGTCATTGCAGTGTGCCGTCCCACATCGGACGCGCTATCACCAGGCCTCCCTGTTGGTTGCATTTGCCTCCCTTGTCTGAAGTTAAACTTTAAATTACATTTCTTGTGTTTATTCTCCATATTGTCCCTGTGATGATCTTTTCCTGACATAATCTTTCTCCAGAACTACAAGCCCTCACCATTCTTTGTCTTCACCATCGCACCCAGAGCTCTGGCCTGCAACCCGGTCAGCCACTGGCACCAGGGGGGCCCAGCCTGAGGCCGAGTTTGTCATTGCAGTGTGCCGTCCCATGTCGGACGACCTGTCATCAGGCCTCCTTGTTGGTTGCATTTTCCTCCCTCTTTTGAAGGTAAACTTTAAATTCCATTTCTTGAGTTTATTCTCCATATTGTCCCTGGGATGATCTTTGGCTGACATAATCTTGCTCCAGAACTCCAAGCCCTCACAAGCCTTTGTCTCCAGCACCACACCCAGGGCTCCAGCACTGCAACCCGGTCCCCCACTCACACCAGGGGGGCCCAGCCTGAGGTTGATCTTGTCATTGCAGTGTGCCGTCCCACATCGGACGTGCTATCACCAGGCCTCCCTGTTGGTTGCATTTTCCTCCCTTGTCTGAAGGTAAACTTTAAATTCCCTTTCTTGAGTTTATACTCCATATTGTCCCTGGGATGATCTACGGCTGACATAATCTTTCTCCAGAACTACAAGCCCTCACCAGCCTTTGTCTTCACCATCGCACCCAGAGCTCTGGCCTGCAACCCGGTCACCCACTCGCACCAGGGGGGCCCAGCCTGAGACCGAGTTTGTCATTGCAGTGTGCCGTCCCATGTCGGACACGCTGTCACCAGGCCTCCCTGTTGGTTGCATTTGCCTCCCTTGTCTGAAGGTAAACTTTAAATTCCCTTTCTTGAGTTTATACTCCATATTGTCCCTGGGATGATCTACAGCTGACTTAATCTTGCTCCAGAACTACAAGCCCTCACAAGCCTTTTTCTCCAGCACCACACCCAGGGCTCCAGCACTGCAACCCGGTCACCCACTCACACCAGGGGGGCCCAGCCTGAGGCTGATTTTGTCATTGCAGTGTGCCGTCCCACATCGGACGCGCTATTACCAGGCCTCCCTGTTGGTTGCATTTGCCTCCCTTGTCTGAAGGTAAACTTTAAATTCCCTTTCTTGAGTTTATACTCCATATTGTCCCTGGGATGATCTACGGCTGACATAATCTTTCTCCAGAACTACAAGCCCTCACCAGCCTTTGTCTTCAGCACCGCACCCAGAGATCCAGCACTGCAACCCGGTCTGAGACCGAGTTTGTCATTGCAGTGTGCCGTCCCATGTCGGACGCGCTGTCACCAGGCCTCCCTGTTGGTTGCATTTGCCTCCCTTGTCTGAAGGTAAACTTTAAATTCCATTTCTTGAGTTTATTCTCCATATTGTCCCTGGGATGATCTTTGGCTAACATAATCTTGCTCCAGAACTACAAGCCCTCACCAGCATGTGACTCCTGGCCACCCTGGGGCTCCAGCCAGGGCTCCAGCACTGCTGCCCGGTCCCCCACTCTCACCAGGGGTGCCCAGCCTTAGGCGGTGGTTGTCGTTGCAGTGGGCGTCGCCCTCTCGATCAAGCTTTCCCCAGGCCTCCCTGTTGGTTGCATTTGCCTCCCTTGTCTGAAGGTAAACTTTAAATTCCATTTCTTGAGTTTATTCTCCATATTGTCCCTGGGATGATCTTTGGCTGACATAATCTTGCTCCAGAACTACAAGCCCTCACCAGCCTCTGTCTTCAGCACCGCACCCAGAGCTCCAGCACTTTAACCCGGTCCCCCACTCACACCAGGGGGGCCCAGCCTGAGGCCGAGTTTGTCATTGCAGTGTGCCGTCCCACATCGGACGCGCTATCACCAGGCCTCCCTGTTGGTTGCATTTGCCTCCCTTGTCTGAAGGTAAACTTTAAATTCCATTTCTTGAGTTTATTCTCCATATTGTCCCTGGGATGATCTTTGGCTGACTTAATCTTGCTCCAGAACTACAAGCCCTCACCAGCATGTGACTCCAGGCCACCCTGGGGCTCCAGCCAGAGCTCCAGCATTGCTGCCCGGTCCCCCACTCTCACCAGGGGGGCCCCAGCCTTAGGCGGTGGTTGTCGTTGCAGTGGGCGTCGCCCTCTCGATCAAGCTTTCCCCAGGCCTCCCTTTTGGTTGCATTTGCCTCCCTTGTCTGAAGGTAAACTTTAAATTACATTTCTTGAGTTTATTCTCCATATTGTCCCTGGGATGATCTTTGGCTGACATAATCTTTCTCCAGAACTACAAGCCCTCACCAGCCTCTGTCTTCACCATCGCACCCAGAGCTCCAGCACTACAACCCGGTCCCCCACTCACACTAGGGGGCCCCAGCATGAGGGCGATTTTGTCATTGCAGTGTGCCTTCCCACATCGGACGCGCTATCACCAGGCCTCCCTGTTGGTTGCATTTGCCTCCCTTGTCTGAAGGTAAACTTTAAATTCCCTTTCTTGAGTTTATTCTCCATATTGTCCCTGGGATGATCTTTGGCTGACATAATCTTTCTCCAGAACTACAAGCCCTCACCAGCCTTTGTCTTCACCATCGCACCCAGAGCTCTGGCCTGCAATCCGGTCAGCCACTCGCACCAGGGGGGCCCAGTCTGAGGCCGAGTTTTTCATTGCAGTGTGCCGTCCCATGTCGGACGTGCTGTCACGAGGCCTACCTGTTGTTTGCATTTGCCTCCCTTGTCTGAAGGAAAACTTTAAATTCCATTTCTTGACATTATTTTCCATATTGTCCCTGGGATGATCTTTGGCTAACATAATCTTGCTCCAGAACTACAAGCCCTCACCAGCATGTGACTCCAGGCCACCCTGGGGCTCCAGCCAGGGCTCCAGCACTGCTGCCCGGTCCCCAACTCTCACCAGGGGTGCCCAGCCTTAGGCGGTGGTTGTCGTTGCAGTGGGCGTCGCCCTCTCGATCAAGCTTTCCCCAGGCCTCCCTGTTGGTTGCATTTGCCTCCCTTGTCTGAAGGTAAACTTTAAATTCCATTTCTTGAGTTTATTCTCCATATTGTCCCTGGGATGATCTTTGGCTGACATAATCTTTCTCCAGAACTACAAGCCCTCACCAGCCTTTGTCTTCACCATCGCACCCAGAGCTTTGGCCTGCAACCCGGTCATCCACTCGCACCAGGGGGGCCCAGCCTGAGGCCGAGTTTGTCATTGCAGTGTGCCGTCCTATGTCGGACGCGCTGTCACCAGGCCTCCCTGTTGGTTGCATTTGCCTCCCTTGTCTGAAGGTAAACTTTAAATTCCCTTTCTTGAGTTTATTCTCCATATTGTCCCTGGGATGATCTTTGGCTGACATAATCTTTCTCCAGAACTACAAGCCCTCACCAGCCTTTGTCTTCACCATCGCACCCAGAGCTCTGGCCTGCAATCCGGTCAGCCACTCGCACCAGGGGGGCCCAGTCTGAGGCCGAGTTTTTCATTGCAGTGTGCCGTCCCATGTCGGACGTGCTGTCACGAGGCCTACCTGTTGTTTGCATTTGCCTCCCTTGTCTGAAGGAAAACTTTAAATTCCATTTCTTGACATTATTTTCCATATTGTCCCTGGGATGATCTTTGGCTAACATAATCTTGCTCCAGAACTACAAGCCCTCACCAGCATGTGACTCCAGGCCACCCTGGGGCTCCAGCCAGGGCTCCAGCACTGCTGCCCGGTCCCCAACTCTCACCAGGGGTGCCCAGCCTTAGGCGGTGGTTGTCGTTGCAGTGGGCGTCGCCCTCTCGATCAAGCTTTCCCCAGGCCTCCCTGTTGGTTGCATTTGCCTCCCTTGTCTGAAGGTAAACTTTAAATTCCATTTCTTGAGTTTATTCTCCATATTGTCCCTGGGATGATCTTTGGCTGACATAATCTTTCTCCAGAACTACAAGCCCTCACCAGCCTTTGTCTTCACCATCGCACCCAGAGCTTTGGCCTGCAACCCGGTCATCCACTCGCACCAGGGGGGCCCAGCCTGAGGCCGAGTTTGTCATTGCAGTGTGCCGTCCTATGTCGGACGCGCTGTCACCAGGCCTCCCTGTTGGTTGCATTTGCCTCCCTTGTCTGAAGGTAAACTTTAAATTCCATTTCTTGACTTTATTCTCCATATTGTCCCTGGGATGATCTTTGGCTGACATAATCTTTCTCCAGAACTACAAGCCCTCACCAGCCTTTGTCTTCACCATCGCACCCAGAGCTCTGGCCTGCAACCCGGTCAGCCACTCGCACCAGGGGGGCCCAGCCTGAGGCCGAGTTTGTCATTGCAGTGTGCCGTCCCATGTCGGACGCGCTGTCACCAGGCCTCCCTGTTGGTTGCATTTGCCTCCCTTGTCTGAAGGTAAACTTTAAATTCCATTTCTTGAGTTTATTCTCCATATTGTCCCTGGGATGATCTTCGGCTGACATAATCTTGCTCCAGAACGACAAGCCCTCACAAGCCTTTGTCTCCAGCACCACACCCAGGGCTCCAGCACTGCAACCCGGTCCCCCACTCACACCAGGGGGACCCAGCCTGAGGCTGATTTTGTCATTGCAGTGTGCCGTCCCACATCGGACGCGCTATCACCAGGCCTACCTGTTGGTTGCATTTGCCTCCCTTTTCTGAAGGTAAACTTTAAATTCCCTTTCTTGAGTTTATACTCCATATTGTCCCTGGGATGATCTTTGGCTGACTTAATCTTGCTCCAGAACTACAAGCCCTCACCAGCATGTGACTCCAGGCCACCCTGGGGCTCCAACCAGGGCTCCAGCACTGCTGCCCGGTCCCCCACTCTCACCAGGGGTGCCCAGCCTTAGGCGGTGGTTGTCGTTCGCAGTGGGCGTCGCCCTCTCGATCAAGCTTTCCCCAGGCCTCCCTGTTGGTTGCATTTGCCTCCCTTGTCTGAAGGTAAACTTTAAATTCCATTTCTTGAGTTTATTTTCCATATTGTTCCTGGGATGATCTTTGGCTGACATAATCTTTCTCCAGAACTACGAGCCCTCACCAGCCTCTGTCTTCAGCACCGCACCCAGAGCTCCAGCACTGCAACTCGGTCCCCCACTCGCACCAGGGGTGCCCAGCCTGAGGGCGATTTTGTCATTGCAGTGTGCCGTCCCATGTCGGACGACCTGTCATCAGGCCTCCCTGTTGGTTGCATTTGCCTCCCTTGTCTGAAGGTAAACTTTAAATTACATTTCTTGAGTTTATTCTCCATATTGTCCCTGGGATGATCTTTGGCTGACATAATCTTGCTCCAGAACTACAAGCCCTCACAAGCCTTTGTCTTCAGCACCGCACCAGGAGTTCCGCCAGTGCAACCTCGGTCCCCCACTCGCACCAGGGGGGCCCAGCCTGAGGCCGAGGTTGTCATTGCAGTGTGCCGTCCCACATCGGACGCACTGTCACCAGGCCTCCCTGTTGGTTGCATTTGCCTCCCTTGTCTGAAGGTAAACTTTAAATTCCCTTTCTTGAGTTTATTCTCCATATTGTCCATGGGATGATCTACGGCTGACTTAATCTTGCTCCAGAACTACAAGCCCTCACCAGCATGTGAGTCCAGGCCACCCTGGGGCTCCAGCCAGGGCTCCAGCACTGCTGCCCAGTCCCCCACTCTCACCAGGGGTGCCCAGCCTTAGGGGGTGGTTGTCGTTGCAGTGGGCGTCGCCCTCTCGATCAAGTTTCCCCAGGTCTCCCTGTTGGTTGCATTTGCCTCCCTTGTCTGAAGGTAAACTTTAAATTCCATTTCTTGAGTTTATTCTCCATATTATCCCTGGGATGATCTTCGGCTGACATAATCTTGCTCCAGAACGACAAGCCCTCACAAGCCTTTGTCTCCAGCACCACACCCAGGGCTCCAGCACTGCAACCCGGTCCCCCACTCACACCAGGGGGGCCCAGCCTGAGGCTGATTTTGTCATTGCAGTGTGCCGTCCCACATCGGACGCGCTATCACCAGGCCTACCTGTTGGTTGCATTTGCCTCCCTTTTCTGAAGGTAAACTTTAAATTCCCTTTCTTGAGTTTATACTCCATATTGTCCCTGGGATGATCTTTGGCTGACTTAATCTTGCTCCAGAACTACAAGCCCTCACCAGCATGTGACTCCAGGCCACCCTGGGGCTCCAACCAGGGCTCCAGCACTGCTGCCCGGTCCCCCACTCTCACCAGGGGTGCCCAGCCTTAGGCGGTGGTTGTCGTTCGCAGTGGGCGTCGCCCTCTCGATCAAGCTTTCCCCAGGCCTCCCTGTTGGTTGCATTTGCCTCCCTTGTCTGAAGGTAAACTTTAAATTCCATTTCTTGAGTTTATTTTCCATATTGTCCCTGGGATGATCTTTGGCTGACATAATCTTTCTCCAGAACTACAAGCCCTCACCAGCCTCTGTCTTCAGCACCGCACCCAGAGCTCCAGCACTGCAACTCGGTCCCCCACTCGCACCAGGGGTGCCCAGCCTGAGGGCGATTTTGTCATTGCAGTGTGCCGTCCCATGTCGGACGACCTGTCATCAGGCCTCCCTGTTGGTTGCATTTGCCTCCCTTGTCTGAAGGTAAACTTTAAATTCCATTTCTTGAGTTTATTCTCCATATTGTCCCTGGGATGATCTTTGGCTGACATAATCTTTCTCCAGAACTACAAGCCCTCACCAGCATGTGACTCCAGGCCACCCTGGGGCTCCAGCCAGGGCTCCAGCACTGCTGCCCGGTCCCCCACTCTCACCAGGGTGGCCCAGCCTGAGGCCGAGGTTGTCATTGCAGTGTGCCGTCCCACATCGGACGCGCTGTCACCATGCCTCCCTGTTGGTTGCATTTGCCTCCCTTGTCTGAAGGTAAACTTTAAATTCCATTTCTTGAGTTTATTCTCCATATTGTCCCTGGGATGATCTTTGGCTGACATAATCTTGCTCCAGAACTACAAGCCCTCACCTGCCTTTGTCTTCAGCACCGCACCAGGATTTCTGCCAGTGCAACCTCGGTCCCCCACTCGCACCAGGGGGGCCCAGCCTGAGGCCGAGGTTGTCATTGCAGTGTGCCGTCCCACATCGGACGCGCTGTCACCAGGCCTCCCTGTTGGTTGCATTTTCTTCCCTTGTCTGAAGGTAAACTTTAAATTCCCTTTCTTGAGTTTATTCTCCATATTGTCCCTGGGATGATCTTTGGCTGACATAATCTTGCTCCAGAACTATAAGCCCTCACCAGCATGTAACTCCAGGACAGACCGGGGCTCCAGCCAGGGCTCCAGCACTGCTGCCCGGTCCCCCACCCTCACCAGGGGTGTCCAGCCTTAGGGGGTGGTTGTCGTTGCAGTGGGCGTCGCCCTCTTGATCAAGCTTTCCCCAGGCCTCCCTGTTGGTTGCATTTGCCTCCCTTGTCTGAAGGTAAACTTTAAATTACATTTCTTGAGTTTATTCTCCATATTGTCCCTGGGATGATCTTTGGCTGACATAATCTTGCTCCAGAACTACAAGCCCTCACCAGCATTTGTCTTCAGCACCGCACCAGGAGTTCCGCCAGTGCAACCTCGGTCCCCCACTCGCACCAGGGGGGCCCAGCCTGAGACTGATTTTGTCATTGCAGTGTGCCGTCCCACATCGGACGCGCTATCACCAGGCCTCCGTGTTGGTTGCATTTGCCTCCCTTGTCTGAAGGTAAACTTTAAATTCCATTTCTTGACTTTATTCTCCATATTGTCCCTGGGATGATCTTTGGCTGACATAATCTTTCTCCAGAACTACAAGCCCTCACCAGCCTCTTTCTTCACCATCGCACCCAGAGCTCCAGCACTGCAACCCGGTCCCCCACTCACACTAGGGGGGCCCAGCCTGAGGGCGATTTTGTCATTGCAGTGTGCCGCCCCACATCGGACGAGCTGTCACCAGGCCTCCCTGTTGGTTGCATTTGCCTCCCTTGTCTGAAGGTAAACTTTAAATTCCATTTCTTGAGTTTATTCTCCATATTGTCCCTGGGATGATCTTTGGCTGACATAATCTTTCTCCAGAACTACAAGCCCTCACCAGCCTTTGTCTTCACCACCGCACCAGGAGTTCCGCCAGTGCAACCTCGGTCCCCCACTCGCACCAGGGGGGCCCAGCCTGAGTCCGAGGTTGTCATTGCAGTGTGCTGTCCCATGTCGGACGCGCTGTCACCAGGCCTCCCTGTTGGTTGCATTTGCCTCCCTTGTCTGAAGGTAAACTTTAAATTACATGTCTTGAGTTTATTCTCCATATTGTCCCTGGGATGATCTTTGGCTGACATAATCTTGCTCCAGAACTACAAGCCCTCACCAGCATTTGTCTTCAGCACCGCACCAGGAGTTCCGCCAGTGCAACCTCGGTCCCCCACTCGCACCAGGGGGGCCCAGCCTGAGCCTGATTTTGTCATTGCAGTGTGCCGTCCCACATCGGACGCGCTATCACCAGGCCTCCCTGTTGGTTGCATTTGCCTCCCTTGTCTGAAGGTAAACTTTAAATTCCCTTTCTTGAGTTTATTCTCCATATTGTCCCTGGGATGATCTTTGGCTGACATAATCTTTCTCCAGAACTACAAGCCCTCACCAGCCTCTGTCTTCACCATCGCACCCAGAGCTCCAGCACTGCAACCCGGTCCCCCACTCACACTAGGGGGGCCCAGCCTGAGGGCGATTTTGTCATTGCAGTGTGCCGTCCCACATCGGACGCGCTGTCACCAGGCCTCCCTGTTGGTTGCATTTTCTTCCCTTGTCTGAAGGTAAACTTTAAATTCCCTTTCTTGAGTTTATTCTCCATATTGTCCCTGGGATGATCTTTGGCTGACATAATCTTGCTCCAGAACTATAAGCCCTCACCAGCATGTAACTCCAGGCCAGACCGGGGCTCCAGCCAGGGCTCCAGCACTGCTGCCCGGTCCCCCACCCTCACCAGGGGTGTCCAGCCTTAGGGGGTGGTTGTCGTTGCAGTGGGCGTCGCCCTCTTGATCAAGCTTTCCCCAGGCCTCCCTGTTGGTTGCATTTGCCTCCCTTGTCTGAAGGTAAACTTTAAATTACATTTCTTGAGTTTATTCTCCATATTGTCCCTGGGATGATCTTTGGCTGACATAATCTTGCTCCAGAACTACAAGCCCTCACCAGCATTTGTCTTCAGCACCGCACCAGGAGTTCCGCCAGTGCAACCTCGGTCCCCCACTCGCACCAGGGGGGCCCAGCCTGAGACTGATTTTGTCATTGCAGTGTGCCGTCCCACATCGGACGCGCTATCACCAGGCCTCCGTGTTGGTTGCATTTGCCTCCCTTGTCTGAAGGTAAACTTTAAATTCCATTTCTTGACTTTATTCTCCATATTGTCCCTGGGATGATCTTTGGCTGACATAATCTTTCTCCAGAACTACAAGCCCTCACCAGCCTCTTTCTTCACCATCGCACCCAGAGCTCCAGCACTGCAACCCGGTCCCCCACTCACACTAGGGGGGCCCAGCCTGAGGGCGATTTTGTCATTGCAGTGTGCCGCCCCACATCGGACGAGCTGTCACCAGGCCTCCCTGTTGGTTGCATTTGCCTCCCTTGTCTGAAGGTAAACTTTAAATTCCATTTCTTGAGTTTATTCTCCATATTGTCCCTGGGATGATCTTTGGCTGACATAATCTTTCTCCAGAACTACAAGCCCTCACCAGCCTTTGTCTTCACCACCGCACCAGGAGTTCCGCCAGTGCAACCTCGGTCCCCCACTCGCACCAGGGGGGCCCAGCCTGAGTCCGAGGTTGTCATTGCAGTGTGCTGTCCCATGTCGGACGCGCTGTCACCAGGCCTCCCTGTTGGTTGCATTTGCCTCCCTTGTCTGAAGGTAAACTTTAAATTACATGTCTTGAGTTTATTCTCCATATTGTCCCTGGGATGATCTTTGGCTGACATAATCTTGCTCCAGAACTACAAGCCCTCACCAGCATTTGTCTTCAGCACCGCACCAGGAGTTCCGCCAGTGCAACCTCGGTCCCCCACTCGCACCAGGGGGGCCCAGCCTGAGCCTGATTTTGTCATTGCAGTGTGCCGTCCCACATCGGACGCGCTATCACCAGGCCTCCCTGTTGGTTGCATTTGCCTCCCTTGTCTGAAGGTAAACTTTAAATTCCCTTTCTTGAGTTTATTCTCCATATTGTCCCTGGGATGATCTTTGGCTGACATAATCTTTCTCCAGAACTACAAGCCCTCACCAGCCTCTGTCTTCACCATCGCACCCAGAGCTCCAGCACTGCAACCCGGTCCCCCACTCACACTAGGGGGGCCCAGCCTGAGGGCGATTTTGTCATTGCAGTGTGCCGCCCCACATCGGACGAGCTGTCCCCAGGCCTCCCTGTTGGTTGCATTTGCCTCCCTTGTCTGAAGGTAAACTTTAAATTACATTTCTTGAGTTTATTCTCCATATTGTCCCTGGGATGATCTTTGGCTGACATAATCTTGCTCTAGAACTACAAGCCCGCACAAGCCTTTGTCTCCAGCACCACACCCCGGGCTCCAGCACTGCAACCCGGTCCCCCACTCACACCAGGGGGGCCCAGCCTGAGGCTGATTTTGTCATTGCAGTGTGCCGTCCCACATCGGACGCGCTATCACCAGGCCTCCCTGTTGGTTGCATTTGCCTCCCTTGTCTGAAGGTAAACTTTAAATTCCATTTCTTGAGTTTATTCTCCATATTGTCCCTGGGATGATCTTTGGCTGACATAATCTTGCTCCAGAACTACAAGCTCTCACCAGCATGTGACTCCAGGCCACCCCGGGACTCCAGCCATGGCTCCAGCACTGCTGCCCGGTCCCCCACTCTCACCATGGGTGCCCAGCAATAGGCGGTGGTTGTCGTTGCAGTGGGCGGCACCCCCTCGATCAAGCTTTCACCAGGCCTCCTTGTTTGTTGCAATTGCCTCCCTTGTCTGAAGGTAAACTTTAAATTCCATTTCTTGAGTTTATTCTCCATCTTGTCCCTGGGATGATCTTTGGCTGACATAATCTTTCTCCAGGACTACAAGCCCTCACCAGCCTTTGTCTTCACCACCGCACCAGGAGTTCCGCCAGTGCAACCTCGGTCCCCCACTCGCACCAGGGGGGCCCAGCCTGAGTCCGAGGTTGTCATTGCACTGTGCTGTCCCACATCGGACGCGCTGTCACCAGGCCTCCCCGTTGGTTGCATTTGCCTCCCTTGTCTGAAGGTAAACTTTAAATTCCATTTCTTGAGTTTATTCTCCATATTGTCCCTGGGATGATCTTTGGCTGACATAATCTTTCTCCAGAACTACAAGCCCTCACAAGCCTTTGTCTCCAGCACCACACCCAGGGCTCCAGCATTGCAACCTCGGTCCCCCACTCACACCAGGGGGGCCCAGCCTGAGGCTGATTTTGTCATTGCAGTGTGCCGTCCCACATCGGACGCGCTATCACCAGGCCTCCCTGTTGGTTGCATTTGCCTCCCTTGTCTGAAGGTAAACTTTAAATTCCATTTCTTGAGTTTATTCTCCATATTGTCCCTGGGATGATCTTTTGCTGACATAATCTTTCTCCAGAACAACAAGCCCTCACCAGCCTTTGTCTTCACCATCGCACCCAGAGCTCTGGCCTGCAACCCGGTCAGCCACTCGCACCAGGGGGGCCTAGCCTGAGGCCGAGTTTGTCATTGCAGTGTGCCGTCCCATGTCGGACGATCTGTCATCAGGCCTCCCTGTTGGTTGCATTTGCCTCCCTTGTCTGAAGGTAAACTTTAAATTCCATTTCTTGAGTTTATTCTCCATATTGTCCCTGGGATGATGTTTTGATGACATAATTTTTCTCCAGAACTACAAGCCCTCATCAGCCTTTGTCTTCAGCACTGCACCCAGAGCTCCAGCACTGCAACCCGGTCCCCCACTCATAGTAGGGGGGCCCAGCCGGAGGGCGATTTTGTCATTGCAGTGTGCCGCCCCACATCGGACGAGCTGTCACCAGGCCTCCCTGTTGGTTGCATATTCCTCCCTTGTCTGAAGGTAAACTTTAAATTCCATTTCTTGAGTTTATTCTCCATATTGTCCCTGGGATGATCTTTGGCTGACATAATCTTGCTCCAGAACTACAAGCTCTCACCAGCATGTGACTCCAGGCCACCCTGGGACTCCAGTCATGGCTCCAGCACTGCTGCCCGGTCCCCCACTCTCACCAGGGGTACCCAGCAATAGGCGGTGGTTGTCGTTCCAGTGGGCGTCGCCCTCTCGATCAAGCTTTCCCCAGGCCTCCTTGTTTGTTGCATTTGCCTCCCTTGTCTGAAGGTAAACTTTAAATTCCATTTCTTGAGTTTATTCTCCATATTGTCCCTGGGATGATCTTTGGCTGACATAATCTTTCTCCAGAACTACAAGCCCTCACCATCCTTTGTCTTCACCATCGCACCCAGAGCTCCAGCACTGCAACCCGGTCCCCCACTCACACTAGGGGGGCCCAGCCTGAGGGCGATTTTGTCATTGCAGTGTGCCGCCCCACATCGGACGAGCTGTCACCAGGCCTCCCTGTTGGTTGCATTTGCCTCCCTTGTCTGAAGGTAAACTTTAAATTCCATTTCTTGACTTTATTCTCCATATTGTCCCTGGGATGATGTTTTGATGACATAATTTTTCTCCAGAACTACAAGCCCTCACCAGCCTTTGTCTTCAGCACTGCACCCAGAGCTCCAGCACTGCAACCCGGTCCCCCACTCATAGTAGGGGGGCCCAGCCGGAGGGCGATTTTGTCATTGCAGTGTGCCGCCCCACATCGGACGAGCTGTCACCAGGCCTCCCTGTTGGTTGCATATTCCTCCCTTGTCTGAAGGTAAACTTTAAATTCCATTTCTTGAGTTTATTCTCCATATTGTCCCTGGGATGATCTTTGGCTGACATAATCTTGCTCCAGAACTACAAGCTCTCACCAGCATGTGACTCCAGGCCACCCTTGGACTCCAGTCATGGCTCCAGCACTGCTGCCCGGTCCCCCACTCTCACCAGGGGTACCCAGCAATAGGCGGTGGTTGTCGTTCCAGTGGGCGTCGCCCTCTCGATCAAGCTTTCCCCAGGCCTCCTTGTTTGTTGCATTTGCCTCCCTTGTCTGAAGGTAAACTTTAAATTCCATTTCTTGAGTTTATTCTCCATATTGTCCCTGGGATGATCTTTGGCTGACATAATCTTTCTCCAGAACTACAAGCCCTCACCAGCCTTTTTCTTCACCATCGCACCCAGAGCTCCAGCACTGCAACCCGGTCCCCCACTCACACTAGGGGGGCCCAGCCTGAGGGCGATTTTGTCATTGCAGTGTGCCGCCCCACATCGGACGAGCTGTCACCAGGCCTCCCTGTTGGTTGCATTTGCCTCCCTTGTCTGAAGGTAAACTTTAAATTCCATTTCTTGACTTTATTCTCCATATTGTCCCTGGGATGATCTTTGGCTGACATAATCTTGCTCCAGAACTACAAGCCCTCACAAGCCTTTGTCTCCAGCACCACACCCCGGGCTCCAGCACTGCAACCCGGTCCCCTACTCACACCAGGGGGGCCCAGCCTGAGGCTGATTTTGTCATTGCAGTGTGCCGTCCCACATCGGACGCGCTATCACCAGGCCTCCCTGTTGGTTGCATTTGCCTCCCTTGTCTGAAGGTAAACTTTAAATTACATTTCTTGAGTTTATTCTCCATATTGTCCCTGGGATGATCTTTGGCTGACATAATCTTGCTCCAGAACTACAAGCCCTCACCAGCATTTGTCTTCAGCAGCGCACCAGGAGTTCCGCCAGTGCAACCTCGGTCCCCCACTCGCACCAGGGGGGCCCAGCCTGAGGCTGATTTTGTCATTGCAGTGTGCCGTCCCACATCGGACGCGCTATCACCAGGCCTCCCTGTTGGTTGCATTTGCCTCCCTTGTCTGAAGGTAAACTTTAAATTCCCTTTCTTGAGTTTATTCTCCATATTGTCCCTGGGATGATCTTTGGCTGACATAATCTTTCTCCAGAACTACAAGCCCTCACCAGCCTTTGTCTTCACCATCGCACCCAGAGCTCTGGCCTGTGTAGTATCTGAACCCGCTGCTGCCTTCCTATGCATATGACATCATTTGATACATGGCAGAATGTGAACTCAATCTGAACCCTCTGCTGCCTTCCTCCCAAAAAGGGGAATTATTGTCCATTTATGGTTTTGTTCTTACCACTGTTATTAGATTGAAACCAGATGGTCATTAGGGGTGTAACTATGAATGCATACATCCCCCCCATATCCTGGATCTTCTTCCTCTTCTTGTTGGGAGGCATAAAAGGTGATGCGAACAAAGCATCATTGGAGTTGCTCACATCTGGCCCAGAGACATCCCCAGGCGTTCCATGGTGGCTGTCTGACTCTTGACTTCTTTGAAATAAACCAGTTTTTATCCAACTAAGTCTGTGTCAGTGAAGACTCCTTCAACATCTACATCACCTGAATCCACCAGAAGAATTCACCACAAATTTGGCGTCACGAACAGGATCTGCTGTGGCTGCTGACGCTGTCGCCATCTGCTTCCTTGGCCTGACTGCTGCTCCTTGTCGACAAAAGATAATAATGCACAATGTTCCTTTTATCTTAGGAGTGTTGGCTGGTTCAGTTAGGCCTTTGGCTGGCTGTCGTCTGGTCACACTGTATAAAGATCATTTGTGTGGGTGTGGATTTGGGTGTTGATGTTGTAGGACCCTTCGTCAAAATTCTTTTTTTTATTATTTTAAATGTTTTAGGATACCTTGGGAAGTTCGCTGATATGCAAAGATTTTTGTTTTAGTTCCCCTGGAAAGTCGCTTTTCAGCGACGTGTAGGTTCGATTGGTGGCCAGTATGTTCAGTTTTTCGTGAAGTTTGTTGTTTTAAGTTTTCTCCAGGACGTTCGCTCTTTAGTGAAGTTTGTTGTTTTACGGCTCCCCCAAGAAGTTCACTGTTTAGTGAAGTGTTTTATTTGTGCACGTGTTTTGAGCGTCTGGGACGTTCGCTCGAGCTGCCACGGGATTTGACCTAAGCCCTCTGGGAGGCCGTCTAGCATACGTGGCTGTGAAATCCTGGATGTCCGTTAGGGATATTCTGGTCAGCAGCTTTCGGGCAGCTGGAACTGTGGGTTAAATATCAGGTTGTAAATGACCTCTCTGGCATATGCTGACGAGTGATGTTTGATGCCGTTTGATCTGATCTCCACACTTCAAGGTAGCACAAATTTAGTTTGCATAATTTTTATGCTGTAGTCTTTTTCTTTGCGGCCGTAGTTGATATGCCGGTTAGGAGTGTGTGACTGTGTTATTTTTGTCGGGTACCGTTGTCTGTGTTTTTCTTTTGGGGGGATGTGCATGTGTGTGTGTGTATGAGAGGAGGAGTGACTGGGGTTTGTTTTTGTTCTCTGTGTGTCTGTCTTGATGTTCTTTGTGTGTGGAGAAGTTGGAAGTTTGGAGTTTTACATCACCTGTGTTAGAGCTGATATTAGAAATATAGTGATGTATGTGGAGAGGTTGAGTTGATTCCCTCATTGTTAAGTTCATGAGCCTACTGGGGACTTTTGCATAGACTGAATATAAGTAATAATAACTTATGAGCCCCAGCTAGGACGTTTTATTGTTTATTAGAATATTTTGAAGTTAATTTCTATGAGCCCAAATGAGGACTTTTTAGAATATTTTGAAGTTAATTTCTATGAGCCCAAATGAGGACTTTTTGCTTAGGTAACATTTTTGGAGGTCTCTGTTGAGGTGGTGAAGAGAGGAGCCTCATCAGTGACTTTTTGTTGCACCAACACACATATGCGTTGAATGTGCTGGCTCTTGTGTGCGTGTGGCGCTGGCTGTGAATGAGCAGCCGGAGCGAAGAGCGCGTGCAAGGGGGGCTAGATAAAGAAATGTGTGGAAATAAAGAATTTTCCTTTGTTTGTTTCAGGATTGGGTGATTTTGTGGGTTTTTCTTTTCTCATAAGGATTGTGTGCGTTTATTTTGGTTCATTTTGGGTTATTTTGGCCTTGGGGTTTTTTTTTTTTTTGGACTAGGGCGTGGTCTTTCTTTGTGTGGTCAGTCAGGGGTTGGTGCGCCTGGCTCCCAAGGAGCTGAGTGGGGTGTTTCACCTTCGGTGGTCAAGTGTGGACTGGAAGTTCTTCCCTGCCTCGAGGGGCGGGGCTTGTTTGCTCCTCCTACAAGTGGGGGTTATTCTTTTTCCTCACCCCCTCCTCACAGTTTTTTGAGATAAAAAAAAAAAAAAAAAAAAAGGGGGGGGGGAGTAGGTCTACTATGATAGAGCGGTTTATTAACTTTTGTTGATGGCTGTTTATAATTTGATAATAATTGTTTATAACTTTATAAACTAAAATAATGATTTCTCAGTAATTAATAATAAAAAGTAAATAAGCTTTGTGTTTTCTTTAGAGAATTTTACCAGTTTATTTATTATCTAATTTTTTTCTCTTTTCCTTTTCTGTATTTGTGATTCATCTGAACCTGGATCCTTTGGAGGCAGACAGGAGGACGAGTTGCCCTGTTGGTGACGGCATGGAGGTCTTGCATTTAAGGCCAGTGAAATTTATATATATACATATATTGTTTATGATTTGGAATTTACGCTTGTTCTCTTGTGGCCTCCTTTTGAACAGGTTCAGAAGGACATAAAATACGTTTATACACATTCCGAACTATTCTTGCATACTCTGATTTTTTACAGGTCATTTTTTAATCTTTTGTCTTTTTCTGGCTCGGTGCATATTATCTTGCTTTGCCTTTGTTATCTCTGTTTTTGAAAATTAAGGGTCAATTTTTTAGAATTCATAACTGAGTTTATTTTTTAGATTGAGAGCCCATATCGGAAACCTTTCAGTTCTTTTTTTACAATAGATAAACCCCGCGAAAGACGAAAATGACGGAGGTCGTTGCTAAACCCATAACACCACTTGAGGTGATGCAGAAAAATAATCCTCTTGTTAAAGGTTTAACAGAAGATTATATCTTGATTGAGAGAAAGACTTGATTAACAATTAAGAATATAGACTCAATAATAATAAAATTCTCGTGATCTGACATTAGTCTTCAGTTCAGGGATGGCTTCTATAAATTAACAAAACTATTCAGTTTGTTCATTAAACATGGAAGAATAGCCTGATGTCTGGGTTGGAGTATTCAGAGGTTATTGAACATGATACCCAATCTTATCTGACCAACTCAGAGGTTAAGGGTTTGAATAATGTCCAGTGAAACTTACCATATAACTAAGGTCTTTGGGATTCTGATTAATCCCTATCTTAGTTCAGTGATGGCAGATATAGACAAAGCATTCAGTGACCTTCTTAACATAGAAGAACAGCCCAGACATCTAGGTTGAGATATTCAGAGGTTTATATCTTCCAACTCAATAGTTAGAAAAACATGACACTCAATCTTTTCTATTCAACTCAGAGGTAAAGAGTACAAGCATTACTCAAATGAATTTACCATATAACTGAAGACTAAATCAATATCTGATGTCAGATTGCTCTCCACATAGAAACAAAAGTCTCAACAAGTTAATATTGAAGGGGAATGGATAACATACCAGTTTATTGCGATGTCCAGAGTAAAAATGCAGCAAAAATGTAATAGACCGGTTGTGTAAAAATGATGGTAAAACAAATCAAGAAGTCAAAGAAAAAGAAGAAGAAGAGAGAGAGAGAGAGAGAGAGAGAGAGAGAGAGAGAGAGAGTGAAAAAGAGAATCAAGAAAGAGAGTGGGTTCCAGAAAAGGAGAGGAAAAAGAGAGAGATAGTGGGTCCCAGAAAAGGAGAGAGAAAAAAAGAGAGAGTGGGTCCCAGAAAAGGAGAGAAAAAAGAGAAGCCTTCAGATTCTTTTTCCTTCCCTTAAATATCCTCCCAGAACAGAGACACTGCTAAAATGCATATTTAAAAGATTCAAATCAGATCTACTCTTCCTACTCGGGAACCTTTTGGTCATCAGGGGTAATTTTCCACAGCAACAATAGATCACCAAGACCTTCATACCTCTCGCACTGACACTCACAACATTTCAAAGGAAAGTTCTAAACAAAAGGCAGAGACAGTCCTTGAATGCAAATCCAACAAACACAAGGAGATACCTTTTGGCCCTCGGGGGTTCCTTTCCCGCGACATGTAAATCATGTTAGTTAATTACAATAGGTGAGATTGATACAGTTGTAACCCCCGTCTTTGAAGAACTTCCATTGTTAGAGAAAACACTTCAGGATGTGGATTTGACTGTCTTACACTGCTATGAAGGAACTTTTGCAGAAGGCTAAGATGCTTCGCTTCATAGGTACAGCGGTAAATGATGCTGAATTATTTGCTGCATATAGAGGTCAATTTTGGGGTGCGTTGCGTGATGCCTTCCCAACAAACGTACACCCTGACAACATTCTAATAGAGCCGTTGGGAGATCATGAGAATCCCAGGGCTTATGTGCCAAGAGCTCTCCAATCTTGGAGAAACGTTACCGGCAATGACCCCGACGCTAATCAAATGGAACAATCTATTGTGCGGACTAAAATCCAACAGGGACTGCCACTGGCAGTACGCAGTAAATTAGCAGAGGTGGTTGGTCTCGGCGGCATGGCCAAAAGCGTGTACATTGATCACATTGCCCATCAGGTTGAACTTTTTCGTAAGAAGGAGTCTGACCTGAAAACTCAAGAGCAGGAGACTCTCAGAAAACTCAATCAGTTGCAGCTAGGCGATAATAAACACAAAGAGAAAACACAAGCAGTGGTCATGACAGGTCAACCTGGTCAGGTGTCATCGATACAATCCAATCAAACCAATGTTCAACCACCACAACTTCACTAATTACTACTCAGCAGACTATGACGCTGTTGACCACATCTTCAAGTACTCATGTCACTCTACAAGCTGTTACTATTCCGACGATGACAACGCGACGGGCGGAGACGACTCTGTTTCCAAAAGATGACAGTGTGGTTCAATCTACGACTATGACAACTACAGTTGTTACAACCGAATCTATTCCAAAGCGAATTGACCCGGGAGTAGCCTTACGGGATTCAGAAGGGCGACACAAAACTTCACGTGCCAAGGCGGGACGTGATCACAGGCACAAAACTTCGCGTGCCAAGGCGAGACGTAATCACAGATGGACAGCGTTTGGATTCGATTCATTTGTCTTGGAGATTTCGGATCCATTTGCGGCGAAAAATTTGTGGTTTCAACAGCTAACTCATGCAGTGAGATCACAAGCATCAGTAAAGGGCCAATGCATCGTAAGAGTGCCTTCACCAAGCACTTGGCCTTCAATTCTAGAGGCAATAGCAGAGCCGTTGCCTTACGAGTGTCAATTTTCTTTGTTGACCTGGCTTTTCCATCTCCAAAGGGGTATGGACCTTAGATCGAGAAATGTGTCGATGGATGAGAACACCGGTATTTGCGATCCTTACAGAGGGCTGCCATACATTAATCTATTGGATCAACAGGATGATCTTTTAGCAGCAGTACCTGATTCTATTGGGGTGAAAACTGGGAGAGTTCCTACATGTTTTTGTGCCAACGATACTTATGCTGGTAAGGGAGTGTTTTTAGGGGTGTCAGATTGCAGACAATATCTCATGACGGTGCCTGATTCGGATCAATCTTATAGAGGAAGGGTGTATCCAGTAACTTTCAAGGGAAATAAAAATAGGCCGGACATATCCATAATGGTCGTGAGTGATCGTTTGCCCGCAGATGTGACGATTGGCACTTTCAGGGACATCTGGTGGATATGTGGGGACGCGGCGTATTTGTTTTTGCCTCATAATTGGGTTGGATGTTTCTACATGGCTACATTGAAACTCCCTTATGAAGTGTTTGCGCTTCAGGTAGGCTCTGATCCTGATCAGAGCCGCTCTGCGGCTGCTCCAGGATCTAGACTCAAGAGAAACTTGGCAGAATTTCACAATCTCGAATCCTGTCATTGGAGAATCAGCTTGGGAGAAAAATGGGGCCTGGGTTTATTTCCATGGTATGGGGTTGTATTTTTAGCGGAACATATCGACAATATCACGTATACGCTACAAGGTTTTGCAAATGAGACGATAAAGGGCTTTGAACATCTATCCAATACTCAGAGGAGTCACAGACTAACTCTGTTGAAACATGACATGGCCCTTGATTATATTCTGGCCAAGCAAGGTGGTTTGTGCTTGGCATTGAACCTAACAGGTGATGCTTGCTACACTTTGATCCCTGATAATGCGGACAATATGACCAATGTGATCGAGGCGTTGAAGAAAATTAGGGATGCGTTTGGTCCCTCTGAAAGCGCGGGGTCGTCTGCGACTGCGTGGCTTCAGGAGAGGTTTGGCCCTGTGGGAGTTATGCTTCTACAAGTCTTTAGCGCGGTCATTGTGTCACTAGGGATATTGTTTTGTTTTTGCACGCTGTCGTTGACATGTGCAAAGGCGATGATACTCCGATGGATAGGTGTAGTCATGCCTGGCGATTCGGTTCAGATGCCACTCCTCAAGGACGATGAGGAGGAGGAGATTGTCACCACTGTGGTGGATAAATATTCGTAGTAGTTGCAAGTGTATTATTATATTATGTTTCTTTCCTTTTTTGCATGATTATAGACTTTGTGTTTCTATTCTCTTCCTTGTGGGCGAGTGCCCAAGGGGGGAAATAGTATGTGTACTCATGTTTGATGTTTGATGTTTGATGTATCTCTTGTAATGGAAGTACATTTGTGATTTGTGATGTCTGTATACAAAAGATACTGGCAGATATTTTCTCTGTTTCAGGACAATAGTTGGGGAGCCTACGTGGGGGTGTCAACTATGTTAAGAATGGACTCAGAGACTCAAATAAGCTGATGAACACTGGAGGACCCTGAATGAGGATGCAGAACATGTGAAGATCCTGCATCAGGGGACTGTGAACAACAGAACTCGACGAAACCACTGTGTATTAACCACTGTGTTTATTTGTATTAACCTGAATTAATCTGAATTGCAACACAACATTTATTTTTTTGAGAATAAAGTTATTTGGCCTCCCTGTTGGTTGCATTTGCCTCCCTTGTCTGAAGGTAAACTTTAAATTACATTTCTTGAGTTTATTCTCCATATTGTCCCTGGGATGATCTTTGGCTGACATAATCTTTCTCCAGAACTACAAGCCCTCACCAGCCTCTGTCTTCACCATCACACCCAGAGCTCCAGCACTGCAACCCGGTCCCCCACTCACACTAGGGGGGCCCAGCCTGAGGGCGATTTTGTCATTGCAGTGTGCCGCCCCACATCGGACGAGCTGTCATCAGGCCTCCCTGTTGGTTGCATTTGCCTCCCTTGTCTGAAGGTAAACTTTAAATTCCATTTCTTGACTTTATTCTCTATATTGTCCCTGGGATGATCTTTGGCTGACATAATCTTGCTCCAGAACTACAAGCCCTCACAAGCCTTTGTCTCCAGCACCACACCCAGGGCTCCAGCACTGCAACCCGGTCCCCCACTCACACCAGGGGGGCCCAGCCTGAGGCTGATTTTGTCATTGCAGTTTGCTGTCCCACATCGGACGCGCTATCACCAGGCCTCCCTGTTGGTTGCATTTGCCTCCCTTGTCTGAAGGTAAACTTTAAATTACATTTCTTGAGTTTATTCTCCATATTGTCCCTGGGATGATCTACGGCTGACTTAATCTTGCTCCAGAACTACAAGCCCTCACCAGCATGTGACTCCAGGCCACCCCTGGGCTCCAGCCAGGCCTCCAGCACTGCTGCCCGGTCCCCCACTTGCACCATGGGTGCCCAGCCTTCAGTGGTGGTTGTCGTTGCAGTGGGCGGCGCCCTCTCGATCAAGCTTTCCCCAGGCCACCCTGTTGGTTGCATTTGCCTCCCTTGTCTGAAGGTAAACTTTAAATTCCATTTCTTGAGTTTATTCTCCATATTGTCCCTGGGATGATCTACGGCTGACTTAATCGTGCTCCAGAACTACAAGCCCTCACCAGCATGTGACTCCAGGCCACCCCGGGTCTCTAGCCAGGGCTCCAGCACTGCTGCCCGGTCCCCCACTCTCACAAGGGGTGCCCAGCCTTAGGCGGTGGTTGTCGTTTCAGTGGGCGTCGCCCTCTCGATCAAGCTTTCCCCAGGCCTCCCTGTTGGTTGCATTTGCCTCCCTTGTCTGAAGGTAAACTTTAAATTACACTTCTTGAGTTTATTCTCCATATTGTCCCTGGGATGATCTTTGGCTGACATAATCTTTCTCCAGAACTACAAGCCCTCACAAGCCTTTGTCTTCAGCACCGCACCAGGAGTTCCGGCAGTGCAACCTCGGTCCCACATTCGCACCGGGGGGGCCCAGCCTGAGGCCGAGGTTTTCATTGCAGTGTGCCGTCCCACATCGGACGTGCTGTCACCAGGCCTTCCTGTTGGTTGCATTTGCCTCCCTTGTCTGAAGGTAAACTTTAAATTCCATTTCTTGAGTTTATTCTCCATATTGTCCCTGGGTTGCTCTACGGCTGACTTAATCTTTCTCCAGAACTACAAGCCCTCAACAGCATGTGACTCCAGGCCACCCCGGGGCTCCAGCCAGGCCTCCAGCACTGCTGCCCAGTCCCCCACTTACACCAGGGGTGCCCAGCCTTTGGCGGTGGTTGTCGTTGCAGTGGGCGGCGCCCTCTCGATCAAACTTTCCCCAGGCCACCCTGTTGGTTTCATTTGCCTCCCTTGTCTGAAGGTAAACTTTAAATTCCATTTCTTGAGTTTATTCTCCATATTGTCCCTGGGATGATCTTTGGCTGACATAATCTTTCTCCAGAACTACAAGCCCTCACCAGCCTTTGTCTTCAGCACCGCACTAGGAGTTCCGGCAGTGCAACCTCGGTCCCCCACTCGCACCAGGGGGGCCCAGCCTGAGGCCGAGGTTGTCATTGCAGTGTGCCGTCCCACATCGGACGCGCTGTCACCAGGCCTCCCTGTTGGTTGCATTTGCCTCCCTTGTCTGAAGGTAAACTTTAAATTCCAATTCTTGAGTTTATTCTCCATATTGTCCCTGGGATGATCTTTGGCTGACATAATCTTTCTCCAGAACTTCAAGCCCTCACCAGCCTTTGTCTTCAGCACTGCACCCAGAGCTCCAGCACTGCAACCCGGTCTCCCACTCACACCACGGGGGCCCAGCTTGAGGGCGATTTTGTCATTGCAGTTTGCCGCCCCACATTGGACGAGCTGTCACCAGGCCTCCCTGTTGGTTGCATTTGCCTCCCTTGTCTGAAGGTAAACTTTAAATTACATTTCTTGACTTTATTCTCCATATTTTCCCTGGGATGATCTTTGGCTGACATAATCTTTCTCCAGAACTACAAGCCCTCACCAGCCTTTGTCTCCAGCACCTTACCCAGGGCTCCAGCACTGAAGCCCGGTCCCCCACTCGCACCAGGGGGGCCCATCCTCTGTCTCTCTCTCCATCCTCTGTCTCTCTCCATCCTCTGTGTCTCTCTATCCTATGTCTCTCTCTCCATATCCTCTCTTTCTCTCCATCCTCTGTTTCTCTCCATCCTCTATCTCTCTCTCTCTCCATCCTCCCTCTCTCTCTCTCCATCTTCTGTCTGTCTCTCTCCATCCTCTGTCTCTCTCTCTCCATCCTCTGTCTGTCTCTCTCTCCATCCTCTGTCTCTCCATCCTCTGTCTCTCTCCATCCTCTGTCTCTCTCTCCATCCTCTGTCTCACTCTCTCCATCCTCTGTTTGTCTCTCTCCATCCTGTGTATCTATGTCTCTCTCTGTCCTCTGTCTCTCTCTCTCCATCCCCTCTCTCTCTCCATCCTCTATCTCTCTCTCTCCATCCTCCCTCTCTCTCTCTCCATCTTCTGTCTGTCTCTCTCCATCCTCTGTCTCTCTCTCTCCATCCTCTGTCTTTCTCTCTCTCCATCCTCTGTCTCTCCATCCTCTGTCTCTCTCCATCCTCTTTCTCTCTCTCCATCCTCTGTCTCAATCTCTCCATCCTCTGTTTGTCTGTCTCCATCCTGTGTATCTATGTCTCTCTCTGTCCTCTGTCTCTCTCTCTCCATCCTCTGTCTCTCCATCCTCTGTCTCTCTCTCCATCCTCTGTCTTTCTCTCTCTCCATCCTGTGTCTCACTCTCTCCATCCTCTGTTTGTCTCTCTCCATCCTGTGTATCTATGTCTCTCTATGTCCTCTTTCTGTCTCTCTCATCCTCTGTCTCTCTCTCTCCATCCTCTGTCTGTCTCTCTCTCCATCCTCTGTCTCTCTCTCTCCATCCTCTGTCTGTTTCTCTCCATCCTCTGTCTCTCTCTCTCTCCATCCTCTGTCTCTCTCCATCCTCTGTATCTCTCTCCATCCTGTCTTTCTCTCTCTACATCCTCTGTCTCTCTCCATCCTCTTTCTGTCTCTCGCAATCCTCTGTCTCTCTCTCCATCTTGTGTGTCTCTCTCTCTCCATCCTCTCTCTCTTCATCCTCTGTCTGTCTCTCTCTCCATTCTCTGTCTCTCTCATCCTCTGTCTCTCTCTCCATCCTCTGTCTCTCTCCATTCTCTTTCTCTCTCCATCCTCTGTCTTTCTCTCTCTCATCCTCTGTCTCTCTCCATCCTCTGTCTGTCTCTCACCATCCTCTGTCTCTCTCTCTCTCCAACCTGTGTCTCTCTCTCTCCATCCTCTATTTCTCTCTCTCTCCATCCTCCCTCTTTCTCTCTCCATCCTTTGTCTTTCTCTCTCCATCCTCGGTCTCTCTCTCTCTCCATCCTTTGTCTCTCTCTCCATCCTGTGTCTGTTTCTCTCCATCCTCTGTCTCTCTCTCTCCTTCCTCTGTCTCTCTCTCCATCCTGTCTGTCTCTCTCTCCATCCTCTGTCTCTCTCTCCATATCTTCTGTCTCCCTCTCTCCATATCCTCTCTCTCTCCATCCTCTGTCTCTCTCTCCATCCTCTTTCTCTCACCATCCTCTTTCCGTCTCTCTCCATCCTCTGTCTCTCTCCATCCTGTGTCTGTTTCTCTCCATCCTCTGTCTCTCTCTCTCCTTCCTCTGTCTCTCTCTCTCCATCCTCTGTCTTTCTCTCTCTCCATCCTCTGTCTCTCTCTCCATCCTCTGTCTCTCTCTCCATATCCTCTGTCTCCCACTCTCCATCCTATGTCTCTCTCTCCATATCCTCTGTCTCTCCATCCTCTGTCTCTCTCTCCATCCTCTGTCTCTCACCATCCTCTGTCCGTCTCTCTCCATCCTCTGTCTCTCTCTCTCCATCTTGTGTCTCACTCTCTCCATCCTCTGTTTGTCTCTCTCCATCCTGTGTATCTATGTCTCTCTCTGTCCTCTTTCTGTCTCTCTCCATCCTCTGTCTCTCTCTCTCTCCATCCTCTGTCTGTCTCTCTCCATCATCTTTCTCTCTCTCTCTCTATCCTCTGTGTCTCTCTCTCCATCCTCTGTCTGTCTCTCTCCATTCTCTGTCTCCGTCTCTCTTCATCCTCTGTCCGTCTCTCTCCATCCTCTATCTCTCTCTCTCCATCTCCCTCTCTCTCTCTCCATCCTATGTCTGTCTCTCTCCATCCTCTGTCTCTCTCTCTCTGTCCATCCTCTGTGTCTCTCTCTCCATCCTCTGTCTGTCTCTCTCCATCCTCTCTCTCTCTCTCTCCATCCTCCCTCTCTCTCTCCGTCTGTCTCTCTTTCTCCATCCTCTGTCTCTGTCTCTCTCTCTCCATCCTCTGTCTGTTTCTCTCCATCCTCTGTCTCTCTCTCGCCATCCCCTCTCTCTCTCCATCCTCTGTCTCTCTCTCTCCATCCTCTGTCTCTCTCTCCATCCTCTATCTCTCTCTCTCCATCCTCCCTCTCTCTTTCTATCCATCCTCTGTCTTTCTCTCTCCATCTTCTGTCTCTCTCTCTCTCCGTCCTTTGTCTCTCTCTCTCCATCTACTGTCTCTCTCTCCATCCTCTGTCTCTTTCTCTCTCCATCCTCTGTCTCTCTCTCTCCATCCTCTCTCCATATCCATCCTCTATCTCTCTCTCTCTTCATCCTCCCTCTCTCTCCATCCTCTGTCTCTCTCACTCTTCATCCTCTGTCTGTCTCACTCTTTCTCCATCTCTTTGGGCATACAATACAAGAAGGTAAAGACTGCAGACATTTTATAAGAGTCCGAAATAAAAAGGAAAACAATAAGAAAACTCAACCTTGAAATGGAGAAAAAAAGAAGAAGAAGAAGAAAAAAAAAACCTTGAATTAGAGCTGAGTCATGCTTTCAATGCACGCTGTGTGCTGACTGGAACAAAAATGTAATAATAATTATTCTCCTTTCCTCTCCCAGCTTAAAATAAATAAAGGTCATTTGAATTATGATGGTGTCTGTTTGTTTCATGTATGCACGTTTTGACCTAAAAAGAGATTAACGTTTTTTTTTTTATTATCTGTAATCCTACCTTGGTGCTATGTTTGGTTGGAAGTTGAAACTCGGGCATCATTCATAAGGTTAGAAGAAATGCACTTAATGTACCATGAAATGCAACTTCTCAGAAATATTAAAACACTTTATGGTAATAAAAAGTGAGAAGAGGGAACAGTTGACATTTCTATTCTTTAAGGTAGTAGATATCATGACATTGAATTGAAAAAAAAGTACAGTGATAATAAACTAACGATTTGCAGCTTGTGAGGTGTAAATAGAAACCTCAATAAATGTGGCAAGACGCAAAGGCCTGGGCAGGCTTCCAACCCCAGACTTCCAGGTGATAGTCATGCGCACTAACCATTTGGCCAAGTAGCCAGGGTGCATGATCAATTATTGGAGGCATAGTGACAGGACCGTGAAATGTCACAAGAAAGAACCTCATGTTACTCTTTGATGTGTATTCATGTTTATATGGGATGTGTATTTTTATATATGATGCGTGGTAAAGTATAAGTTATGTAACTGTAGGGGAGGAAATATCTAGACACAAATAGTAATATCTCCCCAATACGTATTCCGTCGTTCTGGTGTCAAGGTGAGGATTTCAAAGTAAAGTACATAATAATTAATTTAATCTGACTCCATTTGATAATAATAACTACTTTTATATCTTGATTGAGAGAAAGACTTGATTAACAATTAAGAATATAGACTCAATAATAATTAAATTCTCGTGATCTGACATTAGTCTTCAGTTCAGGGATGGCTTATATAAATTAACAAAACTATTCAGTTTGTTCATTAAACATGGAAGAATAGCCTGATGTCTTGGTTGGAGTATTCAGAGGTTATTGAACATGATACCCAATCTTATCTGTCCAACTCAGAGGTTAAGGGTTTGAATAATGTCCAGTGAAATTTACCATATAACTAAGGTCTTTGGGATTCTGATTAATCCCTATCTTAGTTCAGTGATGGCAGATATAGACAAAGCATTCAGTGACCTTCTTAACATAGAAGAACAGCCCAGACATCTAGGTTGAGATATTATACTCAATCTTTTCTATTCAACTCAGAGGTAAAGAGTACTAGCATTACTCAGATAAATCTACCATATAACTGACGACTTAATCAACATATAATGTCAGATTATTCTCCACATAGAACAAAAGTCTCAACAAGTTGATATTGAAGGGAAATGGATAACATACCAGTTTATTGCGATGTCCAGAGTAAAAATGCAGCAAAAATGTAACAGACTGGTTGTGTAAAAATGATGGTAAGCAAATCAAGAAGACAAAGAAAAAGAAGAAGAAGAAGAAGAGAGAGAGGGAGTGGGTCCCAGAAAAGGAGAGAAAAAAGAGAGTCTTTTCAGATTCTTGTTCCTTCCCTTAAATATCCTCCCAGAACAGAGACACTGCTAAAATGCATATTTAAAAGATTCAAATCAGATCTACTCTTCCTACTCGGGAACCTTTTGATCATCAGGGGTAATTTTCCACAGCAACAATAGATCACCAAGACCTTCATACCTCTCGAATCTTTGTTTTGCTCTGATTATTCCTTCAGGTTCATGTGTATGAATGAGTGTTCAAGTGTAAAGCTGTGTGCAGCTCTGTGCAGCTGTTGTCTTGCATGGAGACTTTCATTCAGCTCAGAAACAGGAGAAACAGAGTTCTTTCAGAGTAAGTCAGCACAGATATCACAGCTGCTCCTTCAAAAAAAAAGACAACATCTCAACTTGTTGAGATAAGGCCCATAACCACAATAAAAAAAGAAATCCAAGTGGTTGAATGAGTTTTCTTTTCAAAATCTGTATGCGACTGTTTACGTTCATAGATGTCTTGATTCAGCTGAGGAACAAGAGAGAAAAAAAATAATCCAACCTTTTATTCCACACAGAACACAATTTGCTCAATAAAAAATGCTGCTGCTTGAAGAAAACAGACATCAAAGTGATGGAATGCGTGTACAAACATTTTCAAAAACTTTGAAGTCTGAAGTTGTTTGTAAACAGACTTTTAGGTCTGATGATCAAAGCCGTTCAAACGCTTTGAAGTCTGAAGTTGTTTGTAAACAGACTTGTAAGTCTGATTACAAACCAATTCAAGTGCTTCTCCAGCTGCTGGCGTTGCTGATGCAGCTTCTGCTGCTTGAATAACACTCAATTTACTGGGGAACACTAGAAAAGATATATAAAAAAAACTCTTTATGAACACAGGAGGAGCAGAAAATATTTTTTCACGCCATGACTGATGACAGACCTCTGTTGGTCTGAGAGGGAGGGGCACTGTGCGTATTCCGTTGCTTAATGTACACAGACCTGGTGTATTGTCAGTTTCATTTGAATCTTTGTTTTGCTATGTTTATTCCTTCAGGCTCATGTGTATGAATGAGTGTTCAAGTGTAAAGCTGTGTGCAGCTCTGTGCAGCTGTTGTCTTGCATGGAGACTTTCATTCAGCTTAGAAACAGGAGAAACAGAGTTCTTTCAGAGTAAGTAAGCACAGATATCACAGCTGCTCCTTCAAAAAAAAAAAGACAACATCTCAACTTGTTGAGATAAGGCCCATAACCACAATAAAAAAAGAAATCCAAGTGGTTGAATGAGTTTTCTTTTCAAAATCTGTATGTGACTGTTTACTTTCATAGATGTCTTGATTCAGCTGAGGAACAAGAGAGAAAAAAAGAAATCCAACCTATTATTCCACACAGAATACAATTTGCTCAATAAAAAATGCTGCTGCTTGAAGAAAACAGACATCAAAGTGATGGAATGCGTGTTCAAACATTTTCAAAAACTTTGAAGTTTGAAGTTGTTTGTAAACAGACTTTTAGGTCTGATGATTAAAGCCGTTCAAACGCTTTGAAGTCTGAAATTGTTAGTAAACAGACTTTTAGTTCTGATGATCAAAGCCGTTCAAACGCTTTGAAGTCTGAAGTTGTTTGTAAACAGACTTGTCAGTCTGATTACAAACCAATTAAAGTGCTTCTGCAGCTGCTGGCGTTGTTGATGCTGCTTCTGCTGCTTCTGCTGATTGAATAAAACTCAATTTACTGGTGAACCCTAAAAAAGATATAAAAAAAAACTATTTATGAACACAGGAGGAGCAGAAAATATTTTTTCACGCCATGACTGATGACAGACCTCTGTTGGTCTGAGAGGGAGGGGCACTGTGCGTATTCCGTTGCTTAATGCACACTGACCTGGTGTATTGTCAGTTTCATTTGAATCTTTGTTTTGCTATGTTTATTCCTTCAGGCTCATGTGTATGAATGAGTGTTCAAGTGTAAAGCTGTGTGCAGCTCTGTGCAGCTGTTGTCTTGCATGGAGACTTTCATTCAGCTCAGAAACAGGAGAAACAGAGTTCTTTCAAAGTAAGTCAGCACAGATATCACAGCTGCTCCTTCAAAAAAAAAGACAACATCTCAACTTGTTTAGATAAGGCCCATAACTACAATAAAAAAAGAAATCCACGTGGTTGAATGAGTTTTCTTTTCAAAATCTGTATGCGACTGTTTACTTTCATAGTTGTCTTGATTCAGCTGAGGAACAAGAGAGAAAAAAAAAATCCAAACTGTTATTCCACACACAATACAATTTGCTCAATAAAAAATGCTGCTGCTTGAAGAAAACAGACATCAAAGTGATGGAATGCGTGTTGAAACATTTTCAAAAACTTTGAAGTCTGAAGTTGTTTGTAAACAGGCTTTTAGGTCTGATGATCAAAGCCGTTCAAACGCTTTGAAGTCTGAAGTTGTTTGTAAACAGACTTTATAGGTCTGATGATCAAAGCCGTTCAAACGCTTTGAAGTCTGAAGTTGTTTGTAAACAGACTTTTAGGTCTGATGATCAAAGCCGTTCAAACGCTTTGAAGTCTGAAGTTGTTTGTAAACAGACTTGTAATTCTGATTACAAACCAATTAAAGTGCTTCAGCTGCTGCTGGCGTTGCTGATGCTGCTTCTGCTGCTTGAATAACACTCAATTTACTGGTGAACATTAAAAAATATATTAAAAAAAACTCTTTATGAACACAGGAGGAGCAGAAAATATTTTTTCACGCCATGACTGATGACAGACCTCTGTTGGTCTGAGAGGGAGGGGCACAGTGCGTATTCCGTTGCTTAATGTACACTGACCTGGTGTATTGTCAGTTTCATTTGAATCTTTGTTTTGCTATGTTTATTCCTTCAGGCTCATGTGTATGAATGAGTGTTCAAGTGTAAAGCTGTATGCAGCTCTGTGCAGCTGTTGTCTTGCATGGAGACTTTCATTCAGCTCAGAAATAGGAGAAACAGAGTTCTTTCAGAGTAAGTCAGCACAGATATCATAGCTGCTCCTTCAAAAAAAAAGACAACATCTCAACTTGTTGAGATAAGGCCCAATAACCACAATAAAAAAAGAAATCCAAGTGGTTGAATGAGTTTTCTTTTCAAAATCTGTATGCGACTGTTTACTTTCATAGATGTCTTGATTCAGCTGAGGAACAAGAGAGAGAAAAAAAAATCCAACCTGTTAACTTGACTGGAATTGTTATTTTCTATTGAAATACATGAGGGAAACATCTCTCCTCTTGTTCTTCAGTACATTTTAGGTTCCCCCATAAGGAAATAGTTGAATTCTCAATTTAACATAAAAACTCATTCAGACAGTGGGATGTAATTTTTTATTGCTCTATTGTGCTTGTCTCGCTGAGTTATGCGCAGTGTGAGCAGAAAGGGTGAACTTTCGTGGAATTCTTATTTTCTACTGAAATACATGAGGGAAAATTCTCTCCTGTTGTTCCTCAGTACATTGTAGGTTCCCCCATAAGGAAATAGTTGAATTCTTTTTTTTGAATGAGCAGCAGTGATATCTGTGCTGACTTACTCTGAAATAACTCTGTTTCTCTTGTTTCTGAGCTGAATTAAAATCTCTATGCAAGAAAACAGCTGCACAGAGCTGCACACAGCTTTACACTTGAACACTCATTCATACTCATCAGCCTGGAGGAATAAACAAAGCAAAACAAAGATTCAAGTGAGACTGACAATACACCAGGAAAAAGAGGAGAGATGTTTTCCTTATGTTTTTCACCAGAGAAATACAATTCCATTCAAGTTCACCGTTTATGCTCGCAATGAGCATAAAGCACTTGTTTTCTTTCACAAATTCCTGAATTCACTAATTCAGTGCCCCCACTCCCCCCACACACACCGATTAAAGCAGATAACTTTTGAAATGTTTTTGTTGTTTTTTCTTAAATAAAATATTCCAGTTATTGATGAAAAAATTTCTATCTTGTTTCAGTGGTGTCGATTTATTTGCATGGTTGATTTGTTCTTATGCGTTTGGTGATGTGCAGTGGCAGCATTACGCCTGTGGGTGGGTACACAGACCGTGTGATGAATATCAGGTGAAGAACGATCACAGTCGACTCTCTGTTGGTCTAAGATTGAGGGGCACTGTGCGTATTCCGTTGCTTGATGAACACTGACCTGGTGTATTGTCAGTCTCATTTGAATCTTTGTTTTGCTATGTTTATTCCTCCAGGCTCATGTGTATGAATGAGTGTTCAAATGTAAAGCTGTGTGCAGCTCTGTGCAGCTGGTTTCTTGCATGGAGACTTTCATTCAGATCAGAAACAGGAGACACAAAGTTTTTTTAGAGTAAGTCAGCACAGATATCACTGCTGCTCCTTCAAAAAAAAAGATAACATCTCAACTTGTTGAGATAAGGCCCATAACCACAATAAAAAAAGAAATCCAAGTGGTTGAATGAGTTTTCTTTTCAAAATTTGTATGCGACTGTTTACTTTAATAGATGTCTTGATTCAGCTGAGGAACAAGAGAGAAAAAAAAATCCAACCTGTTATTCCACACAGAATACAATTTGCTCAATAAAAAATGCTGCTGCTTGAAGAAAACAGACATCAAAGTGATGGAATGCGTGTTCAAACATTTTCAAAAACTTTGAAGTCTGAAGTTGTTTGTAAACAGACTTTTAGGTCTGATGATCAAAGCCGTTCAAACGCTTTGAAGTCTGAAGTTGTTTGTAAACAGACTTGTAAGTCTGATTACAAACCAATTAAAGTGCTTTTGCAGCTGCTGGCGTTGCTGATGCTGCTTCTGCTGTTTGAATAACACCCAATTTACTGGGGAACACTAAAAAAGATATAAAAAAACTCTTTATGAACACAGGAGGAGCAGAAAATATTTTTTCACGCCATGACTGATGACAGACCTCTGTTGGTCTGAGATGGAGGGGCACTTTGCGTATTCCGTTGCTTAATGTACACTGACCTGGTGTATTGTCAGTTTCATTTGAATCTTTGTTTTGCTATGTTTATTCCTTCAGGCTCATGTGTATGAATGAGTGTTCAAGTGTAAAGCTGTGTGCAGCTCTGTGCAGCTGTTGTCTTGCATGGAGACTTTCATTCAGCTCAGAAACAGGAGAAACAGAGTTCTTTAAGAGTAAGTCAGCACAGATATCACAGCTGCTCCTTCAAAAAAAAAGACAACATCTCAACTTGTTGAGATAAGGCCCATAACCACAATAAAAAAAGAAATCCAAGTGGTTGAATGAGTTTTCTTTTCAAAATCTGTATGCGACTGTTTACTTTCATAGATGTCTTGATTCAGCTGAGGAACAAGACAAAGAAAAAAAAATCCAACCTGTTATTCCAAACAGAATACAATTTGTTCAATAAAAAATGCTGCTGCTTGAAGAAAACAGACATCAAAGTGATGGAATGCGTGTTCAAACTTTTTCAAAAACTTTGAAGTCTGAAGTTGTTTGTAAACAGACTTTTAGGTCTGATGATCAAAGCCGTTCAAACGCTTTGAAGTCTGAAGTTGTTTGTAAACAGACTTTTAGGTCTGATGATCAAAGCCGTTCAAACGCTTTGAAGTCTGAAGTTGTTTGTAATCAGACTTGTAATTCTGATTACAAACCAATTAAAGTGCTTCAGCAGCTGCTGGCGTTGCTGATGCTGCTTCTGCTGCTTGAATAACACTCAATTTACTGGTGAACATTAAAAAAGATATAATAAAAATCTCTTTATGAACACAGGAGGAGCAGAAAATATTTTTTCACGCCATGACTGATGACAGACCTCTGTTGGTCTGAGAGGGAGGGGCACTGTGCGTATTCCGTTGCTTAATGTACACTGACCTGGTGTATTGTCAGTTTCATTTGAATCTTTTTTTTGCTATGTTTATTCCTTCAGGCTCATGTGTATGAATGAGTGTTCAAGTGTAAAGCTGTGTGCAGCTATGTGCAGCTGTTTTCTTGCATGGAGACTTTCATTCAGCTCAGAAATAGGAGAAACAGAGTTCTTTCAGAGTAAGTCAGCACAGATATCACAGCTGCTCCTTCAAAAAAAAAGACAACATCTCAACTTGTTGAGATAAGGCCCAATAACCACAATAAAAAAAGAAATCCAAGTGGTTGAATGAGTTTTCTTTTCAAAATCTGTATGCGACTGTTTACTTTCATAGATGTCTTGATTCAGCTGAGGAACAAGAGAGAGAGAAAAAAATCCAACCTGTTAACTTGAGTGGAATTGTTATTTTCTGCTGAAATACATGAGGGAAACATCTCTCCTCTTGTTCTTCAGTACATTTTAGGTTCCCCCATAAGGAAATATTTGAATTCTCAATTTAACATAAAAACTCATTCAGACAGTGGGATGTAATTTTTTATTGCTCTATTGTGCTTGTCTCGCTGAGTTATGCGCAGTGTGAGCAGAAAGGGTGAACTTTCGTGGAATTCTTATTTTCTACTGAAATACATGAGGGAAAAATCTCTCCTGTTGTTCCTCAGTACATTGTAGGTTCCCCCATAAGGAAATAGTTGAATTCTTTTTTTTGAATGAGCAGCAGTGATATCTGTGCTGACTTACTCTGAAAGAACTCTGTTTCTCTTGTTTCTGAGCTGAATTAAAATCTCTATGCAAGAAAACAGCTGCACAGAGCTGCACACAGCTTTACACTTGAACACTCATTCATACTCATCAGCCTGGAGGAATAAACAAAGCAAAACAAAGATTCAAGTGAGACTGACAATACACCAGGAAAAACAGGAGAGATGTTTTCCTTATGTTTTTCACCAGAGAATTACAATTCCATTCAAGTTCACCGTTTATGCTCGCAATGAGCATAAAGCACTTGTTTTCTTTCACAAATTCCTGAATTCACTAATTCAGTGCCCCCACTCCCCCCACACACACTGATTAAAGCAGATAACTTTTGAAATGTTTTTATTGTTTTTTCTTAAATAAAATTATTCCAGTTATTGATGAAAAAATTTCTATCTTGTTTCAGTGGTGTCGATTCATTTGCATGGTTGATTTGTTCTGATGCGTTTGGTGATGTGCAGTGGCACCATTACGCCTGTGGGTGGGGACACAGACCGTGTGATTAATATCAGGTGAAGAACGATCACAGTCGACTCTTTGTTGGTCGAAGATTGAGGGACACTGTGCGTATTCCGTTGCTTGATGAACACTGACCAGTCTCATTTGAATTTTTGTTTTGCTATGTTTATTCCTCCAGGCTCATGTGTATGAATGAGTGTTCAAATGTAAAGCTTTGTGCAGCTCTGTGCAGCTGATTTCTTGCATGGAGACTTGAATTCAGATCAGAAACAGGAGACACAAAGTTCTTTAAGAGTAAGTCAGCACAGATATCACTGCTGCTCCTTCAAAAAAAAAGATAACATCTCAACTTGTTGAGATAAGGCTCATAACCACAATAAAAAAAGAAATCCAAGTGGTTGAATGAGTTTTCTTTTCAAAATCTGTATGCGACTGTTTACTTTCATAGATGTCTTGATTCAGCTGAGGAACAAGACAGAGAAAAAAAATCCAACCTGTTATTCCACACAGAATACAATTTGTTCAATAAAAAATGCTGCTGCTTGAAGAAAACAGACATCAAAGTGATGGAATGCGTGTTCAAACATTTTCAAAAACTTTGAAGTCTGAAGTTGTTTGTAAATAGACTTTTAGGTCTGATGATCAAAGCCGTTCAAACGCTTTGAAGTCTGAAGTTGTTTTTTAAACAGACTTGTAAGTCTGATTACAAACCAATTAAAGTGCTTCTGCAGCTGCTGGCGTTGCTGATGCTGCTTCTGCTGCTTGAATAACACTCAATTTACAGGGGAACACTAAAAAATAGAAAAAAAAAACTCTTTATGAACACAGGAGGAGCAGAAAATATTTTTTCACGCCATGACTGATGACAGACCTCTGTTGGTCTGATAGGGAGGGGCACTGTGCGTATTCCGTTGCTTAATGTACACTGACCTGGTGTATTGTCAGTTTCATTTGAATCTTTGTTTTGCAATGTTTATTCCTTCAGGCTCATGTGTATGAATGAGTGTTCAAGTGTAAAGCTATGTGCAGCTCTGTGCAGCTGTTGTCTTGCATGGAGACTTTCATTCAGCTCAGAAACAGGAGAAATATAGTTCTTTCAGAGTAAGTCAGCACAGATATCACAGCTGCTCCTTCAAAAAAAAAAAGACAACATCTCAACTTGTTGAGATATGGCCCATAACCACAATAAAAAAAGAAATCCAAGTGGTTGAATGAGTTTTCTTTTCAAAATCTGTATGCGACTGTTTACTTTCATAGATGTCTTGATTCAGCTGAGGAACAAGAGAGAAAAAACAAATCCAACCTTTTATTCCACACAGAATACAATTTGCTCAATAAAAAATGCTGCTGCTTGAAGAAAATAGACATCAAAGTGATGGAATGCGTGTTCAAACATTTTCAAAAACTTTGAAGTCTGAAGTTGTTTGTAAACAGACTTTATAGGTCTGATGATCAAAGCCGTTCAAACGCTTTGAAGTCTGAAGTTGTTTGTAAACAGATTTGTAAGTCTGATTACAAACCAATTAAAGTGCTTCAGCAGCTGCTGGCGTTGCTGATGCTGCTTCTGCTGCTTGAATGACACTCAATTTACTGGGGAACATTAAAAAAGATATTACAAAAAACTCTTTATGAACACAGGAGGAGCAGAAAATATTTTTTCACGCCATGACTGATGACAGACCTCTGTTGGTCTGAGAGGGAGGGGCACTGTGCGTATTCCGTTGCTTAATGTACACTGACCTGGTGTATTGTCAGTTTCATTTGAATCTTTGTTTTGATATATTAATTCCTTCAGGCTCATGTGTATGAATGAGTGTTCAAGTGTAAAGCTGAGTGCAGCTCTGTGCAGCTGTTGTCTTGCATGGAGACTTTCATTCAGCTCAGAAACAGGAGAAACAGAGTTCTTTCAGAGTAAGTCAGCACAGATATCACAGCTGCTCCTTCAAAAAAAAAAGACAACATCTCAACTTGTTTAGATATGGCCCATAACCACAATAAAAAAAGAAATCCAAGTTGTTGAATGAGTTTTCTTTTCAAAATCTGTATGCGACTGTTTACTTTCATAGATGTCTTGATTCAGCTGAGGAACAAGACAGAGAAAAAAAAAATCCAACCTGTTATTCCACACACAATACAATTTGTTCAATAAAAAATGCTGCTGCTTGAAGAAAACAGACATCAAAGTGATGGAATGCGTGTTCAAACATTTTCAAAAACTTTGAAGTCTGAAGTTGTTTGTAAACAGACTTTATAGGTCTGATGATCAAAGCCGTTCAAACGCTTTGAAGTCTGAAGTTGTTTGTAAACAGATTTGTAAGTCTGATTACAAACCAATTAAAGTGCTTCAGCAGCTGCTGGCGTTGCTGATGCTGCTTCTGCTGCTTGAATGACACTCAATTTACTGGGGAACATTAAAAAAGATATTACAAAAAACTCTTTATGAACACAGGAGGAGCAGAAAATATTTTTTCACGCCATGACTGATGACAGACCTCTGTTGGTCTGAGAGGGAGGGGCACTGTGCGTATTCCGTTGCTTAATGTACACTGACCTGGTGTATTGTCAGTTTCATTTGAATCTTTGTTTTGATATATTAATTCCTTCAGGCTCATGTGTATGAATGAGTGTTCAAGTGTAAAGCTGAGTGCAGCTCTGTGCAGCTGTTGTCTTGCATGGAGACTTTCATTCAGCTCAGAAACAGGAGAAACAGAGTTCTTTCAGAGTAAGTCAGCACAGATATCACAGCTGCTCCTTCAAAAAAAAAAAGACAACATCTCAACTTGTTTAGATATGGCCCATAACCACAATAAAAAAAGAAATCCAAGTTGTTGAATGAGTTTTCTTTTCAAAATCTGTATGCGACTGTTTACTTTCATAGATGTCTTGATTCAGCTGAGGAACAAGACAGAGAAAAAAAAAATCCAACCTGTTATTCCACACACAATACAATTTGTTCAATAAAAAATACTGCTGCTTGAAGAAAACAGACATCAAAGTGATGGAATGCGTGTTCAAACATTTTCAAAAACTTTGAAGTCTGAAGTTGTTTGTAAATAGACTTTTAGGTCTGATGATCAAAGCCGTTCAAACGCTTTGAAGTCTGAAGTTGTTTTTTAAACAGACTTGTAAGTCTGATTACAAACCAATTAAAGTGCTTCTGCAGCTGCTGGCGTTGCTGATGCTGCTTCTGCTGCTTGAATAACACTCAATTTACTGGTGAACATTAAAAAAGATATTAAAAAAAACTCTTTATGAACACAGGAGGAGCAGAAAATATTTTTTCACGCCATGACTGATGACAGACCTCTGTTGGTCTGAGAGGGAGGGGCACAGTGCGTATTCCGTTGCTTAATGTACACTGACCTGGTGTATTGTCAGTTTCATTTGAATCTTTGTTTTGATATATTTATTCCTTCAGGCTCATGTGTATGAATGAGTGTTCAAGTGTAAAGCTGAGTGCAGCTCTGTGCAGCTGCTGTCTTGCATGGAGACTTTCATTCAGCTCAGAAACAGGAGAAATATAGTTCTTTCAGAGTAAGTCAGCACAGATATCACAGCTGCTCCTTCAAAAAAAAAAAGACAACATCTCAACTTGTTGAGATATGGCCCATAACCACAATAAAAAAAGAAATCCAAGTGGTTGAATGAGTTTTCTTTTCAAAATCTGTATGCGACTGTTTACTTTCATAGATGTCTTGATTCAGCTGAGGAACAAGAGAGAAAAAACAAATCCAACCTTTTATTCCACACAGAATACAATTTGCTCAATAAAAAATGCTGCTGCTTGAAGAAAATAGACATCAAAGTGATGGAATGCGTGTTCAAACATTTTCAAAAACTTTGAAGTCTGAAGTTGTTTGTAAACAGACTTTATAGGTCTGATGATCAAAGCCGTTCAAACGCTTTGAAGTCTGAAGTTGTTTGTAAACAGATTTGTAAGTCTGATTACAAACCAATTAAAGTGCTTCAGCAGCTGCTGGCGTTGCTGATGCTGCTTCTGCTGCTTGAATGACACTCAATTTACTGGGGAACATTAAAAAAGATATTACAAAAAACTCTTTATGAACACAGGAGGAGCAGAAAATATTTTTTCACGCCATGACTGATGACAGACCTCTGTTGGTCTGAGAGGGAGGGGCACTGTGCGTATTCCGTTGCTTAATGTACACTGACCTGGTGTATTGTCAGTTTCATTTGAATCTTTGTTTTGATATATTAATTCCTTCAGGCTCATGTGTATGAATGAGTGTTCAAGTGTAAAGCTGAGTGCAGCTCTGTGCAGCTGTTGTCTTGCATGGAGACTTTCATTCAGCTCAGAAACAGGAGAAACAGAGTTCTTTCAGAGTAAGTCAGCACAGATATCACAGCTGCTCCTTCAAAAAAAAAAGACAACATCTCAACTTGTTTAGATATGGCCCATAACCACAATAAAAAAAGAAATCCAAGTTGTTGAATGAGTTTTCTTTTCAAAATCTGTATGCGACTGTTTACTTTCATAGATGTCTTGATTCAGCTGAGGAACAAGACAGAGAAAAAAAAAATCCAACCTGTTATTCCACACACAATACAATTTGTTCAATAAAAAATGCTGCTGCTTGAAGAAAACAGACATCAAAGTGATGGAATGCGTGTTCAAACATTTTCAAAAACTTTGAAGTCTGAAGTTGTTTGTAAACAGACTTTATAGGTCTGATGATCAAAGCCGTTCAAACGCTTTGAAGTCTGAAGTTGTTTGTAAACAGATTTGTAAGTCTGATTACAAACCAATTAAAGTGCTTCAGCAGCTGCTGGCGTTGCTGATGCTGCTTCTGCTGCTTGAATGACACTCAATTTACTGGGGAACATTAAAAAAGATATTACAAAAAACTCTTTATGAACACAGGAGGAGCAGAAAATATTTTTTCACGCCATGACTGATGACAGACCTCTGTTGGTCTGAGAGGGAGGGGCACTGTGCGTATTCCGTTGCTTAATGTACACTGACCTGGTGTATTGTCAGTTTCATTTGAATCTTTGTTTTGATATATTAATTCCTTCAGGCTCATGTGTATGAATGAGTGTTCAAGTGTAAAGCTGAGTGCAGCTCTGTGCAGCTGTTGTCTTGCATGGAGACTTTCATTCAGCTCAGAAACAGGAGAAACAGAGTTCTTTCAGAGTAAGTCAGCACAGATATCACAGCTGCTCCTTCAAAAAAAAAAAGACAACATCTCAACTTGTTTAGATATGGCCCATAACCACAATAAAAAAAGAAATCCAAGTTGTTGAATGAGTTTTCTTTTCAAAATCTGTATGCGACTGTTTACTTTCATAGATGTCTTGATTCAGCTGAGGAACAAGACAGAGAAAAAAAAAATCCAACCTGTTATTCCACACACAATACAATTTGTTCAATAAAAAATACTGCTGCTTGAAGAAAACAGACATCAAAGTGATGGAATGCGTGTTCAAACATTTTCAAAAACTTTGAAGTCTGAAGTTGTTTGTAAATAGACTTTTAGGTCTGATGATCAAAGCCGTTCAAACGCTTTGAAGTCTGAAGTTGTTTTTTAAACAGACTTGTAAGTCTGATTACAAACCAATTAAAGTGCTTCTGCAGCTGCTGGCGTTGCTGATGCTGCTTCTGCTGCTTGAATAACACTCAATTTACTGGTGAACATTAAAAAAGATATTAAAAAAAACTCTTTATGAACACAGGAGGAGCAGAAAATATTTTTTCACGCCATGACTGATGACAGACCTCTGTTGGTCTGAGAGGGAGGGGCACAGTGCGTATTCCGTTGCTTAATGTACACTGACCTGGTGTATTGTCAGTTTCATTTGAATCTTTGTTTTGATATATTTATTCCTTCAGGCTCATGTGTATGAATGAGTGTTCAAGTGTAAAGCTGAGTGCAGCTCTGTGCAGCTGCTGTCTTGCATGGAGACTTTCATTCAGCTCAGAAACAGGAGAAACAGAGTTCTTTCAGAGTAAGTCAGCACAGATATCACAGCTGCTCCTTCAAAAAAAAAAAGACAACATCTCAACTTGTTTAGATATGGCCCATAACCACAATAAAAAAAGAAATCCAAGTTGTTGAATGAGTTTTCTTTTCAAAATCTGTATGCGACTGTTTACTTTCATAGATGTCTTGATTCAGCTGAGGAACAAGACAGAGAAAAAAAAAATCCAACCTGTTATTCCACACACAATACAATTTGTTCAATAAAAAATACTGCTGCTTGAAGAAAACAGACATCAAAGTGATGGAATGCGTGTTCAAACATTTTCAAAAACTTTGAAGTCTGAAGTTGTTTGTAAATAGACTTTTAGGTCTGATGATCAAAGCCGTTCAAACGCTTTGAAGTCTGAAGTTGTTTTTTAAACAGACTTGTAAGTCTGATTACAAACCAATTAAAGTGCTTCTGCAGCTGCTGGCGTTGCTGATGCTGCTTCTGCTGCTTGAATAACACTCAATTTACTGGTGAACATTAAAAAAGATATTAAAAAAAACTCTTTATGAACACAGGAGGAGCAGAAAATATTTTTTCACGCCATGACTGATGACAGACCTCTGTTGGTCTGAGAGGGAGGGGCACAGTGCGTATTCCGTTGCTTAATGTACACTGACCTGGTGTATTGTCAGTTTCATTTGAATCTTTGTTTTGCTATGTTTATTCCTTCAGGCTCATGTGTATGAATGAGTGTTCAAGTGTAAAGCTGTGTGCAGCTCTGTGCAGCTGTTGTCTTGCATGGAGACTTTCATTCAGCTCAGAAATAGGAGAAACAGAGTTCTTTCAGAGTAAGTCAGCACAGATATCACAGCTGCTCCTTCAAAAAAAAGACAACATCTCAACTTGTTGAGATAAGGCCCAATAACCACAATAAAAAAAGAAATCCAAGTGGTTGAATGAGTTTTCTTTTAAAAATCTGTATGCAACTGTTTACTTTCATAGATGTCTTGATTCAGCTGAGGAACAAGAGAGAGAAAAAAAAAATCCAACCTGTTAACTTGACTGGAATTGTTATTTTCTATTGAAATACATGAGGGAAACATCTCTCCTCTTTTTCTTCAGTACATTTTAGGTTCCCCCATAAGGAAATAGTTGAATTCTCAATTTAACATAAAAACTCATTCAGACAGTGGGATGTAATTTTTTATTGCTCTATTGTGCTTGTCTCGCTGAGTTATGCGCAGTGTGAGCAGAAAGGGTGAACTTTCGTGGAATTCTTATTTTCTACTGAAATACATGAGGGAAAAATCTCTCCTGTTGTTCCTCAGTACATTGTAGGTTCCCCCATAAGGAAATAGTTGAATTCTTTTTTTTGAATGAGCAGCAGTGATATCTGTGCTGACTTACTCTGAAATAACTCTGTTTCTCTTGTTTCTGAGCTGAATTAAAATCTCTATGCAAGAAAACAGCTGCACAGAGCTGCACACAGCTTTACACTTGAACACTCATTCATACTCATCAGCCTGGAGGAATAAACAAAGCAAAACAAAGATTCAAGTGAGACTGATAATACACCGGGAAAAACAGGAGAGATGTTTTCCTTATGTTTTTCACCAGAGAAATACAATTCCATTCCAGTTCACCGTTTATGCTCGCAATGAGCATAAAGCACTTGTTTTCTTTCACAAATTCCTGAATTCACTAATTCAGTGCCCCCACTCCCCCCACACACACCGATTAAAGCAGATAACTTTTGAAATGTTTTTATTGTTTTTTCTTAAATAAAATATTCCAGTTATTGATGAAAAAATTTCTATCTTGTTTCAGTGGTGTCGATTTATTTGCATGGTTGATTTGTTCTTATGCGTTTGGTGATGTGCAGTGGCAGCATTACGCCTGTGGGTGGGGACACAGACCGTGTGATTAATATCAGGTGAAGAACGATCACAGTCGACTCTCTGTTGGTCGAAGATTGAGGGGCACTGTGCGTATTCCGTTGCTTGATGAACACTGACCTGGTGTATTGTCAGTCTCATTTGAATTTTTGTTTTGCTATGTTTATTCCTCCAGGCTCATGTGTATGAATGAGTGTTCAAATGTAAAGCTTTGTGCAGCTCTGTGCAGCTGATTTCTTGCATGGAGACTTGAATTCAGATCAGAAACAGGAGACACAAAGTTCTTTAAGAGTAAGTCAGCACAGATATCACTGCTGCTCCTTCAAAAAAAAAGATAACATCTCAACTTGTTGAGATAAGGCCCATAATCACAATAAAAAAAGAAATCCAAGTGGTTGAATGAGTTATCTTTTCAAAATCTGTATGCGACTGTTTACTTTCATAGATGTCTTGATTCAGCTGAGGAACAAGACAGAGAAAAAAAAAATCCAACCTGTTATTCCACACAGAATACAATTTGTTCAATAAAAAATGCTGCTGCTTGAAGAAAACAGACATCAAAGTGATGGAATGCGTGTTCAAACATTTTCAAAAACTTTGAAGTCTGAAGTTGTTTGTAAATAGACTTTTAGGTCTGATGATCAAAGCCGTTCAAACGCTTTGAAGTCTGAAGTTGTTTGTAAACAGACTTTTAGGTCTGATGATCAAAGCCGTTCAAACGCTTTGAAGTCTGAAGTTGTTTGTAAACAGACTTGTAAGTCTGATTACAAACCAATTAAAGTGCTTCAGCAGCTGCTGGCGTTGCTGATGCTGCTTTTGCTGCTTGAATAACACTCAATTTACTGGTGAACATTAAAAAAGATATAAAAAAAAACTCTTTATGAACACAGGAGTAGCAGAAAATATTTTTTCACGCCATGACTGATGACAGACCTCTGTTGGTCTGAGAGGGAGGGGCACTGTGCGTATTCCGTTGCTTAATGTAGACTGACCTGGTGTATTGTCAGTTTCATTTGAATCTTTGTTTTGCTATGTTTATTCCTTCAGGCTCATGTGTATGAATGAGTGTTCAAGTGTAAAGCTGTGTGCAGCTATGTGCAGCTGTTGTCTTGCATGGAGACTTTCATTCAGCTCAGAAATAGGAGAAACAGAGTTCTTTCAGAGTAAGTCAGCACAGATATCACAGCTGCTCCTTCAAAAAAAAAGACAACATCTCAACTTGTTGAGATAAGGCCCAATAACCACAATAAAAAAAGAAATCCAAGTGGTTGAATGAGTTTTCTTTTCAAAATCTGTATGCGACTGTTTACTTTCATAGATGTCTTGATTCAGCTGAGGAACAAGAGAGAGAGAAAAAAATCCAACCTGTTAACTTGAGTGGAATTGTTATTTTCTGCTGAAATACATGAGGGAAACATCTCTCCTCTTGTTCTTCAGTACATTTTAGGTTCCCCCATAAGGAAATATTTGAATTCTCAATTTAACATAAAAACTCATTCAGACAGTGGGATATAATTTTTTATTGCTCTATTGTGCTTGTCTCGCTGAGTTATGCGCAGTGTGAGCAGAAAGGGTGAACTTTCGTGGAATTCTTATTTTCTACTGAAATACATGAGGGAAAAATCTCTCCTGTTGTTCCTCAGTACATTGTAGGTTCCCCCATAAGGAAATAGTTGAATTCTTTTTTTTGAATGAGCAGCAGTGATATCTGTGCTGACTTACTCTGAAAGAACTGTTTCTCTTGTTTCTGAGCTGAATTAAAATCTCTATGCAAGAAAACAGCTGCACAGAGCTGCACACAGCTTTACACTTGAACACTCATTCATACTCATCAGCCTGGAGGAATAAACAAAGCAAAACAAAGATTCAAGTGAGAGTGACAATACACCAGGAAAAACAGGAGAGATGTTTTCCTTATGTTTTTCACCAGAGAATTACAATTCCATTCAAGTTCACCGTTTATGCTCGCAATGAGCATAAAGCACTTGTTTTCTTTCACAAATTCCTGAATTCACTAATTCAGTGCCCCCACTCCCCCCACACACACTGATTAAAGCAGATAACTTTTGAAATGTTTTTATTGTTTTTTCTTAAATAAAATTATTCCAGTTATTGATGAAAAAATTTCTATCTTGTTTCAGTGATGTCGATTCATTTGCATGGTTGATTTGTTCTGATGCGTTTGGTGATGTGCAGTGGCAGCATTACGCCTGTGGGTGGGGACACAGACCGTGTGATTAATATCAGGTGAAGAACGATCACAGTCGACTCTCTGTTGGTCGAAGATTGAGGGGCACTGTGCGTATTCCGTTGCTTGATGAACACTGACCTGGTGTATTGTCAGTCTCATTTGAATTTTTGTTTTGCTATGTTTATTCCTCCAGGCTCATGTGTATGAATGAGTGTTAAAATGTAAAGCTTTGTGCAGCTCTGTGCAGCTGATTTCTTGCATGGAGACTTGAATTCAGATCAGAAACAGGAGACACAAAGTTCTTTAAGAGTAAGTCAGCACAGATATCACTGCTGCTCCTTCAAAAAAAAAGATAACATCTCAACTTGTTGAGATAAGGCCCATAATCACAATAAAAAAAGAAATCCAAGTGGTTGAATGAGTTATCTTTTCAAAATCTGTATGCGACTGTTTACTTTCATAGATGTCTTGATTCAGCTGAGGAACAAGACAGAGAAAAAAAAATCCAACCTGTTATTCCACACAGAATACAATTTGTTCAATAAAAAATGCTGCTGCTTGAAGAAAACAGACATCAAAGTGATGGAATGCGTGTTCAAACATTTTCAAAAACTTTGAAGTCTGAAGTTGTTTGTAAATAGACTTTTAGGTCTGATGATCAAAGCCGTTCAAACGCTTTGAAGTCTGAAGTTGTTTTTTAAACAGACTTGTAAGTCTGATTACAAACCAATTAAAGTGCTTCTGCAGCTGCTGGCGTTGCTGATGCTGCTTCTGCTGCTTGAATAACACTCAATTTACTGGTGAACATTAAAAAATATATTAAAAAAAACTCTTTATGAACACAGGAGGAGCAGAAAATATTTTTTCACGCCATGACTGATGACAGACCTCTGTTGGTCTGAGAGGAGGGGCATTGTGCGTATTCCGTTGCTTAATGTACACTGACCTGGTGTATTGTCAGTTTCATTTGAATCTTTGTTTTGCAATGTTTATTCCTTCAGGCTCATGTGTATGAATGAGTGTTCAAGTGTAAAGCTATGTGCAGCTCTGTGCAGCTGTTGTCTTGCATGGAGACTTTCATTCAGCTCAGAAACAGGAGAAATATAGTTCTTTCAGAGTAAGTCAGCACAGATATCACAGCTGCTCCTTCAAAAAAAAAAAGACAACATCTCAACTTGTTGAGATATGGCCCATAACCACAATAAAAAAAGAAATCCAAGTGGTTGAATGAGTTTTCTTTTCAAAATCTGTATGCGACTGTTTACTTTCATAGATGTCTTGATTCAGCTGAGGAACAAGAGAGAAAAAACAAATCCAACCTTTTATTCCACACAGAATACAATTTGCTCAATAAAAAATGCTGCTGCTTGAAGAAAATAGACATCAAAGTGATGGAATGCGTGTTCAAACATTTTCAAAAACTTTGAAGTCTGAAGTTGTTTGTAAACAGACTTTATAGGTCTGATGATCAAAGCCGTTCAAACGCTTTGAAGTCTGAAGTTGTTTGTAAACAGACTTTTAGGTCTGATGATCAAAGCCGTTCAAACGCTTTGAAGTCTGAAGTTGTTTGTAAACAGATTTGTAAGTCTGATTACAAACCAATTAAAGTGCTTCAGCAGCTGCTGGCGTTGCTGATGCTGCTTCTGCTGCTTGAATGACACTCAATTTACTGGGGAACATTAAAAAAGATTTAAAAAAAAACTCTTTATGAACACAGGAGGAGCAGAAAATATTTTTTCACGCCATGACTGATGACAGACCTCTGTTGGTCTGAGAGGGAGGGGCACTGTGCGTATTCCGTTGCTTAATGTACACTGACCTGGTGTATTGTCAGTTTCATTTGAATCTTTGTTTTGATATATTTATTCCTTCAGGCTCATGTGTATGAATGAGTGTTCAAGTGTAAAGCTGAGTGCAGCTCTGTGCAGCTGCTGTCTTGCATGGAGACTTTCATTCAGCTCAGAAACAGGAGAAACAGAGTTCTTTCAGAGTAAGTCAGCACAGATATCACAGCTGCTCCTTCAAAAAAAAAAAGACAACATCTCAACTTGTTTAGATATGGCCCATAACCACAATAAAAAAAGAAATCCAAGTTGTTGAATGAGTTTTCTTTTCAAAATCTGTATGCGACTGTTTACTTTCATAGATGTCTTGATTCAGCTGAGGAACAAGACAGAGAAAAAAAAAATCCAACCTGTTATTCCACACACAATACAATTTGTTCAATAAAAAATGCTGCTGCTTGAAGAAAACAGACATCAAAGTGATGGAATGCGTGTTCAAACATTTTCAAAAACTTTGAAGTCTGAAGTTGTTTGTAAATAGACTTTTAGGTCTGATGATCAAAGCCGTTCAAACGCTTTGAAGTCTGAAGTTGTTTTTTAAACAGACTTGTAAGTCTGATTACAAACCAATTAAAGTGCTTCTGCAGCTGCTGGCGTTGCTGATGCTGCTTCTGCTGCTTGAATAACACTCAATTTACTGGTGAACATTAAAAAAGATATTAAAAAAAACTCTTTATGAACACAGGAGGAGCAGAAAATATTTTTTCACGCCATGACTGATGACAGACCTCTGTTGGTCTGAGAGGGAGGGGCACAGTGCGTATTCCGTTGCTTAATGTACACTGACCTGGTGTATTGTCAGTTTCATTTGAATCTTTGTTTTGCTATGTTTATTCCTTCAGGCTCATGTGTATGAATGAGTGTTCAAGTGTAAAGCTGTGTGCAGCTCTGTGCAGCTGTTGTCTTGCATGGAGACTTTCATTCAGCTCAGAAATAGGAGAAACAGAGTTCTTTCAGAGTAAGTCAGCACAGATATCACAGCTGCTCCTTCAAAAAAAAGACAACATCTCAACTTGTTGAGATAAGGCCCAATAACCACAATAAAAAAAGAAATCCAAGTGGTTGAATGAGTTTTCTTTTAAAAATCTGTATGCAACTGTTTACTTTCATAGATGTCTTGATTCAGCTGAGGAACAAGAGAGAGAAAAAAAAATCCAACCTGTTAACTTGACTGGAATTGTTATTTTCTATTGAAATACATGAGGGAAACATCTCTCCTCTTGTTCTTCAGTACATTTTAGGGTTCCCCCATAAGGAAATAGTTGAATTCTCAATTTAACATAAAAACTCATTCAGACAGTGGGATGTAATTTTTTATTGCTCTATTGTGCTTGTCTCGCTGAGTTATGCGCAGTGTGAGCAGAAAGGGTGAACTTTCGTGGAATTCTTATTTTCTACTGAAATACATGAGGGAAAAATCTCTCCTGTTGTTCCTCAGTACATTGTAGGTTCCCCCATAAGGAAATAGTTGAATTCTTTTTTTTGAATGAGCAGCAGTGATATCTGTGCTGACTTACTCTGAAAGAACTCTGTTTCTCTTGTTTCTGAGCTGAATTAAAATCTCTATGCAAGAAAACAGCTGCACAGAGCTGCACACAGCTTTACACTTGAACACTCATTCATACTCATCAGCCTGGAGGAATAAACAAAGCAAAACAAATATTCAAGTGAGACTGACAATACACCAGGAAAAACAGGAGAGATGTTTTCCTTATGTTTTTCACCAGAGAATTACAATTCCATTCAAGTTCACCGTTTATGCTCGCAATGAGCATAAAGCACTTGTTTTCTTTCACAAATTCCTGAATTCACTAATTCAGTGCCCCCACTCCACCCACACACACCGATTAAAGCAGATAACTTTTGAAATGTTTTTATTGTTTTTTCTTAAATAAAATTATTCCAGTTATTGATGAAAAAATTTCTGTCTTGTTTCAGTGGTGTCGATTCATTTGCATGGTTGATTTGTTCTGATGCGTTTGGTGATGTGCAGTGGCACCATTACGCCTGTGGGTGGGGACACAGACCGTGTGATGAATATCAGGTGACGAACGATCACAGTCGACTCTCTGTTGGTCTAAGATTGAGGGGCACTGTGCGTATTCCGTTGCTTGATGAACACTGACCTGGTGTATTGTCAGTCTCATTTGAATTTTTGTTTTGCTATGTTTATTCCTCCAGGCTCATGTGTATGAATGAGTGTTCAAATGTAAAGCTTTGTGCAGCTCTGTGCAGCTGATTTCTTGCATGGAGACTTGAATTCAGATCAGAAACAGGAGACACAAAGTTCTTTAAGAGTAAGTCAGCACAGATATCACTGCTGCTTCTTCAAAAAAAAAGATAACATCTCAACTTGTTGAGATAAGGCCCATAACCACAATAAAAAAAGAAATCCAAGTGGTTGAATGAGTTTTCTTTTCAAAATCTGTATGCGACTGTTTACTTTCATAGATGTCTTGATTCAGCTGAGGAACAAGACAGAGAAAAAAAAAAATCCAACCTGTTATTCCACACACAATACAATTTGTTCAATAAAAAATGCTGCTGCTTGAAGAAAACAGACATCAAAGTGATGGAATGCGTGTTCAAACATTTTCAAAAACTTTGAAGTCTGAAGTTGTTTGTAAATAGACTTTTTGGTCTGATGATCAAAGCCGTTCAAACGCTTTGAAGTCTGAAGTTGTTTTTTAAACAGACTTGTAAGTCTGATTACAAACCAATTAAAGTGCTTCTGCAGCTGCTGGCGTTGCTGATGCTGCTTCTGCTGCTTGAATAACACTCAATTTACAGGGGAACACTAAAAAAGATATTAAAAAAAAACTCTTTATGAACACAGGAGGAGCAGAAAATATTTTTTCACGCCATGACTGATGACAGACCTCTGTTGTTCTGAGAGGGAGGGGCACTGTGCGTATTCCGTTGCTTAATGTACACTGACCTGGTGTATTGTCAGTTTCATTTGAATCTTTGTTTTGCTATGTTTATTCCTTCAGGCTCATGTGTATGAATGAGTGTTCAAGTGTAAAGCTGAGTTCAGCTCTGTGCAGCTGCTGTCTTGCATGGAGACTTTCATTCAGCTCAGAAACAGGAGAAAAAGAGTTCTTTCAGAGTAAGTCAGCACAGATATCACAGCTGCTCCTTCAAAAAAAAAAAAGACAACATCTCAACCTGTTTAGATAAGGCCCAATAACCACAATAAAAAAAGAAATCCAAGTGGTTGAATGAGTTTTCTTTTCAAAATCTGTATGCGATTGTTTACTTTCATAGATGTCTTGATTCAGCTGAGGAACAAGAGAGAGAGAAAAAAAATCCAACCTGTTATTCCACACACAATACAATTTGCTCAATAAAAAATGCTGCTGCTTGAAGAAAACAGACATCAAAGTGATGGAAAGCGTGTTCAAACATTTTCAAAAACTTTGAAGTCTGAAGTTGTTTGTAAACAGACTTATAGGTCTGATGATCAAAGCCGTTCAAACGCTTTGAAGTCTGAAGTTGTTTGTAAACAGACTTGAAAGTCTGATTACAAACCAATTAAAGTGCTTCTGCAGCTGCTGGCGTTGCTGATGCTGCTTCTGCTGCTTGAATAACACTCAATTTACTGGGGAACACTAGAAAAGATATAAAAAAAAAAACTCTTTATGAACACAGGAGGAGCAGAAAATATTTTTTCACGCCATGACTGATGACAGACTTCTGTTGGTCTGAGAAGGAGGGGCACTGTGCGTATTCCGTTGCTTAATGTACACTGACCTGGTGTATTGTCAGTTTCATTTGAATCTTTGTTTTGCTAGTGTTCAAATGTAAAGCTGTGTGCAGCTCTATGCAGCTGTTTTCTTGCATAGAGACTTTAATTCAGCTCAGAAACAGGAGACGCAAAGTTCTTTCAGAGTAAGTCAGCACAGATATCACAGCTGCTCCTTCAAAAAAAAGACAACATCTAAACTTGTTTAGATAAGGCCCATAACCACAATAAAAAAAGAAATCCAAGTGGTTGAATGAGTTTTCTTTTCAAAATCTGTATGTGACTGTTTACTTTCATAGATGTCTTGATTCAGCTGAGGAACAAGAGAGAAAAAAAAAATCCAACCTGTTATTCCACACAGAATACAATTTGCTCAATAATAAATGCTGCTGCTTGGAGAAAATAGACATCAAAGTGATGGAATGCGTGTTCAAACATTATCAAAAACTTTGAAGTCTGAAGTTGTTTGTAAACAGACTTTATAGGTCTGATGATCAAAGCCGTTCAAACGCTTTGAAGTCTGAAGTTGTTTGTAAACAGACTTTTAGGTCTGATGATCAAAGCCGTTCAAACGCTTTGAAGTCTGAAGTTGTTTGTAAACAGACTTGTAATTCTGATTACAAACCAATTAAAGTGCTTCAGCAGCTGCTGGCGTTGCTGATGCTGCTTCTGCTGCTTGAATAACACTCAATTTACTGGTGAACATTAAAAAAGATATAAAAAAAAACTCTTTATGAACACAGGAGGAGCAGAAAATATTTTTTCACGCCATGACTGATGACAGACCTCTGTTGGTCTGAGAGGGAGGGGCACTGTGCGTATTCCGTTGCTTAATGTACACTGACCTGGTGTATTGTCAGTTTCATTTGAATCTTTGTTTTGCTATGTTTATTCCTTCAGGCTCATGTGTATGAATGAGTGTTCAAGTGTAAAGCTGTGTGCAGCTATGTGCAGCTGTTGTCTTGCATGGAGACTTTCATTCAGCTCAGAAATAGGAGAAACAGAGTTCTTTCAGAGTAAGTCAGCACAGATATCACAGCTGCTCCTTCAAAAAAAAGACAACATCTCAACTTGTTGAGATAAGGCCCAATAACCACAATAAAAAAAGAAATCCAAGTGGTTGAATGAGTTTTCTTTTAAAAATCTGTATGCAACTGTTTACTTTCATAGATGTCTTGATTCAGCTGAGGAACAAGAGAGAGAAAAAAAAATCCAACCTGTTAACTTGACTGGAATTGTTATTTTCTATTGAAATACATGAGGGAAACATCTCTCCTCTTGTTCTTCAGTACATTTTAGGTTCCCCCATAAGGAAATAGTTGAATTCTCAATTTAACATAAAAACTCATTCAGACAGTGGGATGTAATTTTTTATTGCTCTATTGTGCTTGTCTCGCTGAGTTATGCGCAGTGTGAGCAGAAAGGGTGAACTTTCGTGGAATTCTTATTTTCTACTGAAATACATGAGGGAAAAATCTCTCCTGTTGTTCCTCAGTACATTGTAGGTTCCCCCATAAGGAAATAGTTGAATTCTTTTTTTTGAATGAGCAGCAGTGATATCTGTGCTGACTTACTCTGAAATAACTCTGTTTCTCTTGTTTCTGAGCTGAATTAAAATCTCTATGCAAGAAAACAGCTGCACAGAGCTGCACACAGCTTTACACTTGAACACTCATTCATACTCATCAGCCTGGAGGAATAAACAAAGCAAAACAAAGATTCAAGTGAGACTGACAATACACCAGGAAAAACAGGAGAGATGTTTTCCTTATGTTTTTCACCAGAGAAATACAATTCCATTCCAGTTCACCGTTTATGCTCGCAATGAGCATAAAGCACTTGTTTTCTTTCACAAATTCCTGAATTCACTAATTCAGTGCCCCCACTCCCCCCACACACACCGATTAAAGCAGATAACTTTTGAAATGTTTTTATTGTTTTTTCTTAAATAAAATTATTCCAGTTATTGATGAAAAAATTTCTATCTTGTTTCAGTGGTGTCGATTCATTTGCATGGTTGATTTGTTCTTATGCGTTTGGTGATGTGCAGTGGCACCATTACGCCTGTGGGTGGGGACACAGACCGTGTGATGAATATCAGGTGACGATCGATCACAGTCGACTCTCTGTTGGTCTATAATTGAGGGGCACTGTGCGTATTCCGTTGCTTGATGAACACTGACCTGGTGTATTGTCAGTCTCATTTGAATCTTTGTTTTGCTATGTTTATTCCTCCAGGCTCATGTGTATGAATGAGTTTTCAAATGTAAAGCTGTGTTCAGCTCTGTGCAGCTGATTTCTTGCATGGAGACTTTAATTCAGATCAGAAAAAGGAGACACAAAGTTCTTTCAAAGTAAGTCAGCACAGATATCACTGCTGCTCCTTCAAAAAAAAAGATAACATCTCAACTTGTTGAGATAAGGCCCATAACCACAATAAAAAAAGAAATCCAAGTGGTTGAATGAGTTTTCTTTTCAAAATTTGTATGCGACTGTTTACTTTCATAGATGTCTTGATTCAGCTGAGGAACAAGACAGAGAAAAAAAAAATCCAACCTGTTATTCCACACACAATACAATTTGTTCAATAAAAAATGCTGCTGCTTGAAGAAAACAGACATCAAAGTGATGGAATGCGTGTTCAAACATTTTCAAAAACTTTGAAGTCTGAAGTTGTTTGTAAATAGACTTTTAGGTCTGATGATCAAAGCCGTTCAAATGCTTTGAAGTCTGAAGTTGTTTTTTAAACAGACTTGTAAGTCTGATTACAAACCAATTAAAGTGCTTCTGCAGCTGCTGGCGTTGCTGATGCTGATTCTGCTGCTTGAATAACACTCAATTTACAGGGGAACACTAAAAAAGATATAAAAAAAAAACTCTTTATGAACACAGGAGGAGCAGAAAATATTTTTTCACGCCATGACTGATGACAGACCTCTGTTGGTCTGAGAGGGAGGGGCACTGTGCGTATTCCGTTGCTTAATGTACACTGACCTGGTGTATTGTCAGTTTCATTTGAATCTTTGTTTTGCTGTGTTTATTCCTTCAGGCTCATGTGTATGAATGAGTGTTCAAGTGTAAAGCTGAGTGCAGCTCTGTGCAGCTGTTGTCTTGCATGGAGACTTTCATTCAGCTCAGAAACAGGAGAAACAGAGTTCTTTCAGAGTAAGTCAGCACAGATATCACAGCTGCTCCTTCAAAAAAAAAAAGACAACATCTCAACTAGTTTAGATAAGGCCCATAACCACAATAAAAAAAGAAATCCAAGTGGTTGAATGAGTTTTCTTTTCAAAATCTGTATGCGACTGTTTACTTTCATAGTTGTCTTGATTCAGCTGAGGAACAAGAGAGAAAAAAAATCCAACCTGTTATTCCACACACAATACAATTTGTTTAATAAAAAATGCTGCTGCTTGAAGAAAACAGACATCAAAGTGATGGAATTCGTGTTCAAACATTTTCAAAAACTTTGAAGTCTGAAGTTGTTTGTAAACAGACTTTTAGGTCTGATGATCAAAGCCGTTCAAACGCTTTGAAGTCTGAAGTTGTTTGTAAACAGATTTGTAAGTCTGATTACAAACCAATTAATGTGCTTCAGCAGCTGCTGGCGTTGCTGATGCTGCTTCTGCTGCTTGAATAACACTCAATTTACTGGGGAACATTAAAAAATATATTACAAAAAACTCTTTATGAACACAGGAGGAGCAGAAAATATTTTTTCACACCATGACTGATGACAGACCTCTGTTGGTCTGAGAGGGAGGGGCACTGTGCGTATTCCGTTTAATGTACACTGACCTGGTGTATTGTCAGTCTCATTTGAATCTTTGTTTTGCTAGTGTTCAAATGTAAAGCTGTGTGCAGCTCTATGCAGCTGTTTTCTTGCATAGAGACTTTAATTCAGATCAGAAACAGGAGACACAAAGTTCTTTAAGAGTAAGTCAGCACAGATATCACTGCTGCTCCTTTAAAAAAAAAGATAACATCTCAACTTGTTGAGATAAGGCCCATAACCACAATAAAAAAAGAAATCCAAGTGGTTGAATGAGTTTTCTTTTCAAAATTTGTATGCGACTGTTTACTTTCATAGATGTCTTGATTCAGCTGAGGAACAAGACAGAGAAAAAAAAAAAATCCAACCTGTTATTCCACACACAATACAATTTGTTCAATAAAAAATGCTGCTGCTTGAAGAAAACAGACATCAAAGTGATGGAATGCGTGTTCAAACATTTTCAAAAACGTTGAAGTCTGAAGTTGTTTGTAAATAGACTTTTAGGTCTGATGATCAAAGCCGTTCAAATGCTTTGAAGTCTGAAGTTGTTTTTTAAACAGACTTGTAAGTCTGATTACAAACCAATTAAAGTGCTTCTGCAGCTGCTGGCGTTGCTGATGCTGCTTCTGCTGCTTGAATAACACTCAATTTACAGGGGAACACTAAAAAAGATATAAAAAAAAAACTCTTTATGAACACAGGAGGAGCAGAAAATATTTTTTCACGCCATGACTGATGACAGACCTCTGTTGGTCTGAGAGGGAGGGGCACTGTGCGTATTCCGTTGCTTAATGTACACTGACCTGGTGTATTGTCAGTTTCATTTGAATCTTTGTTTTGATATATTTATTCCTTCAGGCTCATGTGTATGAATGAGTGTTCAAGTGTAAAGCTGAGTGCAGCTCTGTGCAGCTGTTGTCTTGCATGGAGACTTTCATTCAGCTCAGAAACAGGAGAAACAGAGTTCTTTCAGAGTAAGTCAGCACAGATATCACAGCTGCTCCTTCAAAAAAAAAAAGATAACATCTCAACTTGTTTAAATAAGGCCTATAACCACAATAAAAAAAGAAATCCAAGTGGTTGAATGAGTTTTCTTTTCAAAATCTGTATGCGACTGTTTACTTTCATAGTTGTCTTGATTCAGCTGAGGAACAAGAGAGAAAAAAAAAATCCAACCTGTTATTCCACACACAATCCAATTTGCTCAATAAAAAATGCTGCTGCTTGAAGAAAACAGACATCAAAGTGATGGAATGCGTGTTCAAACATTTTCAAAAACTTTGAAGTCTGAAGTTGTTTGTAAACAGACTTATAGGTCTGATGATCAAAACCGTTCAAACGCTTTGAAGTCTGAAGTTGTTTGTAAACAGACTTTTAGGTCTGATGATCAAAGCCGTTCAAACGCTTTGAAGTCTGAAGTTGTTTGTAAACAGACTTGTAAGTCTGATTACAAACCAATTAAAGTGCTTCTGCAGCTGCTGGCGTTGCTGATGCTGATTCTGCTGCTTGAATAACACTCAATTTACTGGGGAACACTAGAAAAGATATAAAAAAAAAAACTCTTTATGAACACAGGGGGAGCAGAAAATATTTTTTCACGCCATGACTGATGACAGACCTCTGTTGGTCTGAGAGGGAGGGGCACTGTGCGTATTCCGTTGCTTAATGTACACTGACCTGGTGTATTGTCAGTTTCATTTGAATCTTTGTTTTGCTGTGTTTATTCCTTCAGGCTCATGTGTATGAATGAGTGTTCAAGTGTAAAGCTGTGTGCAGCTCTGTGCAGCTGTTGTCTTGCATGGAGACTTTTATTCAGCTCAGAAACAGGAGAAACAGAGTTCTTTCAGAGTAAGTCAGCACAGATATAACTGCTGCTCCTTCAAAAAAAAAAAGACAACATCTCAACTAGTTTAGATAAGGCCCATAACCACAATAAAAAAAGAAATCCAAGTGGTTGAATGAGTTTTCTTTTCAAAATCTGTATGCGACTGTTTACTTTCATAGTTGTCTTGATTCAGCTGAGGAACAAGAGAGAAAAAAAATCCAACCTGTTATTCCACACAGAATACAATTTGCTTAATAAAAAATGCTGCTGCTTGAAGAAAACAGACATCAAAGTGATGGAATTCGTGTTCAAACATTTTCAAAAACTTTGAAGTCTGAAGTTGTTTGTAAACAGACTTTTAGGTCTGATGATCAAAGCCGTTCAAATGCTTTGAAGTCTGAAGTTGTTTGTAAACAGATTTGTAAGTATGATTACAAACCAATTAAAGTGCTTCAGCAGCTGCTGGCGTTGCTGATGCTGCTTCTGCTGCTTGAATGACACTCAATTTACTGGGGAACATTAAAAAAGATATTAAAAAAAACTCTTTATGAACACAGGAGGAGCAGAAAATATTTTTTCACGCCATGACTGATGACAGACCTCTGTTGGTCTGAGAGGGAGGGGCACTGTGCGTATTCCGTTGCTTAATGTACACTGACCTGGTGTATTGTCAGTTTCATTTGAATCTTTGTTTTGATATATTTATTCCTTCAGGCTCATGTGTATGAATGAGTGTTCAAGTGTAAAGCTGAGTGCAGCTCTGTGCAGCTGCTGTCTTGCATGGAGACTTTCATTCAGCTCAGAAACAGGAGAAACAGAGTTCTTTCAGAGTAAGTCAGCACAGATATCACAGCTGCTCCTTCAAAAAAAAAAAGACAACATCTCAACTTGTTTAGATATGGCCCATAACCACAATAAAAAAAGAAATCCAAGTTGTTGAATGAGTTTTCTTTTCAAAATCTGTATGCGACTGTTTACTTTCATAGATGTCTTGATTCAGCTGAGGAACAAGACAGAGAAAAAAAAAATCCAACCTGTTATTCCACACACAATACAATTTGTTCAATAAAAAATGCTGCTGCTTGAAGAAAACAGACATCAAAGTGATGGAATGCGTGTTCAAACATTTTCAAAAACTTTGAAGTCTGAAGTTGTTTGTAAATAGACTTTTAGGTCTGATGATCAAAGCCGTTCAAACGCTTTGAAGTCTGAAGTTGTTTTTTAAACAGACTTGTAAGTCTGATTACAAACCAATTAAAGTGCTTCTGCAGCTGCTGGCGTTGCTGATGCTGCTTCTGCTGCTTGAATAACACTCAATTTACTGGTGAACATTAAAAAAGATATTAAAAAAAACTCTTTATGAACACAGGAGGAGCAGAAAATATTTTTTCACGCCATGACTGATGACAGACCTCTGTTGGTCTGAGAGGGAGGGGCACAGTGCGTATTCCGTTGCTTAATGTACACTGACCTGGTGTATTGTCAGTTTCATTTGAATCTTTGTTTTGCTATGTTTATTCCTTCAGGCTCATGTGTATGAATGAGTGTTCAAGTGTAAAGCTGTGTGCAGCTCTGTGCAGCTGTTGTCTTGCATGGAGACTTTCATTCAGCTCAGAAATAGGAGAAACAGAGTTCTTTCAGAGTAAGTCAGCACAGATATCACAGCTGCTCCTTCAAAAAAAAGACAACATCTCAACTTGTTGAGATAAGGCCCAATAACCACAATAAAAAAAGAAATCCAAGTGGTTGAATGAGTTTTCTTTTAAAAATCTGTATGCAACTGTTTACTTTCATAGATGTCTTGATTCAGCTGAGGAACAAGAGAGAGAAAAAAAAATCCAACCTGTTAACTTGACTGGAATTGTTATTTTCTATTGAAATACATGAGGGAAACATCTCTCCTCTTGTTCTTCAGTACATTTTAGGTTCCCCCATAAGGAAATAGTTGAATTCTCAATTTAACATAAAAACTCATTCAGACAGTGGGATGTAATTTTTTATTGCTCTATTGTGCTTGTCTCGCTGAGTTATGCGCAGTGTGAGCAGAAAGGGTGAACTTTCGTGGAATTCTTATTTTCTACTGAAATACATGAGGGAAAAATCTCTCCTGTTGTTCCTCAGTACATTGTAGGTTCCCCCATAAGGAAATAGTTGAATTCTTTTTTTTGAATGAGCAGCAGTGATATCTGTGCTGACTTACTCTGAAAGAACTCTGTTTCTCTTGTTTCTGAGCTGAATTAAAATCTCTATGCAAGAAAACAGCTGCACAGAGCTGCACACAGCTTTACACTTGAACACTCATTCATACTCATCAGCCTGGAGGAATAAACAAAGCAAAACAAAGATTCAAGTGAGACTGACAATACACCAGGAAAAACAGGAGAGATGTTTTCCTTATGTTTTTCACCAGAGAATTACAATTCCATTCAAGTTCACCGTTTATGCTCGCAATGAGCATAAAGCACTTGTTTTCTTTCACAAATTCCTGAATTCACTAATTCAGTGCCCCCACTCCACCCACACACACCGATTAAAGCAGATAACTTTTGAAATGTTTTTATTGTTTTTTCTTAAATAAAATTATTCCAGTTATTGATGAAAAAATTTCTGTCTTGTTTCAGTGGTGTCGATTCATTTGCATGGTTGATTTGTTCTGATGCGTTTGGTGATGTGCAGTGGCACCATTACGCCTGTGGGTGGGGACACAGACCGTGTGATGAATATCAGGTGACGAACGATCACAGTCGACTCTCTGTTGGTCTAAGATTGAGGGGCACTGTGCGTATTCCGTTGCTTGATGAACACTGACCTGGTGTATTGTCAGTCTCATTTGAATTTTTGTTTTGCTATGTTTATTCCTCCAGGCTCATGTGTATGAATGAGTGTTCAAATGTAAAGCTTTGTGCAGCTCTGTGCAGCTGATTTCTTGCATGGAGACTTGAATTCAGATCAGAAACAGGAGACACAAAGTTCTTTAAGAGTAAGTCAGCACAGATATCACTGCTGCTTCTTCAAAAAAAAAGATAACATCTCAACTTGTTGAGATAAGGCCCATAACCACAATAAAAAAAGAAATCCAAGTGGTTGAATGAGTTTTCTTTTCAAAATCTGTATGCGACTGTTTACTTTCATAGATGTCTTGATTCAGCTGAGGAACAAGACAGAGAAAAAAAAAAATCCAACCTGTTATTCCACACACAATACAATTTGTTCAATAAAAAATGCTGCTGCTTGAAGAAAACAGACATCAAAGTGATGGAATGCGTGTTCAAACATTTTCAAAAACTTTGAAGTCTGAAGTTGTTTGTAAATAGACTTTTTGGTCTGATGATCAAAGCCGTTCAAACGCTTTGAAGTCTGAAGTTGTTTTTTAAACAGACTTGTAAGTCTGATTACAAACCAATTAAAGTGCTTCTGCAGCTGCTGGCGTTGCTGATGCTGCTTCTGCTGCTTGAATAACACTCAATTTACAGGGGAACACTAAAAAAGATATTAAAAAAAAACTCTTTATGAACACAGGAGGAGCAGAAAATATTTTTTCACGCCATGACTGATGACAGACCTCTGTTGTTCTGAGAGGGAGGGGCACTGTGCGTATTCCGTTGCTTAATGTACACTGACCTGGTGTATTGTCAGTTTCATTTGAATCTTTGTTTTGCTATATTTATTCCTTCAGGCTCATGTGTATGAATGAGTGTTCAAGTGTAAAGCTGAGTGCAGCTCTGTGCAGCTGCTGTCTTGCATGGAGACTTTCATTCAGCTCAGAAACAGGAGAAAAAGAGTTCTTTCAGAGTAAGTCAGCACAGATATCACAGCTGCTCCTTCAAAAAAAAAAAGACAACATCTCAACCTGTTTAGATAAGGCCCAATAACCACAATAAAAAAAGAAATCCAAGTGGTTGAATGAGTTTTCTTTTCAAAATCTGTATGCGATTGTTTACTTTCATAGATGTCTTGATTCAGCTGAGGAACAAGAGAGAGAGAAAAAAAATCCAACCTGTTATTCCACACACAATACAATTTGCTCAATAAAAAATGCTGCTGCTTGAAGAAAACAGACATCAAAGTGATGGAAAGCGTGTTCAAACATTTTCAAAAACTTTGAAGTCTGAAGTTGTTTGTAAACAGACTTATAGGTCTGATGATCAAAGCCGTTCAAACGCTTTGAAGTCTGAAGTTGTTTGTAAACAGACTTGAAAGTCTGATTACAAACCAATTAAAGTGCTTCTGCAGCTGCTGGCGTTGCTGATGCTGCTTCTGCTGCTTGAATAACACTCAATTTACTGGGGAACACTAGAAAAGATATAAAAAAAAAAACTCTTTATGAACACAGGAGGAGCAGAAAATATTTTTTCACGCCATGACTGATGACAGACTTCTGTTGGTCTGAGAAGGAGGGGCACTGTGCGTATTCCGTTGCTTAATGTACACTGACCTGGTGTATTGTCAGTTTCATTTGAATCTTTGTTTTGCTAGTGTTCAAATGTAAAGCTGTGTGCAGCTCTATGCAGCTGTTTTCTTGCATAGAGACTTTAATTCAGCTCAGAAACAGGAGACGCAAAGTTCTTTCAGAGTAAGTCAGCACAGATATCACAGCTGCTCCTTCAAAAAAAAGACAACATCTAAACTTGTTTAGATAAGGCCCATAACCACAATAAAAAAAGAAATCCAAGTGGTTGAATGAGTTTTCTTTTCAAAATCTGTATGTGACTGTTTACTTTCATAGATGTCTTGATTCAGCTGAGGAACAAGAGAGAAAAAAAAAATCCAACCTGTTATTCCACACAGAATACAATTTGCTCAATAATAAATGCTGCTGCTTGGAGAAAATAGACATCAAAGTGATGGAATGCGTGTTCAAACATTATCAAAAACTTTGAAGTCTGAAGTTGTTTGTAAACAGACTTTATAGGTCTGATGATCAAAGCCGTTCAAACGCTTTGAAGTCTGAAGTTGTTTGTAAACAGACTTTTAGGTCTGATGATCAAAGCCGTTCAAACGCTTTGAAGTCTGAAGTTGTTTGTAAACAGACTTGTAATTCTGATTACAAACCAATTAAAGTGCTTCAGCAGCTGCTGGCGTTGCTGATGCTGCTTCTGCTGCTTGAATAACACTCAATTTACTGGTGAACATTAAAAAAGATATAAAAAAAAACTCTTTATGAACACAGGAGGAGCAGAAAATATTTTTTCACGCCATGACTGATGACAGACCTCTGTTGGTCTGAGAGGGAGGGGCACTGTGCGTATTCCGTTGCTTAATGTACACTGACCTGGTGTATTGTCAGTTTCATTTGAATCTTTGTTTTGCTATGTTTATTCCTTCAGGCTCATGTGTATGAATGAGTGTTCAAGTGTAAAGCTGTGTGCAGCTATGTGCAGCTGTTGTCTTGCATGGAGACTTTCATTCAGCTCAGAAATAGGAGAAACAGAGTTCTTTCAGAGTAAGTCAGCACAGATATCACAGCTGCTCCTTCAAAAAAAAGACAACATCTCAACTTGTTGAGATAAGGCCCAATAACCACAATAAAAAAAGAAATCCAAGTGGTTGAATGAGTTTTCTTTTAAAAATCTGTATGCAACTGTTTACTTTCATAGATGTCTTGATTCAGCTGAGGAACAAGAGAGAGAAAAAAAAATCCAACCTGTTAACTTGACTGGAATTGTTATTTTCTATTGAAATACATGAGGGAAACATCTCTCCTCTTGTTCTTCAGTACATTTTAGGTTCCCCCATAAGGAAATAGTTGAATTCTCAATTTAACATAAAAACTCATTCAGACAGTGGGATGTAATTTTTTATTGCTCTATTGTGCTTGTCTCGCTGAGTTATGCGCAGTGTGAGCAGAAAGGGTGAACTTTCGTGGAATTCTTATTTTCTACTGAAATACATGAGGGAAAAATCTCTCCTGTTGTTCCTCAGTACATTGTAGGTTCCCCCATAAGGAAATAGTTGAATTCTTTTTTTTGAATGAGCAGCAGTGATATCTGTGCTGACTTACTCTGAAATAACTCTGTTTCTCTTGTTTCTGAGCTGAATTAAAATCTCTATGCAAGAAAACAGCTGCACAGAGCTGCACACAGCTTTACACTTGAACACTCATTCATACTCATCAGCCTGGAGGAATAAACAAAGCAAAACAAAGATTCAAGTGAGACTGACAATACACCAGGAAAAACAGGAGAGATGTTTTCCTTATGTTTTTCACCAGAGAAATACAATTCCATTCCAGTTCACCGTTTATGCTCGCAATGAGCATAAAGCACTTGTTTTCTTTCACAAATTCCTGAATTCACTAATTCAGTGCCCCCACTCCCCCCACACACACCGATTAAAGCAGATAACTTTTGAAATGTTTTTATTGTTTTTTCTTAAATAAAATTATTCCAGTTATTGATGAAAAAATTTCTATCTTGTTTCAGTGGTGTCGATTCATTTGCATGGTTGATTTGTTCTTATGCGTTTGGTGATGTGCAGTGGCACCATTACGCCTGTGGGTGGGGACACAGACCGTGTGATGAATATCAGGTGACGATCGATCACAGTCGACTCTCTGTTGGTCTATAATTGAGGGGCACTGTGCGTATTCCGTTGCTTGATGAACACTGACCTGGTGTATTGTCAGTCTCATTTGAATCTTTGTTTTGCTATGTTTATTCCTCCAGGCTCATGTGTATGAATGAGTTTTCAAATGTAAAGCTGTGTTCAGCTCTGTGCAGCTGATTTCTTGCATGGAGACTTTAATTCAGATCAGAAAAAGGAGACACAAAGTTCTTTCAAAGTAAGTCAGCACAGATATCACTGCTGCTCCTTCAAAAAAAAAGATAACATCTCAACTTGTTGAGATAAGGCCCATAACCACAATAAAAAAAGAAATCCAAGTGGTTGAATGAGTTTTCTTTTGAAAATTTGTATGCGACTGTTTACTTTCATAGATGTCTTGATTCAGCTGAGGAACAAGACAGAGAAAAAAAAAATCCAACCTGTTATTCCACACACAATACAATTTGTTCAATAAAAAATGCTGCTGCTTGAAGAAAACAGACATCAAAGTGATGGAATGCGTGTTCAAACATTTTCAAAAACTTTGAAGTCTGAAGTTGTTTGTAAATAGACTTTTAGGTCTGATGATCAAAGCCGTTCAAATGCTTTGAAGTCTGAAGTTGTTTTTTAAACAGACTTGTAAGTCTGATTACAAACCAATTAAAGTGCTTCTGCAGCTGCTGGCGTTGCTGATGCTGATTCTGCTGCTTGAATAACACTCAATTTACAGGGGAACACTAAAAAAGATATAAAAAAAAAACTCTTTATGAACACAGGAGGAGCAGAAAATATTTTTTCACGCCATGACTGATGACAGACCTCTGTTGGTCTGAGAGGGAGGGGCACTGTGCGTATTCCGTTGCTTAATGTACACTGACCTGGTGTATTGTCAGTTTCATTTGAATCTTTGTTTTGCTGTGTTTATTCCTTCAGGCTCATGTGTATGAATGAGTGTTCAAGTGTAAAGCTGAGTGCAGCTCTGTGCAGCTGTTGTCTTGCATGGAGACTTTCATTCAGCTCAGAAACAGGAGAAACAGAGTTCTTTCAGAGTAAGTCAGCACAGATATAACTGCTGCTCCTTCAAAAAAAAAAAGACAACATCTCAACTAGTTTAGATAAGGCCCATAACCACAATAAAAAAAGAAATCCAAGTGGTTGAATGAGTTTTCTTTTCAAAATCTGTATGCGACTGTTTACTTTCATAGTTGTCTTGATTCAGCTGAGGAACAAGAGAGAAAAAAAATCCAACCTGTTATTCCACACACAATACAATTTGTTTAATAAAAAATGCTGCTGCTTGAAGAAAACAGACATCAAAGTGATGGAATTCGTGTTCAAACATTTTCAAAAACTTTGAAGTCTGAAGTTGTTTGTAAACAGACTTTTAGGTCTGATGATCAAAGCCGTTCAAACGCTTTGAAGTCTGAAGTTGTTTGTAAACAGATTTGTAAGTCTGATTACAAAACAATTAATGTGCTTCAGCAGCTGCTGGCGTTGCTGATGCTGCTTCTGCTGCTTGAATAACACTCAATTTACTGGGGAACATTAAAAAAGATATTACAAAAAACTCTTTATGAACACAGGAGGAGCAGAAAATATTTTTTCACACCATGACTGATGACAGACCTCTGTTGGTCTGAGAGGGAGGGGCACTGTGCGTATTCCGTTGCTTAATGTACACTGACCTGGTGTATTGTCAGTCTCATTTGAATCTTTGTTTTGCTAGTGTTCAAATGTAAAGCTGTGTGCAGCTCTATGCAGCTGTTTTCTTGCATAGAGACTTTAATTCAGATCAGAAACAGGAGACACAAAGTTCTTTAAGAGTAAGTCAGCACAGATATCACTGCTGCTCCTTTAAAAAAAAAGATAACATTTCAACTTGTTGAGATAAGGCCCATAACCACAATAAAAAAAGAAATCCAAGTGGTTGAATGAGTTTTCTTTTCAAAATTTGTATGCGACTGTTTACTTTCATAGATGTCTTGATTCAGCTGAGGAACAAGACAGAGAAAAAAAAAAAATCCAACCTGTTATTCCACACACAATACAATTTGTTCAATAAAAAATGCTGCTGCTTGAAGAAAACAGACATCAAAGTGATGGAATGCGTGTTCAAACATTTTCAAAAACTTTGAAGTCTGAAGTTGTTTGTAAATAGACTTTTAGGTCTGATGATCAAAGCCGTTCAAATGCTTTGAAGTCTGAAGTTGTTTTTTAAACAGACTTGTAAGTCTGATTACAAACCAATTAAAGTGCTTCTGCAGCTGCTGGCGTTGCTGATGCTGCTTCTGCTGCTTGAATAACACTCAATTTACAGGGGAACACTAAAAAAGATATAAAAAAAAAACTCTTTATGAACACAGGAGGAGCAGAAAATATTTTTTCACGCCATGACTGATGACAGACCTCTGTTGGTCTGAGAGGGAGGGGCACTGTGCGTATTCCGTTGCTTAATGTACACTGACCTGGTGTATTGTCAGTTTCATTTGAATCTTTGTTTTGATATATTTATTCCTTCAGGCTCATGTGTATGAATGAGTGTTCAAGTGTAAAGCTGAGTGCAGCTCTGTGCAGCTGTTGTCTTGCATGGAGACTTTCATTCAGCTCAGAAACAGGAGAAACAGAGTTCTTTCAGAGTAAGTCAGCACAGATATCACAGCTGCTCCTTCAAAAAAAAAAAGATAACATCTCAACTTGTTTAAATAAGGCCTATAACCACAATAAAAAAAGAAATCCAAGTGGTTGAATGAGTTTTCTTTTCAAAATCTGTATGCGACTGTTTACTTTCATAGTTGTCTTGATTCAGCTGAGGAACAAGAGAGAAAAAAAAAATCCAACCTGTTATTCCACACACAATCCAATTTGCTCAATAAAAAATGCTGCTGCTTGAAGAAAACAGACATCAAAGTGATGGAATGCGTGTTCAAACATTTTCAAAAACTTTGAAGTCTGAAGTTGTTTGTAAACAGACTTATAGGTCTGATGATCAAAACCGTTCAAACGCTTTGAAGTCTGAAGTTGTTTGTAAACAGACTTTTAGGTCTGATGATCAAAGCCGTTCAAACGCTTTGAAGTCTGAAGTTGTTTGTAAACAGACTTGTAAGTCTGATTACAAACCAATTAAAGTGCTTCTGCAGCTGCTGGCGTTGCTGATGCTGATTCTGCTGCTTGAATAACACTCAATTTACTGGGGAACACTAGAAAAGATATAAAAAAAAAAACTCTTTATGAACACAGGAGGAGCAGAAAATATTTTTTCACGCCATGACTGATGACAGACCTCTGTTGGTCTGAGAGGGAGGGGCACTGTGCGTATTCCGTTGCTTAATGTACACTGACCTGGTGTATTGTCAGTTTCATTTGAATCTTTGTTTTGCTGTGTTTATTCCTTCAGGCTCATGTGTATGAATGAGTGTTCAAGTGTAAAGCTGTGTGCAGCTCTGTGCAGCTGTTGTCTTGCATGGAGACTTTTATTCAGCTCAGAAACAGGAGAAACAGAGTTCTTTCAGAGTAAGTCAGCACAGATATAACTGCTGCTCCTTCAAAAAAAAAAAGACAACATCTCAACTAGTTTAGATAAGGCCCATAACCACAATAAAAAAAGAAATCCAAGTGGTTGAATGAGTTTTCTTTTCAAAATCTGTATGCGACTGTTTACTTTCATAGTTGTCTTGATTCAGCTGAGGAACAAGAGAGAAAAAAAATCCAACCTGTTATTCCACACAGAATACAATTTGCTTAATAAAAAATGCTGCTGCTTGAAGAAAACAGACATCAAAGTGATGGAATTCGTGTTCAAACATTTTCAAAAACTTTGAAGTCTGAAGTTGTTTGTAAACAGACTTTTAGGTCTGATGATCAAAGCCGTTCAAATGCTTTGAAGTCTGAAGTTGTTTGTAAACAGATTTGTAAGTATGATTACAAACCAATTAAAGTGCTTCTGCAGCTGCTGGCGTTGCTGATGCTGCTTCTGCTGCTTGAATGACACTCAATTTACTGGGGAACATTAAAAAAGATATTAAAAAAAACTCTTTATGAACACAGGAGGAGCAGAAAATATTTTTTCACGCCATGACTGATGACAGACCTCTGTTGGTCTGAGAGGGAGGGGCACTGTGCGTATTCCGTTGCTTAATGTACACTGACCTGGTGTATTGTCAGTTTCATTTGAATCTTTGTTTTGATATATTTATTCCTTCAGGCTCATGTGTATGAATGAGTGTTCAAGTGTAAAGCTGAGTGCAGCTCTGTGCAGCTGCTGTCTTGCATGGAGACTTTCATTCAGCTCAGAAACAGGAGAAACAGAGTTCTTTCAGAGTAAGTCAGCACAGATATCACAGCTGCTCCTTCAAAAAAAAAAAGACAACATCTCAACTTGTTTAGATATGGCCCATAACCACAATAAAAAAAGAAATCCAAGTTGTTGAATGAGTTTTCTTTTCAAAATCTGTATGCGACTGTTTACTTTCATAGATGTCTTGATTCAGCTGAGGAACAAGACAGAGAAAAAAAAAATCCAACCTGTTATTCCACACACAATACAATTTGTTCAATAAAAAATGCTGCTGCTTGAAGAAAACAGACATCAAAGTGATGGAATGCGTGTTCAAACATTTTCAAAAACTTTGAAGTCTGAAGTTGTTTGTAAATAGACTTTTAGGTCTGATGATCAAAGCCGTTCAAACGCTTTGAAGTCTGAAGTTGTTTTTTAAACAGACTTGTAAGTCTGATTACAAACCAATTAAAGTGCTTCTGCAGCTGCTGGCGTTGCTGATGCTGCTTCTGCTGCTTGAATAACACTCAATTTACTGGTGAACATTAAAAAAGATATTAAAAAAAACTCTTTATGAACACAGGAGGAGCAGAAAATATTTTTTCACGCCATGACTGATGACAGACCTCTGTTGGTCTGAGAGGGAGGGGCACAGTGCGTATTCCGTTGCTTAATGTACACTGACCTGGTGTATTGTCAGTTTCATTTGAATCTTTGTTTTGCTATGTTTATTCCTTCAGGCTCATGTGTATGAATGAGTGTTCAAGTGTAAAGCTGTGTGCAGCTCTGTGCAGCTGTTGTCTTGCATGGAGACTTTCATTCAGCTCAGAAATAGGAGAAACAGAGTTCTTTCAGAGTAAGTCAGCACAGATATCACAGCTGCTCCTTCAAAAAAAAGACAACATCTCAACTTGTTGAGATAAGGCCCAATAACCACAATAAAAAAAGAAATCCAAGTGGTTGAATGAGTTTTCTTTTAAAAATCTGTATGCAACTGTTTACTTTCATAGATGTCTTGATTCAGCTGAGGAACAAGAGAGAGAAAAAAAAATCCAACCTGTTAACTTGACTGGAATTGTTATTTTCTATTGAAATACATGAGGGAAACATCTCTCCTCTTGTTCTTCAGTACATTTTAGGTTCCCCCATAAGGAAATAGTTGAATTCTCAATTTAACATAAAAACTCATTCAGACAGTGGGATGTAATTTTTTATTGCTCTATTGTGCTTGTCTCGCTGAGTTATGCGCAGTGTGAGCAGAAAGGGTGAACTTTCGTGGAATTCTTATTTTCTACTGAAATACATGAGGGAAAAATCTCTCCTGTTGTTCCTCAGTACATTGTAGGTTCCCCCATAAGGAAATAGTTGAATTCTTTTTTTTGAATGAGCAGCAGTGATATCTGTGCTGACTTACTCTGAAATAACTCTGTTTCTCTTGTTTCTGAGCTGAATTAAAATCTCTATGCAAGAAAACAGCTGCACAGAGCTGCACACAGCTTTACACTTGAACACTCATTCATACTCATCAGCCTGGAGGAATAAACAAAGCAAAACAAAGATTCAAGTGAGACTGACAATACACCAGGAAAAACAGGAGAGATGTTTTCCTTATGTTTTTCACCAGAGAATTACAATTCCATTCAAGTTCACCGTTTATGCTCGCAATGAGCATAAAGCACTTGTTTTCTTTCACAAATTCCTGAATTCACTAATTCAGTGCCCCCACTCCACCCACACACACCGATTAAAGCAGATAACTTTTGAAATGTTTTTATTGTTTTTTCTTAAATAAAATTATTCCAGTTATTGATGAAAAAATTTCTGTCTTGTTTCAGTGGTGTCGATTCATTTGCATGGTTGATTTGTTCTGATGCGTTTGGTGATGTGCAGTGGCACCATTACGCCTGTGGGTGGGGACACAGACCGTGTGATGAATATCAGGTGACGAACGATCACAGTCGACTCTCTGTTGGTCTAAGATTGAGGGGCACTGTGCGTATTCCGTTGCTTGATGAATACTGACCTGGTGTATTGTCAGTCTCATTTGAATTTTTGTTTTGCTATGTTTATTCCTCCAGGCTCATGTGTATGAATGAGTGTTCAAATGTAAAGCTTTGTGCAGCTCTGTGCAGCTGATTTCTTGCATGGAGACTTGAATTCAGATCAGAAACAGGAGACACAAAGTTCTTTAAGAGTAAGTCAGCACAGATATCACTGCTGCTTCTTCAAAAAAAAAGATAACATCTCAACTTGTTGAGATAAGGCCCATAACCACAATAAAAAAAGAAATCCAAGTGGTTGAATGAGTTTTCTTTTCAAAATCTGTATGCGACTGTTTACTTTCATAGATGTCTTGATTCAGCTGAGGAACAAGACAGAGAAAAAAAAAAATCCAACCTGTTATTCCACACACAATACAATTTGTTCAATAAAAAATGCTGCTGCTTGAAGAAAACAGACATCAAAGTGATGGAATGCGTGTTCAAACATTTTCAAAAACTTTGAAGTCTGAAGTTGTTTGTAAATAGACTTTTAGGTCTGATGATCAAAGCCGTTCAAACGCTTTGAAGTCTGAAGTTGTTTTTTAAACAGACTTGTAAGTCTGATTACAAACCAATTAAAGTGCTTCTGCAGCTGCTGGCGTTGCTGATGCTGCTTCTGCTGCTTGAATAACACTCAATTTACAGGGGAACACTAAAAAAGATATAAAAAAAAAACTCTTTATGAACACAGGAGGAGCAGAAAATATTTTTTCACGCCATGACTGATGACAGACCTCTGTTGGTCTGAGAGGGAGGGGCACTGTGCGTATTCCGTTGCTTAATGTACACTGACCTGGTGTATTGTCAGTTTCATTTGAATCTTTGTTTTGATATATTTATTCCTTCAGGCTCATGTGTATGAATGAGTGTTCAAGTGTAAAGCTGAGTGCAGCTCTGTGCAGCTGTTGTCTTGCATGGAGACTTTCATTCAGCTCAGAAACAGGAGAAACAGAGTTCTTTCAGAGTAAGTCAGCACAGATATCACAGCTGCTCCTTCAAAAAAAAAAAGATAACATCTCAACTTGTTTAAATAAGGCCTATAACCACAATAAAAAAAGAAATCCAAGTGGTTGAATGAGTTTTCTTTTCAAAATCTGTATGCGACTGTTTACTTTCATAGTTGTCTTGATTCAGCTGAGGAACAAGAGAGAAAAAAAAATCCAACCTGTTATTCCACACACAATCCAATTTGCTCAATAAAAAATGCTGCTGCTTGAAGAAAACAGACATCAAAGTGATGGAATGCGTGTTCAAACATTTTCAAAAACTTTGAAGTCTGAAGTTGTTTGTAAACAGACTTATAGGTCTGATGATCAAAACCGTTCAAACGCTTTGAAGTCTGAAGTTGTTTGTAAACAGACTTTTAGGTCTGATGATCAAAGCCGTTCAAACGCTTTGAAGTCTGAAGTTGTTTGTAAACAGACTTGTAAGTCTGATTACAAACCAATTAAAGTGCTTCTGCAGCTGCTGGCGTTGCTGATGCTGCTTCTGCTGCTTGAATAACACTCAATTTACTGGGGAACATTAAAAAAGATATTAAAAAAAACTCTTTATGAACACAGGAGGAGCAGAAAATATTTTCTCACGCCATGACTGATGACAGACCTCTGTTGGTCTGAGAGGGAGGGGCACTGTGCGTATTCCGTTGCTTAATGTACACTGACCTGGTGTATTGTCAGTCTCATTTGAATCTTTGTTTTGCTAGTGTTCAAATGTAAAGCTGTGTGCAGCTCTATGCAGCTGTTTTCTTGCATAGAGACTTTAATTCAGCTCAGAAACAGGAGACGCAAAGTTCTTTCAGAGTAAGTCAGCACAGATATCACAGCTGCTCCTTCAAAAAAAAGACAACATCTAAACTTGTTTAGATAAGGCCCATAACCACAATAAAAAAAGAAATCCAAGTGGTTGAATGAGTTTTCTTTTCAAAATCTGTATGTGACTGTTTACTTTCATAGATGTCTTGATTCAGCTGAGGAACAAGAGAGAAAAAAAAAATCCAACCTGTTATTCCACACAGAATACAATTTGCTCAATAAAAAATGCTGCTGCTTGAAGAAAATAGACATCAAAGTGATGGAATGCGTGTTCAAACATTATCAAAAACTTTGAAGTCTGAAGTTGTTTGTAAACAGACTTTATAGGTCTGATGATCAAAGCCGTTCAAACGCTTTGAAGTCTGAAGTTGTTTGTAAACAGACTTTTAGGTCTGATGATCAAAGCCGTTCAAACGCTTTGAAGTCTGAAGTTGTTTGTAAACAGACTTGTAATTCTGATTACAAACCAATTAAAGTGCTTCAGCAGCTGCTGGCGTTGCTGATGCTGCTTCTGCTGCTTGAATAACACTCAATTTACTGGTGAACATTAAAAAAGATATATAAAAAAAACTCTTTATGAACACAGGAGGAGCAGAAAATATTTTTTCACGCCATGACTGATGACAGACCTCTGTTGGTCTGAGAGGGAGGGGCACTGTGCGTATTCCGTTGCTTAATGTACACTGACCTGGTGTATTGTCAGTTTCATTTGAATCTTTGTTTTGCTATGTTTATTCCTTCAGGCTCATGTGTATGAATGAGTGTTCAAGTGTAAAGCTGTGTGCAGCTATGTGCAGCTGTTGTCTTGCATGGAGACTTTCATTCAGCTCAGAAATAGGAGAAACAGAGTTCTTTCAGAGTAAGTCAGCACAGATATCACAGCTGCTCCTTCAAAAAAAAAGACAACATCTCAACTTGTTGAGATAAGGCCCAATAACCACAATAAAAAAAGAAATCCAAGTGGTTGAATGAGTTTTCTTTTCAAAATCTGTATGCGACTGTTTACTTTCATAGATGTCTTGATTCAGCTGAGGAACAAGAGAGAGAAAAAAAAATCCAACCTGTTAACTTGAGTGGAATTGTTATTTTCTGCTGAAATACATGAGGGAAACATCTCTCCTCTTGTTCTTCAGTACATTTTAGGTTCCCCCATAAGGAAATAGTTGAATTCTCAATTTAACATAAAAACTCATTCAGACAGTGGGATGTAATTTTTTATTGCTCTATTGTGCTTGTCTCGCTGAGTTATGCGCAGTGTGAGCAGAAAGGGTGAACTTTCGTGGAATTCTTATTTTCTACTGAAATACATGAGGGAAAAATGTCTCCTGTTGTTCCTCAGTACATTGTAGGTTCCCCCATAAGGAAATAGTTGAATTCTTTTTTTTGAATGAGCAGCAGTGATATCTGTGCTGACTTACTCTGAAAGAACTCTGTTTCTCTTGTTTCTGAGCTGAATTAAAATCTCTATGCAAGAAAACAGCTGCACAAAGCTGCACACAGCTTTACACTTGAACACTCATTCATACTCATCAGCCTGGAGGAATAAACAAAGCAAAACAAAGATTCAAGTGAGACTGACAATACACCAGGAAAAACAGGAGAGATGTTTTCCTAATTTTTTTCACCAGAGAATTACAATTCTATTCAAGTTCACCGTTTATGCTCGCAATGAGCATAAAGCACTTGTTTTCGTTCACAAATTCCTGAATTCACTAATTCAGTGCCCCCACTCCCCCTACACACACCGATTAAAGCAGATAACTTTTGAAATGTTTTTATTGTTTTTTCTTAAATAAAATTATTCCAGTTATTGATGAAAAAATTTCTATCTTGTTTCAGTGGTGTCGATTCATTTGCATGGTTGATTTGTTCTTATGCGTTTGGTGATGTGCAGTGGCACCATTACGCCTGTGGGTGGGGACACAGACCGTGTGATGAATATCAGGTGACGATCGATCACAGTCGACTCTCTGTTGGTCTATAATTGAGGGGCACTGTGCGTATTCCGTTGCTTGATGAACACTGACCTGGTGTATTGTCAGTCTCATTTGAATCTTTGTTTTGCTATGTTTATTCCTCCAGGCTCATGTGTATGAATGAGTGTTCAAATGTAAAGCTGTGTTCAGCTCTGTGCAGCTGATTTCTTGCATGGAGACTTTAATTCAGATCAGAAACAGGAGACACAAAGTTCTTTAAGAGTAAGTCAGCACAGATATCACTGCTGCTCCTTCAAAAAAAAAGATAACATCTCAACTTGTTGAGATAAGGCCCATAACCACAATAAAAAAAGAAATCCAAGTGGTTGAATGAGTTTTCTTTTCAAAATTTGTATGCAACTGTTTACTTTCATAGATGTCTTGATTCAGCTGAGGAACAAGACAGAGAAAAAAAAAAATCCAACCTGTTATTCCACACACAATACAATTTGTTCAATAAAAAATGCTGCTGCTTGAAGAAAACAGACATCAAAGTGATGGAATGCGTGTTCAAACATTTTCAAAAACTTTGAAGTCTGAAGTTGTTTGTAAATAGACTTTTAGGTCTGATGATCAAAGCCGTTCAAACGCTTTGAAGTCTGAAGTTGTTTTTTAAACAGACTTGTAAGTCTGATTACAAACCAATTAAAGTGCTTCTGCAGCTGCTGGCGTTGCTGATGCTGCTTCTGCTGCTTGAATAACACTCAATTTACAGGGGAACACTAAAAAAGATATAAAAAAAAAACTCTTTATGAACACAGGAGGAGCAGAAAATATTTTTTCACGCCATGACTGATGACAGACCTCTGTTGGTCTGAGAGGGAGGGGCACTGTGCGTATTCCGTTGCTTAATGTACACTGACCTGGTGTATTGTCAGTTTCATTTGAATCTTTGTTTTGATATATTTATTCCTTCAGGCTCATGTGTATGAATGAGTGTTCAAGTGTAAAGCTGAGTGCAGCTCTGTGCAGCTGTTGTCTTGCATGGAGACTTTCATTCAGCTCAGAAACAGGAGAAACAGAGTTCTTTCAGAGTAAGTCAGCACAGATATCACAGCTGCTCCTTCAAAAAAAAAAAGATAACATCTCAACTTGTTTAAATAAGGCCTATAACCACAATAAAAAAAGAAATCCAAGTGGTTGAATGAGTTTTCTTTTCAAAATCTGTATGCGACTGTTTACTTTCATAGTTGTCTTGATTCAGCTGAGGAACAAGAGAGAAAAAAAAAAAATCCAACCTGTTATTCCACACACAATCCAATTTGCTCAATAAAAAATGCTGCTGCTTGAAGAAAACAGACATCAAAGTGATGGAATGCGTGTTCAAACATTTTCAAAAACTTTGAAGTCTGAAGTTGTTTGTAAACAGACTTATAGGTCTGATGATCAAAACCGTTCAAACGCTTTGAAGTCTGAAGTTGTTTGTAAACAGACTTTTAGGTCTGATGATCAAAGCCGTTCAAACGCTTTGAAGTCTGAAGTTGTTTGTAAACAGACTTGTAAGTCTGATTACAAACCAATTAAAGTGCTTCTGCAGCTGCTGGCGTTGCTGATGCTGATTCTGCTGCTTGAATAACACTCAATTTACTGGGGAACACTAGAAAAGATATAAAAAAAAAAACTCTTTATGAACACAGGAGGAGCAGAAAATATTTTTTCACGCCATGACTGATGACAGACCTCTGTTGGTCTGAGAGGGAGGGGCACTGTGCGTATTCCGTTGCTTAATGTACACTGACCTGGTGTATTGTCAGTTTCATTTGAATCTTTGTTTTGCTGTGTTTATTCCTTCAGGCTCATGTGTATGAATGAGTGTTCAAGTGTAAAGCTGTGTGCAGCTCTGTGCAGCTGTTGTCTTGCATGGAGACTTTTATTCAGCTCAGAAACAGGAGAAACAGAGTTCTTTCAGAGTAAGTCAGCACAGATATAACTGCTGCTCCTTCAAAAAAAAAAAGACAACATCTCAACTAGTTTAGATAAGGCCCATAACCACAATAAAAAAAGAAATCCAAGTGGTTGAATGAGTTTTCTTTTCAAAATCTGTATGCGACTGTTTACTTTCATAGTTGTCTTGATTCAGCTGAGGAACAAGAGAGAAAAAAAATCCAACCTGTTATTCCACACAGAATACAATTTGCTTAATAAAAAATGCTGCTGCTTGAAGAAAACAGACATCAAAGTGATGGAATTCGTGTTCAAACATTTTCAAAAACTTTGAAGTCTGAAGTTGTTTGTAAACAGACTTTTAGGTCTGATGATCAAAGCCGTTCAAATGCTTAGAAGTCTGAAGTTGTTTGTAAACAGATTTGTAAGTATGATTACAAACCAATTAAAGTGCTTCAGCAGCTGCTGGCGTTGCTGATGCTGCTTCTGCTGCTTGAATGACACTCAATTTACTGGGGAACATTAAAAAAGATATTAAAAAAAACTCTTTATGAACACAGGAGGAGCAGAAAATATTTTTTCACGCCATGACTGATGACAGACCTCTGTTGGTCTGAGAGGGAGGGGCACTGTGCGTATTCCGTTGCTTAATGTACACTGACCTGGTGTATTGTCAGTTTCATTTGAATCTTTGTTTTGCTATGTTTATTCCTCCAGGCTCATGTGTATGAATGAGTGTTCAAATGTAAAGCTGTGTTCAGCTCTGTGCAGCTGATTTCTTGCATGGAGACTTTAATTCAGATCAGAAACAGGAGACACAAAGTTCTTTAAGAGTAAGTCAGCACAGATATCACTGCTGCTCCTTCAAAAAAAAAGATAACATCTCAACTTGTTGAGATAAGGCCCATAACCACAATAAAAAAAGAAATCCAAGTGGTTGAATGAGTTTTCTTTTCAAAATTTGTATGCGACTGTTTACTTTCATAGATGTCTTGATTCAGCTGAGGAACAAGACAGAGAAAAAAAAAAATCCAACCTGTTATTCCACACAGAATACAATTTGTTCAATAAAAAATGCTGCTGCTTGAAGAAAACAGACATCAAAGTGATGGAATGCGTGTTCAAACATTTTCAAAAACTTTGAAGTCTGAAGTTGTTTGTAAATAGACTTTTAGGTCTGATGATCAAAGCCGTTCAAACGCTTTGAAGTCTGAAGTTGTTTTTTAAACAGACTTGTAAGTCTGATTACAAACCAATTAAAGTGCTTCTGCAGCTGCTGGCGTTGCTGATGCTGCTTCTGCTGCTTGAATAACACTCAATTTACAGGGGAACACTAAAAAAGATATAAAAAAAAAACTCTTTATGAACACAGGAGGAGCAGAAAATATTTTTTCACGCCATGACTGATGACAGACCTCTGTTGGTCTGAGAGGGAGGGGCACTGTGCGTATTCCGTTGCTTAATGTACACTGACCTGGTGTATTGTCAGTTTCATTTGAATCTTTGTTTTGATATATTTATTCCTTCAGGCTCATGTGTATGAATGAGTGTTCAAGTGTAAAGCTGAGTGCAGCTCTGTGCAGCTGTTGTCTTGCATGGAGACTTTCATTCAGCTCAGAAACAGGAGAAACAGAGTTCTTTCAGAGTAAGTCAGCACAGATATCACAGCTGCTCCTTCAAAAAAAAAAAGATAACATCTCAACTTGTTTAAATAAGGCCTATAACCACAATAAAAAAAGAAATCCAAGTGGTTGAATGAGTTTTCTTTTCAAAATCTGTATGCGACTGTTTACTTTCATAGTTGTCTTGATTCAGCTGAGGAACAAGAGAGAAAAAAAAATCCAACCTGTTATTCCACACACAATCCAATTTGCTCAATAAAAAATGCTGCTGCTTGAAGAAAACAGACATCAAAGTGATGGAATGCGTGTTCAAACATTTTCAAAAACTTTGAAGTCTGAAGTTGTTTGTAAACAGACTTATAGGTCTGATGATCAAAACCGTTCAAACGCTTTGAAGTCTGAAGTTGTTTGTAAACAGACTTTTAGGTCTGATGATCAAAGCCGTTCAAACGCTTTGAAGTCTGAAGTTGTTTGTAAACAGACTTGTAAGTCTGATTACAAACCAATTAAAGTGCTTCTGCAGCTGCTGGCGTTGCTGATGCTGCTTCTGCTGCTTGAATAACACTCAATTTACTGGGGAACATTAAAAAAGATATTAAAAAAAACTCTTTATGAACACAGGAGGAGCAGAAAATATTTTCTCACGCCATGACTGATGACAGACCTCTGTTGGTCTGAGAGGGAGGGGCACTGTGCGTATTCCGTTGCTTAATGTACACTGACCTGGTGTATTGTCAGTCTCATTTGAATCTTTGTTTTGCTAGTGTTCAAATGTAAAGCTGTGTGCAGCTCTATGCAGCTGTTTTCTTGCATAGAGACTTTAATTCAGTTCAGAAACAGGAGACGCAAAGTTCTTTCAGAGTAAGTCAGCACAGATATCACAGCTGCTCCTTCAAAAAAAAGACAACATCTAAACTTGTTTAGATAAGGCCCATAACCACAATAAAAAAAGAAATCCAAGTGGTTGAATGAGTTTTCTTTTCAAAATCTGTATGTGACTGTTTACTTTCATAGATGTCTTGATTCAGCTGAGGAACAAGAGAGAAAAAAAAAATCCAACCTGTTATTCCACACAGAATACAATTTGCTCAATAAAAAATGCTGCTGCTTGAAGAAAATAGACATCAAAGTGATGGAATGCGTGTTCAAACATTATCAAAAACTTTGAAGTCTGAAGTTGTTTGTAAACAGACTTTATAGGTCTGATGATCAAAGCCGTTCAAACGCTTTGAAGTCTGAAGTTGTTTGTAAACAGACTTTTAGGTCTGATGATCAAAGCCGTTCAAACGCTTTGAAGTCTGAAGTTGTTTGTAAACAGACTTGTAATTCTGATTACAAACCAATTAAAGTGCTTCAGCAGCTGCTGGCGTTGCTGATGCTGCTTCTGCTGCTTGAATAACACTCAATTTACTGGTGAACATTAAAAAAGATATATAAAAAAAACTCTTTATGAACACAGGAGGAGCAGAAAATATTTTTTCACGCCATGACTGATGACAGACCTCTGTTGGTCTGAGAGGGAGGGGCACTGTGCGTATTCCGTTGCTTAATGTACACTGACCTGGTGTATTGTCAGTTTCATTTGAATCTTTGTTTTGCTATGTTTATTCCTTCAGGCTCATGTGTATGAATGAGTGTTCAAGTGTAAAGCTGTGTGCAGCTATGTGCAGCTGTTGTCTTGCATGGAGACTTTCATTCAGCTCAGAAATAGGAGAAACAGAGTTCTTTCAGAGTAAGTCAGCACAGATATCACAGCTGCTCCTTCAAAAAAAAAGACAACATCTCAACTTGTTGAGATAAGGCCCAATAACCACAATAAAAAAAGAAATCCAAGTGGTTGAATGAGTTTTCTTTTCAAAATCTGTATGCGACTGTTTACTTTCATAGATGTCTTGATTCAGCTGAGGAACAAGAGAGAGAAAAAAAAATCCAACCTGTTAACTTGAGTGGAATTGTTATTTTCTGCTGAAATACATGAGGGAAACATCTCTCCTCTTGTTCTTCAGTACATTTTAGGTTCCCCCATAAGGAAATAGTTGAATTCTCAATTTAACATAAAAACTCATTCAGACAGTGGGATGTAATTTTTTATTGCTCTATTGTGCTTGTCTCGCTGAGTTATGCGCAGTGTGAGCAGAAAGGGTGAACTTTCGTGGAATTCTTATTTTCTACTGAAATACATGAGGGAAAAATGTCTCCTGTTGTTCCTCAGTACATTGTAGGTTCCCCCATAAGGAAATAGTTGAATTCTTTTTTTTGAATGAGCAGCAGTGATATCTGTGCTGACTTACTCTGAAAGAACTCTGTTTCTCTTGTTTCTGAGCTGAATTAAAATCTCTATGCAAGAAAACAGCTGCACAAAGCTGCACACAGCTTTACACTTGAACACTCATTCATACTCATCAGCCTGGAGGAATAAACAAAGCAAAACAAAGATTCAAGTGAGACTGACAATACACCAGGAAAAACAGGAGAGATGTTTTCCTAATTTTTTTCACCAGAGAATTACAATTCTATTCAAGTTCACCGTTTATGCTCGCAATGAGCATAAAGCACTTGTTTTCGTTCACAAATTCCTGAATTCACTAATTCAGTGCCCCCACTCCCCCTACACACACCGATTAAAGCAGATAACTTTTGAAATGTTTTTATTGTTTTTTCTTAAATAAAATTATTCCAGTTATTGATGAAAAAATTTCTATCTTGTTTCAGTGGTGTCGATTCATTTGCATGGTTGATTTGTTCTTATGCGTTTGGTGATGTGCAGTGGCACCATTACGCCTGTGGGTGGGGACACAGACCGTGTGATGAATATCAGGTGACGATCGATCACAGTCGACTCTCTGTTGGTCTATAATTGAGGGGCACTGTGCGTATTCCGTTGCTTGATGAACACTGACCTGGTGTATTGTCAGTCTCATTTGAATCTTTGTTTTGCTATGTTTATTCCTCCAGGCTCATGTGTATGAATGAGTGTTCAAATGTAAAGCTGTGTTCAGCTCTGTGCAGCTGATTTCTTGCATGGAGACTTTAATTCAGATCAGAAACAGGAGACACAAAGTTCTTTAAGAGTAAGTCAGCACAGATATCACTGCTGCTCCTTCAAAAAAAAAGATAACATCTCAACTTGTTGAGATAAGGCCCATAACCACAATAAAAAAAGAAATCCAAGTGGTTGAATGAGTTTTCTTTTCAAAATTTGTATGCGACTGTTTACTTTCATAGATGTCTTGATTCAGCTGAGGAACAAGACAGAGAAAAAAAAAAATCCAACCTGTTATTCCACACACAATACAATTTGTTCAATAAAAAATGCTGCTGCTTGAAGAAAACAGACATCAAAGTGATGGAATGCGTGTTCAAACATTTTCAAAAACTTTGAAGTCTGAAGTTGTTTGTAAATAGACTTTTAGGTCTGATGATCAAAGCCGTTCAAACGCTTTGAAGTCTGAAGTTGTTTTTTAAACAGACTTGTAAGTCTGATTACAAACCAATTAAAGTGCTTCTGCAGCTGCTGGCGTTGCTGATGCTGCTTCTGCTGCTTGAATAACACTCAATTTACAGGGGAACACTAAAAAAGATATAAAAAAAAAACTCTTTATGAACACAGGAGGAGCAGAAAATATTTTTTCACGCCATGACTGATGACAGACCTCTGTTGGTCTGAGAGGGAGGGGCACTGTGCGTATTCCGTTGCTTAATGTACACTGACCTGGTGTATTGTCAGTTTCATTTGAATCTTTGTTTTGATATATTTATTCCTTCAGGCTCATGTGTATGAATGAGTGTTCAAGTGTAAAGCTGAGTGCAGCTCTGTGCAGCTGTTGTCTTGCATGGAGACTTTCATTCAGCTCAGAAACAGGAGAAACAGAGTTCTTTCAGAGTAAGTCAGCACAGATATCACAGCTGCTCCTTCAAAAAAAAAAAGATAACATCTCAACTTGTTTAAATAAGGCCTATAACCACAATAAAAAAAGAAATCCAAGTGGTTGAATGAGTTTTCTTTTCAAAATCTGTATGCGACTGTTTACTTTCATAGTTGTCTTGATTCAGCTGAGGAACAAGAGAGAAAAAAAAAAAATCCAACCTGTTATTCCACACACAATCCAATTTGCTCAATAAAAAATGCTGCTGCTTGAAGAAAACAGACATCAAAGTGATGGAATGCGTGTTCAAACATTTTCAAAAACTTTGAAGTCTGAAGTTGTTTGTAAACAGACTTATAGGTCTGATGATCAAAACCGTTCAAACGCTTTGAAGTCTGAAGTTGTTTGTAAACAGACTTTTAGGTCTGATGATCAAAGCCGTTCAAACGCTTTGAAGTCTGAAGTTGTTTGTAAACAGACTTGTAAGTCTGATTACAAACCAATTAAAGTGCTTCTGCAGCTGCTGGCGTTGCTGATGCTGATTCTGCTGCTTGAATAACACTCAATTTACTGGGGAACACTAGAAAAGATATAAAAAAAAAAACTCTTTATGAACACAGGAGGAGCAGAAAATATTTTTTCACGCCATGACTGATGACAGACCTCTGTTGGTCTGAGAGGGAGGGGCACTGTGCGTATTCCGTTGCTTAATGTACACTGACCTGGTGTATTGTCAGTTTCATTTGAATCTTTGTTTTGCTGTGTTTATTCCTTCAGGCTCATGTGTATGAATGAGTGTTCAAGTGTAAAGCTGTGTGCAGCTCTGTGCAGCTGTTGTCTTGCATGGAGACTTTTATTCAGCTCAGAAACAGGAGAAACAGAGTTCTTTCAGAGTAAGTCAGCACAGATATAACTGCTGCTCCTTCAAAAAAAAAAAGACAACATCTCAACTAGTTTAGATAAGGCCCATAACCACAATAAAAAAAGAAATCCAAGTGGTTGAATGAGTTTTCTTTTCAAAATCTGTATGCGACTGTTTACTTTCATAGTTGTCTTGATTCAGCTGAGGAACAAGAGAGAAAAAAAATCCAACCTGTTATTCCACACAGAATACAATTTGCTTAATAAAAAATGCTGCTGCTTGAAGAAAACAGACATCAAAGTGATGGAATTCGTGTTCAAACATTTTCAAAAACTTTGAAGTCTGAAGTTGTTTGTAAACAGACTTTTAGGTCTGATGATCAAAGCCGTTCAAATGCTTTGAAGTCTGAAGTTGTTTGTAAACAGATTTGTAAGTATGATTACAAACCAATTAAAGTGCTTCAGCAGCTGCTGGCGTTGCTGATGCTGCTTCTGCTGCTTGAATGACACTCAATTTACTGGGGAACATTAAAAAAGATATTAAAAAAAACTCTTTATGAACACAGGAGGAGCAGAAAATATTTTTTCACGCCATGACTGATGACAGACCTCTGTTGGTCTGAGAGGGAGGGGCACTGTGCGTATTCCGTTGCTTAATGTACACTGACCTGGTGTATTGTCAGTTTCATTTGAATCTTTGTTTTGATATATTTATTCCTTCAGGCTCATGTGTATGAATGAGTGTTCAAGTGTAAAGCTGAGTGCAGCTCTGTGCAGCTGCTGTCTTGCATGGAGACTTTCATTCAGCTCAGAAACAGGAGAAACAGAGTTCTTTCAGAGTAAGTCAGCACAGATATCACAGCTGCTCCTTCAAAAAAAAAAAGACAACATCTCAACTTGTTTAGATAAGGCCCATAACCACAATAAAAAAAGAAATCCAAGTGGTTGAATGAGTTTTCTTTTCAAAATCTGTATGCGACTGTTTACTTTCATAGTTGTCTTGATTCAGCTGAGGAACAAGAGAGAAAAAAAAAATCCAACGTGTTATTCCACACACAATACAATTTGCTCAATAAAAAATGCTGCTGCTTGAAGAAAACAGACATCAAAGTGATGGAATGCGTGTTCAAACATTTTCAAAAACTTTGAAGTCTGAAGTTGTTTGTAAACAGACTTATAGGTTTGATGATCAAAGCCGTTCAAACGCTTTGAAGTCTGAAGTTGTTTGTAAACAGACTTTTAGGTCTGATGATCAAAGCCGTTCAAACGCTTTGAAGTCTGAAGTTGTTTGTAAACAGACTTGTAAGTCTGATTACAAACCAATTAAAGTGCTTCTGCAGCTGCTGGCGTTGCTGATGCTGCTTCTGCTGCTTGAATAACACTCAATTTACTGGGGAACACTAGAAAAGATATTAAAAAAAAACTCTTTATGAACACAGGAGGAGCAGAAAATATTTTCTCACGCCATGACTGATGACAGACTTCTGTTGGTCTGAGACAATTTCAACTTTGTCCTAGAGACATGGGGCCACTTGCTATTTCATCAAGAGCCCCAAAGAAGCGCCCACACCAAATTTGGGGTTTCTAATAATTGAAGAACGCAGAAACCCTAACCCTAATTTCAGCTAACCCTAACCCTAACCCTAGTTTCAGTCTTAACGCAACCCTAATTCAATGCACGTCTATAGGTTGAAATGTCAACTTTGTCGTAGAGACATGGGGCCACTTGCATTTTCATCAAGAGCACCAAAGAAACACCCACGCAAAATTTGGGGCTTCTAGTACTTGAGGAACGGAGAAATCCTAACCCTAATTTCAACTAACCCTAACCCTAACCCTAGTTTCAGCCTTAACGTTAACCCTAATTCAATGCAAGTCTATGGGGTGAAATTTCAACTTTGTCCTAGAGACATGGGGCCACTTGCATTTTCATCAAGAGCCCCAAAGAAACACCCACGCAAAATTTGGGGCTTCTAGTACTTGAGGAACGGAGAAATCCTAACCCTAATTTCAACTAACCCTAACCCTAACCCTAGTTTCAGCCTTAACGTTAACCCTAATTCAATGCAAGTCTATGGGGTGAAATTTCAACTTTGTCCTAGAGACATGGGGCCACTTGCTATTTCATCAAGAGCCCCAAAGAAGCGCCCACGCCAAATTTGGGGTTTCTAATACTTGAGGAAGACAGAAACCCTAACCCTAATTTCAGCTAACCCTAACCCTAACCCTAACCCTAGTTTCAGCCTTAACGTTAACCCTAATTCAATGCAAGTCTATGGGGTGAAATTTCAACTTTGTCCTAGAGACATGGGGCCACTTGCATTTTCATCAAGAGCCCCAAAGAAACACCCACGCAAAATTTGGGGCTTCTAGTACTTGAGGAACGCAGAAACCCTAACCCTAATTTCAACTAACCCTAACCCTAACCCTAGTTTCAGCCTTAACGTTAACCCTAATTCAATGCAAGTCTATGGGGTGAAATTTCAACTTTGTCCTAGAGACATGGGGCCACTTGCTATTTCATCAAGAGCCCCAAAGAAGTGCCCACGCCAAATTTGGGGTTTCTAATACTTGAGGAAGACAGAAACCCTAACCCTAATTTCAGCTAACCCTAACCCTAACCCTAACCCTAGTTTCAGCCTTAATGTTAACCCTAATTCAATTCAAGTCTGATGGGGTTAAAATTCATTCAGACAGTCGGATGTCTTTTTTTATTGCTCTATTGTGCTTCTCTCGCTGAGTTATGCGCAGTGTGAGCAGAAAGGGTGAACTTGAGTGGAATTGTTATTTTCTGCTGAAATACATGAGGGAAACATCTCTCCTGTTGTTCCTCAGTACATTGTAGGTTCCCCCATAAGGAAATAGTTGAGTTCTCAATTTAACATGAAAACTCATTCAGACAGTGGGATGTCATTTTTTATTGCTCTATTGTGCTTCTCTCGCTGAGTTATGCGCAGTGTGAGCAGAAAGGGTGAACTTGAGTGGAATTGTTATTTTCTACTGAAATACATGAGGGAAACATCTGTCCTGTTGTTCCTCAGTACATTGTAGGTTCCCCCATAAGGAAATAGTTGATTTCTCAATTTAACATGAAAACTCATTCAGACAGTGGGATGTCATTTTTTATTGCTCTATTGTGCTTCTCTCGCTGAGTTATGCGCAGTGTGAGCAGAAAGGGTGAACTTGAGTGGAATTGTTATTTTCTGCTGAAATACATGAGGGAAACATCTCTCCTGTTGTTCCTCAGTACATTGTAGGTTCCCCCATAAGGAAATAGTTGAGTTCTCAATTTAACATGAAAACTCATTCAGACAGTGGGATGTCATTTTTTATTGCTCTATTGTGCTTCTCTCGCTGAGTTATGCGCAGTGTGAGCAGAAAGGGTGAACTTGAGTGGAATTGTTATTTTCTACTGAAATACATGAGGGAAACATCTGTCCTGTTGTTCCTCAGTACATTGTAGGTTCCCCCATAAGGAAATAGTTGATTTCTCAATTTAACATGAAAACTCATTCAGACAGTGGGATGTCATTTTTTATTGCTCTATTGTGCTTCTCTCGCTGAGTGATGCGCAGTGTGAGCAGAAAGGGTGAACTTTGAGTGGAACTGTTATTTTCTGCTGAAATACATGAGGGAAACATCTCTCCTGTTGTTCCTCAGTACATTGTAGGTTCCCCCATAAGGAAATAGTTGAATTCTCAAGTTAACATAAAAACTCATTCAGACAGTGGGATGTCATTTTTATTGCTCTATTGTGCTTCTCTCGCTGAGTTATGCGCAGTGTGAGCAGAAAGGGTGAACTTGAGTGGAATTGTTATTTTCTGCTGAAATACATGAGGAAAACATCTGTCCTGTTGTTCCTCAGTACATTGTAAGTTCCCCCATAAGGAAATAGTTGATTTCTCAATTTAACATGAAAACTCATTCAGACAGTGGGATGTCATTTTTTATTGCTCTATTGTGCTTCTCTCGCTGAATTATGCGGAGTGTGAGCAGAAAGGGTGAACTTTGAGTGGAACTGTTATTTTCTGCTGAAATACATGGGGGAAACAGCTCTCCTGTTGTTCCTCAGTACATTGTAGGTTCCCCCATAAGGAAATAGTTGATTTCCCAATTTAACATGAAAACTCATTCAGACAGTGGGATGTCATTTTTTATTGCTCTATTGTGCTTCTCTCGCTGAGTTATGTGCAGTGTGAGCAGAAAGGGTGAACTTGAGTGGAATTGTTATTTTCTGCTGAAATACATGAGGGAAACAGCTCTCCTGTTGTTCCTCACTACATTGTAGGTTCCCCCATAAGGAAATAGTTGATTTCTCAATTTAACATGAAAACTCATTCAGACAGTGGGATGTCATTTTTTATTGCTCTATTGTGCTTCTCTCGCTGAGTTATGCGCAGTGTGAGCAGAAAGGGTGAACTTGAGTGGAATTGTTATTTTCTGCTGAAATACATGAGGGAAACATCTCTCCTGTTGTTCCTGAGTACATTGTAGGTCCCCCCATAAGGAAATAGTTGATTTCTCAATTTAACATGAAAACTCATTCAGACAGTGGGATGTCATTTTTTATTGCTCTATTGTGCTTCTCTCGCTGAGTTATGCACAGTGTGAGCAGAAAGGGTGAACTTTGAGTGGAACTGTTATTTTCTGCTGAAATACATGAGGGAAACATCTCTCCTGTTGTTCCTGATTACATTGTAGGTTCCCCCATAAGGAAATAGTTGATTTCTCAATTTAACATGAAAACTCATTCAGACAGTGGGATGTCATTTTTTATTGCTCTATTGTGCTTCTCTCGCTGAGTTATGTGCAGTGTGAGCAGAAAGGGTGAACTTGAGTGGAATTGTTATTTTCTGCTGAAATACATGAGGGAAACAGCTCTCCTGTTGTTCCTCACTACATTGTAGGTTCCCCCATAAGGAAATAGTTGATTTCTCAATTTAACATGAAAACTCATTCAGACAGTGGGATGTCATTTTTTATTGCTCTATTGTGCTTCTCTCGCTGAGTTATGCGCAGTGTGAGCAGAAAGGGTGAACTTGAGTGGAATTGTTATTTTCTGTTGAAATACATGAGGGAAACATCTCTCCTGTTGTTCCTCAGTACATTGTAGGTTCCCCCATAAGGAAATAGTTGATTTCTCAATTTAACATGAAAACTCATTCAGACAGTGGGATGTCATTTTTTATTGCTCTATTGTGCTTCTCTCGCTGAATTATGCGCAGTGTGAGCAGAAAGGGTGAACTTGAGTGGAATTGTTATTTTCTGCTGAAATACATGAGGGAAACATCTCTCCTGTTGTTCCTGAGTACATTGTAGGTCCCCCCATAAGGAAATAGTTGATTTCTCAATTTAACATGAAAACTCATTCAGACAGTGGGATGTCTTTTTTTATTGCTCTATTGTGCTTCTCTCGCTGAGTTATGCGCAGTGTGAGCAGAAAGGGTGAACTTGAGTGGAATTGTTATTTTCTGCTGAAATACATGAGGGAAACATCTCTCCTGTTGTTCCTGACTACATTGTAGGTTCCCCCATAAGGAAATAGTTGAATTCTAAATTTAACATGAAAACTCATTCTGACAGTGGGATGTCATTTTTTATTGCTCTATTGTGCTTCTCTCGCTGAGTTATGCACAGTGTGAGCAGAAAGGGTGAACTTTGAGTGGAACTGTTATTTTCTGCTGAAATACATGAGGGAAACATCTGTCCTGTTGTTCCTCAGTACATTGTAGGTTCCCCCATAAGGAAATAGTTGATTTCTCAATTTAACATGAAAACTCATTCAGACAGTGGGATGTCATTTTTTATTGCTCTATTGTGCTTCTCTCGCTGAATTATGCGCAGTGTGAGCAGAAAGGGTGATCTTGAGTGGAATTGTTATTTTCTGCTGAAATACATGGGGGAAACATCTCTCCTGTTGTTCCTCTGTACATTGTAGGTTCCCCCATAAGGAAATAGTTGATTTCCCAATTTAACATGAAAACTCATTCAGACAGTGGGATGTCATTTTTTATTGCTCTATTGTGCTTCTCTCGCTGAGTTATGCGCAGTGTGAGCAGAAAGGGTGAACTTGAGTGGAATTGTTATTTTCTGCTGAAATACATGAGGGAAACATCTGCCCTGTTGTTCCTCAGTACATTGTAGGTTCCCCCATAAGGAAATAGTTGATTTCTCAATTTAACATAAAAACTCATTCAGACAGTGGGATGTCTTTTTTTATTGCTCTATTGTGCTTCTCTCGCTGAGTTATGCGCAGTGTGAGCAGAAAGGGTGAACTTTCGTGGAATTGTTATTTTCTGCTGAAATACATGAGGGAAACATCTCTCCTGTTGTTCCTGATTACATTGTAGGTTCCCCCATAAGGAAATAGTTGAATTCTAAATTTAACATGAAAACTCATTCAGACAGTGGGATGTCATTTTTTATTGCTCTATTGTGCTTCTCTCGCTGAGTTATGCGCAGTGTGAGCAGAAAGGGTGAACTTGAGTGGAATTGTTATTTTCTGCTGAAATACATGAGGGAAACATCTCTCCTGTTGTTCCTGAGTACATTGTAGGTTCCCCCATAAGGAAATAGTTGATTTCCCAATTTAACATGAAAACTCATTCAGACAGTGGGATGTCATTTTTTATTGCTCTATTGTGCTTCTCTCGCTGAATTATGCGCAGTGTGAGCAGAAAGGGTGATCTTGAGTGGAATTGTTATTTTCTGCTGAAATACATGGGGGAAACATCTCTCCTGTTGTTCCTCTGTACATTGTAGGTTCCCCCATAAGGAAATAGTTGATTTCCCAATTTAACATGAAAACTCATTCAGACAGTGGGATGTCATTTTTTATTGCTCTATTGTGCTTCTCTCGCTGAGTTATGCGCAGTGTGAGCAGAAAGGGTGAACTTGAGTGGAATTGTTATTTTCTGCTGAAATACATGAGGGAAACATCTGCCCTGTTGTTCCTCAGTACATTGTAGGTTCCCCCATAAGGAAATAGTTGATTTCTCAATTTAACATAAAAACTCATTCAGACAGTGGGATGTCTTTTTTTATTGCTCTATTGTGCTTCTCTCGCTGAGTTATGCGCAGTGTGAGCAGAAAGGGTGAACTTGAGTGGAATTGTTATTTTCTGCTGAAATACATGAGGGAAACATCTCTCCTGTTGTTCCTGATTACATTGTAGGTTCCCCCATAAGGAAATAGTTGAATTCTAAATTTAACATGAAAACTCATTCAGACAGTGGGATGTCATTTTTTATTGCTCTATTGTGCTTCTCTCGCTGAGTTATGCGCAGTGTGAGCAGAAAGGGTGAACTTGAGTGGAATTGTTATTTTCTGCTGAAATACATGAGGGAAACATCTCTCCTGTTGTTCCTGAGTACATTGTAGGTTCCCCCATAAGGAAATAGTTGAATTCTAAATTTAACATGAAAACTCATTCAGACAGTGGGATGTCATTTTTTATTGCTCTATTGTGCTTCTCTCGCTGAATTATGCGCAGTGTGAGCAGAAAGGGTGAACTTGAGTGGAATTGTTATTTTCTGCTGAAATACATGGGGGAAACATCTCTCCTGTTGTTCCTCTGTACATTGTAGGTTCCCCCATAAGGAAATAGTTGATTTCCCAATTTAACATGAAAACTCATTCAGACAGTGGGATGTCATTTTTTATTGCTCTATTGTGCTTCTCTCGCTGAGTTATGCGCAGTGTGAGCAGAAAGGGTGAACTTGAGTGGAATTGTTATTTTCTGCTGAAATACATGAGGGAAACATCTCTCCTGTTGTTCCTGACTACATTGTAGGTTCCCCCATAAGGAAATAGTTGAATTCTTTTTTTTGAAGGAGCAGCAGTGATATCTGTGCTGACTGACTGTAAAATAACTCCTAATTCATTTCAGAAACAGGAGAAAAATCCTGTTTCTGAAATGAATTAAAGTCTCTATGCAAGTAAACGGCTGCACTGAGCTGCACACAGCCTTAAACTTGAACATTCATTCATATTCATCTGCCTGGAGGAATAAACAAAGCAAAACTAAGATTCAAATGAGACTGACAATAGAGGAACAACAGGAAAGATTTTTTCCTTATTTTTTCCACCAGAGAATTACAATTCCATTCAAGTTCACCTTTTATGCTCGCATTGAGCATAAAGCTCTTGTTTTCTTTCACAAATTCCTGAATTCACTAATTCCGTGCCCCCACTCCCCCCCCCACACACTGATTAAAGCAGATAACTTTTGAAATGTTTTTATTGTTTTTTCTTAAATAAAATTATTCCAGTTATTGATGAAAAAATTTCTATCTTGTTTCAGTGGTGTCGATTCCTTTTCATGGTTGATTTGATCTTATGCGTTTGGTGATGTGCAGTGGCACCATTACTCCTGTGGGTGGAGACACAGACCGTGTGATGAATATCAGGTGACGATCGATCACAGTCGACTCTCTGTTGGTCTGAGATTGAGGGGCACTGTGCGTATTCCGTTGCTTGATGAACACTGACCTGGTGTATTGTCAGTCTCATTTGAATCTTTGTTTTGCTAGTGTTAAAATGTAAAGCTGTGTGCAGCTCTATGCAGCTGTTTTCTTTCATAGAGACTTTAATTCAGCTCAGAAACAGGAGACACAAAGTTCTTTAAGAGTAAGTCAGCACAGATATCACTGCTGCTCCTTCAAAAAAAAAGACAACATCTCAACTTGTTGAGATAAGGCCCATAACCACAATAAAAAAAGAAATCCAAGTGGTTGAATGAGTTTTCTTTTCAAAATTTGTGTGCGACTGTTTACTTTCATAGTTGTCTTGATTCAGCTGAGGAAAAAGAGAGAGAGAAAAAAATCCAACCTGTTATTCCACACACAATACAATTTGCTCAATAAAAAATGCTGCTGCTTGAAGAAAACAGACATCAAAGTGATGGAATGCGTGTTCAAACATTTTCAAAAACTTTGAAGTGTGAAGTTGTTTGTAAACAGACTTTTAGGTCTGATGATCAAAGCCGTTCAAACGCTTTGAAGTCTGAAGTTGTTTGTAAACAGACTTGTAAGTCAGATTACAAACCAATTAAAGTGCTTCTGCAGCTGCTGGCGTTGCTGATGCTGATTCTGCTGCTTGAATAACACTCAATTTACTGGGGAACACTAGAAAAGATATAAAAAAAAAAACTCTTTATGAATACAGGAGGAGCAGAAAATATTTTTTCACGCCATGACTGATGACAGACCTCTGTTGGTCTGAGAGGGAGGGGCACTGTGCGTATTCCGTTGCTTAATGTACACTGACCTGGTGTATTGTCAGTTTCATTTGAATCTTTGTTTTGCTGTGTTTATTCCTTCAGGCTCATGTGTATGAATGAGTGTTCAAGTGTAAAGCTGTGTGCAGCTCTGTGCAGCTGTTGTCTTGCATGGAGACTTTTATTCAGCTCAGAAACAGGAAAAACAGAGTTCTTTCAGAGTAAGTCAGCACAGATATAACTGCTGCTCCTTCAAAAAAAAAAAGACAACATCTCAACTTGTTTAGATAAGGCCCATAACCACAATAAAAAAAGAAATCCAAGTGGTTGAATGAGTTTTCTTTTCAAAATCTGTATGCGACTGTTTACTTTAATAGATGTCTTGATTCAGCTGAGGAACAAGAGAGAAAAAAAAATCCAACCTGTTATTCCACACAGAATACAATTTGTTCAATAAAAAATGCTGCTGCTTGAAGAAAACAGACATCAAAGTGATGGAATTCGTGTTCAAACATTTTCAAAAACTTTGAAGTCTGAAGTTGTTTGTAAACAGACTTTTAGGTCTGATGATCAAAGCCGTTCAAACGCTTTGAAGTCTGAAGTTGTTTGTAAACAGATTTGTAAGTCTGATTACAAACCAATTAAAGTGCTTCAGCAGCTGCTGGCGTTGCTGATGCTGCTTCTGCTGCTTGAATAACACTCAATTTACTGGGGAACATTAAAAAAGATATTAAAAAAAACTCTTTATGAACACAGGAGGAGCAGAAAATATTTTTTCACGCCATGACTGATGACAGACCTCTGTTGGTCTGAGAAGGAGGGGCACTGTGCGTATTCCGTTGCTTAATGTACACTGACCTGGTGTATTGTCAGTTTCATTTGAATCTTTGTTTTGCTAGTGTTCAAATGTAAAGCTGTGTGCAGCTCTATGCAGCTGTTTTCTTGCATAGAGACTTTAATTCAGCTCAGAAACAGGAGACGCAAAGTTCTTTCAGAGTAAGTCAGCACAGATATCACAGCTGCTCCTTCAAAAAAAAGACAACATCTAAACTTGTTTAGATAAGGCCCATAACCACAATAAAAAAAGAAATCCAAGTGGTTGAATGAGTTTTCTTTTCAAAATCTGTATGTGACTGTTTACTTTCATAGATGTCTTGATTCAGCTGAGGAACAAGAGAGAAAAAAAAAATCCAACCTGTTATTCCACACAGAATACAATTTGCTCAATAATAAATGCTGCTGCTTGGAGAAAATAGACATCAAAGTGATGGAATGCGTGTTCAAACATTATCAAAAACTTTGAAGTCTGAAGTTGTTTGTAAACAGACTTTATAGGTCTGATGATCAAAGCCGTTCAAACGCTTTGAAGTCTGAAGTTGTTTGTAAACAGACTTTTAGGTCTGATGATCAAAGCCGTTCAAACGCTTTGAAGTCTGAAGTTGTTTGTAAACAGACTTGTAATTCTGATTACAAACCAATTAAAGTGCTTCAGCAGCTGCTGGCGTTGCTGATGCTGCTTCTGCTGCTTGAATAACACTCAATTTACTGGTGAACATTAAAAAAGATATAAAAAAAAACTCTTTATGAACACAGGAGGAGCAGAAAATATTTTTTCACGCCATGACTGATGACAGACCTCTGTTGGTCTGAGAGGGAGGGGCACTGTGCGTATTCCGTTGCTTAATGTACACTGACCTGGTGTATTGTCAGTTTCATTTGAATCTTTGTTTTGCTATGTTTATTCCTTCAGGCTCATGTGTATGAATGAGTGTTCAAGTGTAAAGCTGTGTGCAGCTATGTGCAGCTGTTGTCTTGCATGGAGACTTTCATTCAGCTCAGAAATAGGAGAAACAGAGTTCTTTCAGAGTAAGTCAGCACAGATATCACAGCTGCTCCTTCAAAAAAAAAGACAACATCTCAACTTGTTGAGATAAGGCCCAATAACCACAATAAAAAAAGAAATCCAAGTGGTTGAATGAGTTTTCTTTTCAAAATCTGTATGCGACTGTTTACTTTCATAGATGTCTTGATTCAGCTGAGGAACAAGAGAGAGAAAAAAAAATCCAACCTGTTAACTTGAGTGGAATTGTTATTTTCTGCTGAAATACATGAGGGAAACATCTCTCCTCTTGTTCTTCAGTACATTTTAGGTTCCCCCATAACGAAATAGTTGAATTCTCAATTTAACATGAAAACTCATTCAGACAGTGGGATGTAATTTTTTATTGCTCTATTGTGCTTGTCTCGCTGAGTTATGCGCAGTGTGAGCAGAAAGGGTGAACTTTCGTGGAATTCTTATTTTCTACTGAAATACATGAGGGAAAAATGTCTCCTGTTGTTCCTCAGTACATTGTAGGTTCCCCCATAAGGAAATAGTTGAATTCTTTTTTTTGAATGAGCAGCAGTGATATCTGTGCTGACTTACTCTGAAAGAACTCTGTTTCTCTTGTTTCTGAGCTGAATTAAAATCTCTATGCAAGAAAACAGCTGCACAGAGCTGCACACAGCTTTACACTTGAACACTCATTCATACTCATCAGCCTGGAGGAATAAACAAAGCAAAACAAAGATTCAAGTGAGACTGACAATACACCAGGAAAAACAGGAGAGATGTTTTCCTAATTTTTTTCACCAGAGAATTACAATTCTATTCAAGTTCACCGTTTATGCTCGCAATGAGCATAAAGCACTTGTTTTCGTTCACAAATTCCTGAATTCACTAATTCAGTGCCCCCACTCCCCCTACACACACCGATTAAAGCAGATAACTTTTGAAATGTTTTTATTGTTTTTTCTTAAATAAAATTATTCCAGTTATTGATGAAAAAATTTCTATCTTGTTTCAGTGGTGTCGATTCATTTGCATGGTTGATTTGTTCTTATGCGTTTGGTGATGTGCAGTGGCACCATTACGCCTGTGGGTGGGGACACAGACCGTGTGATGAATATCAGGTGACGATCGATCACAGTCGACTCTCTGTTGGTCTATAATTGAGGGGCACTGTGCGTATTCCGTTGCTTGATGAACACTGACCTGGTGTATTGTCAGTCTCATTTGAATCTTTGTTTTGCTATGTTTATTCCTCCAGGCTCATGTGTATGAATGAGTGTTCAAATGTGAAGCTGTGTTCAGCTCTGTGCAGCTGATTTCTTGCATGGAGACTTTAATTCAGATCAGAAACAGGAGACACAAAGTTCTTTAAGAGTAAGTCAGCACAGATATCACTGCTGCTCCTTCAAAAAAAAAGATAACATCTCAACTTGTTGAGATAAGGCCCATAACCACAATAAAAAAAGAAATCCAAGTGGTTGAATGAGTTTTCTTTTCAAAATCTGTATGCGACTGTTTACTTTCATAGTTGTCTTGATTCAGCTGAGGAACAAGAGAGAAAAAAAAAATCCAACCTGTTATTCCACACAGAATACAATTTGTTCAATAAAAAATGCTGCTGCTTGAAGAAAACAGACATCAAAGTGATGGAATGCGTGTTCAAACATTTTCAAAAACTTTGAAGTGTGAAGTTGTTTGTAAACAGACTTTTAGGTCTGATGATCAAAGCCGTTCAAACGCTTTGAAGTCTGAAGTTGTTTGTAAACAGACTTGTAAGTCAGATTACAAACCAATTAAAGTGCTTCTGCAGCTGCTGGCGTTGCTGATGCTGATTCTGCTGCTTGAATAACACTCAATTTACTGGGGAACACTAGAAAAGATATAAAAAAAAAAACTCTTTATGAATACAGGAGGAGCAGAAAATATTTTTTCACGCCATGACTGATGACAGACCTCTGTTGGTCTGAGAGGGAGGGGCACTGTGCGTATTCCGTTGCTTAATGTACACTGACCTGGTGTATTGTCAGTTTCATTTGAATCTTTGTTTTGCTGTGTTTATTCCTTCAGGCTCATGTGTATGAATGAGTGTTCAAGTGTAAAGCTGTGTGCAGCTCTGTGCAGCTGTTGTCTTGCATGGAGACTTTTATTCAGCTCAGAAACAGGAAAAACAGAGTTCTTTCAGAGTAAGTCAGCACAGATATAACTGCTGCTCCTTCAAAAAAAAAAAGACAACATCTCAACTTGTTTAGATAAGGCCCATAACCACAATAAAAAAAGAAATCCAAGTGGTTGAATGAGTTTTCTTTTCAAAATCTGTATGCGACTGTTTACTTTAATAGATGTCTTGATTCAGCTGAGGAACAAGAGAGAAAAAAAAATCCAACCTGTTATTCCACACAGAATACAATTTGTTCAATAAAAAATGCTGCTGCTTGAAGAAAACAGACATCAAAGTGATGGAATTCGTGTTCAAACATTTTCAAAAACTTTGAAGTCTGAAGTTGTTTGTAAACAGACTTTTAGGTCTGATGATCAAAGCCGTTCAAACGCTTTGAAGTCTGAAGTTGTTTGTAAACAGATTTGTAAGTCTGATTACAAACCAATTAAAGTGCTTCAGCAGCTGCTGGCGTTGCTGATGCTGCTTCTGCTGCTTGAATAACACTCAATTTACTGGGGAACATTAAAAAAGATATTAAAAAAAACTCTTTATGAACACAGGAGGAGCAGAAAATATTTTTTCACGCCATGACTGATGACAGACCTCTGTTGGTCTGAGAAGGAGGGGCACTGTGCGTATTCCGTTGCTTAATGTACACTGACCTGGTGTATTGTCAGTTTCATTTGAATCTTTGTTTTGCTAGTGTTCAAATGTAAAGCTGTGTGCAGCTCTATGCAGCTGTTTTCTTGCATAGAGACTTTAATTCAGCTCAGAAACAGGAGACGCAAAGTTCTTTCAGAGTAAGTCAGCACAGATATCACAGCTGCTCCTTCAAAAAAAAGACAACATCTAAACTTGTTTAGATAAGGCCCATAACCACAATAAAAAAAGAAATCCAAGTGGTTGAATGAGTTTTCTTTTCAAAATCTGTATGTGACTGTTTACTTTCATAGATGTCTTGATTCAGCTGAGGAACAAGAGAGAAAAAAAAAATCCAACCTGTTATTCCACACAGAATACAATTTGCTCAATAATAAATGCTGCTGCTTGGAGAAAATAGACATCAAAGTGATGGAATGCGTGTTCAAACATTATCAAAAACTTTGAAGTCTGAAGTTGTTTGTAAACAGACTTTATAGGTCTGATGATCAAAGCCGTTCAAACGCTTTGAAGTCTGAAGTTGTTTGTAAACAGACTTTTAGGTCTGATGATCAAAGCCGTTCAAACGCTTTGAAGTCTGAAGTTGTTTGTAAACAGACTTGTAATTCTGATTACAAACCAATTAAAGTGCTTCAGCAGCTGCTGGCGTTGCTGATGCTGCTTCTGCTGCTTGAATAACACTCAATTTACTGGTGAACATTAAAAAAGATATAAAAAAAAACTCTTTATGAACACAGGAGGAGCAGAAAATATTTTTTCACGCCATGACTGATGACAGACCTCTGTTGGTCTGAGAGGGAGGGGCACTGTGCGTATTCCGTTGCTTAATGTACACTGACCTGGTGTATTGTCAGTTTCATTTGAATCTTTGTTTTGCTATGTTTATTCCTTCAGGCTCATGTGTATGAATGAGTGTTCAAGTGTAAAGCTGTGTGCAGCTATGTGCAGCTGTTGTCTTGCATGGAGACTTTCATTCAGCTCAGAAATAGGAGAAACAGAGTTCTTTCAGAGTAAGTCAGCACAGATATCACAGCTGCTCCTTCAAAAAAAAAGACAACATCTCAACTTGTTGAGATAAGGCCCAATAACCACAATAAAAAAAGAAATCCAAGTGGTTGAATGAGTTTTCTTTTCAAAATCTGTATGCGACTGTTTACTTTCATAGATGTCTTGATTCAGCTGAGGAACAAGAGAGAGAAAAAAAAATCCAACCTGTTAACTTGAGTGGAATTGTTATTTTCTGCTGAAATACATGAGGGAAACATCTCTCCTCTTGTTCTTCAGTACATTTTAGGTTCCCCCATAACGAAATAGTTGAATTCTCAATTTAACATGAAAACTCATTCAGACAGTGGGATGTAATTTTTTATTGCTCTATTGTGCTTGTCTCGCTGAGTTATGCGCAGTGTGAGCAGAAAGGGTGAACTTTCGTGGAATTCTTATTTTCTACTGAAATACATGAGGGAAAAATGTCTCCTGTTGTTCCTCAGTACATTGTAGGTTCCCCCATAAGGAAATAGTTGAATTCTTTTTTTTGAATGAGCAGCAGTGATATCTGTGCTGACTTACTCTGAAAGAACTCTGTTTCTCTTGTTTCTGAGCTGAATTAAAATCTCTATGCAAGAAAACAGCTGCACAGAGCTGCACACAGCTTTACACTTGAACACTCATTCATACTCATCAGCCTGGAGGAATAAACAAAGCAAAACAAAGATTCAAGTGAGACTGACAATACACCAGGAAAAACAGGAGAGATGTTTTCCTAATTTTTTTCACCAGAGAATTACAATTCTATTCAAGTTCACCGTTTATGCTCGCAATGAGCATAAAGCACTTGTTTTCGTTCACAAATTCCTGAATTCACTAATTCAGTGCCCCCACTCCCCCTACACACACCGATTAAAGCAGATAACTTTTGAAATGTTTTTATTGTTTTTTCTTAAATAAAATTATTCCAGTTATTGATGAAAAAATTTCTATCTTGTTTCAGTGGTGTCGATTCATTTGCATGGTTGATTTGTTCTTATGCGTTTGGTGATGTGCAGTGGCACCATTACGCCTGTGGGTGGGGACACAGACCGTGTGATGAATATCAGGTGACGATCGATCACAGTCGACTCTCTGTTGGTCTATAATTGAGGGGCACTGTGCGTATTCCGTTGCTTGATGAACACTGACCTGGTGTATTGTCAGTCTCATTTGAATCTTTGTTTTGCTATGTTTATTCCTCCAGGCTCATGTGTATGAATGAGTGTTCAAATGTGAAGCTGTGTTCAGCTCTGTGCAGCTGATTTCTTGCATGGAGACTTTAATTCAGATCAGAAACAGGAGACACAAAGTTCTTTAAGAGTAAGTCAGCACAGATATCACTGCTGCTCCTTCAAAAAAAAAGATAACATCTCAACTTGTTGAGATAAGGCCCATAACCACAATAAAAAAAGAAATCCAAGTGGTTGAATGAGTTTTCTTTTCAAAATCTGTATGCGACTGTTTACTTTCATAGTTGTCTTGATTCAGCTGAGGAACAAGAGAGAAAAAAAAAAAATCCAACCTGTTATTCCACACACAATCCAATTTGCTCAATAAAAAATGCTGCTGCTTGAAGAAAACAGACATCAAAGTGATGGAATGCGTGTTCAAACATTTTCAAAAACTTTGAAGTCTGAAGTTGTTTGTAAACAGACTTATAGGTCTGATGATCAAAACCGTTCAAACGCTTTGAAGTCTGAAGTTGTTTGTAAACAGACTTTTAGGTCTGATGATCAAAGCCGTTCAAACGCTTTGAAGTCTGAAGTTGTTTGTAAACAGACTTGTAAGTCTGATTACAAACCAATTAAAGTGCTTCTGCAGCTGCTGGCGTTGCTGATGCTGATTCTGCTGCTTGAATAACACTCAATTTACTGGGGAACACTAGAAAAGATATAAAAAAAAACTCTTTATGAACACAGGAGGAGCAGAAAATATTTTTTCACGCCATGACTGATGACAGACCTCTGTTGGTCTGAGAGGGAGGGGCACTGTGCGTATTCCGTTGCTTAATGTACACTGACCTGGTGTATTGTCAGTCTCATTTGAATCTTTGTTTTGCTAGTGTTCAAATGTAAAGCTGTGTGCAGCTCTATGCAGCTGTTTTCTTGCATAGAGACTTTAATTCAGCTCAGAAACAGGAGACGCAAAGTTCTTTCAGAGTAAGTCAGCACAGATATCACAGCTGCTCCTTCAAAAAAAAGACAACATCTAAACTTGTTTAGATAAGGCCCATAACCACAATAAAAAAAGAAATCCAAGTGGTTGAATGAGTTTTCTTTTCAAAATCTGTATGTGACTGTTTACTTTCATAGATGTCTTGATTCAGCTGAGGAACAAGAGAGAAAAAAAAAATCCAACCTGTTATTCCACACAGAATACAATTTGCTCAATAAAAAATGCTGCTGCTTGAAGAAAATAGACATCAAAGTGATGGAATGCGTGTTCAAACATTATCAAAAACTTTGAAGTCTGAAGTTGTTTGTAAACAGACTTTATAGGTCTGATGATCAAAGCCGTTCAAACGCTTTGAAGTCTGAAGTTGTTTGTAAACAGACTTTTAGGTCTGATGATCAAAGCCGTTCAAACGCTTTGAAGTCTGAAGTTGTTTGTAAACAGACTTGTAATTCTGATTACAAACCAATTAAAGTGCTTCAGCAGCTGCTGGCGTTGCTGATGCTGCTTCTGCTGCTTGAATAACACTCAATTTACTGGTGAACATTAAAAAAGATATAAAAAAAAACTCTTTATGAACACAGGAGGAGCAGAAAATATTTTTTCACGCCATGACTGATGACAGACCTCTGTTGGTCTGAGAGGGAGGGGCACTGTGCGTATTCCGTTGCTTAATGTACACTGACCTGTATTGTCAGTTTCATTTGAATCTTTGTTTTGCTATGTTTATTCCTTCAGGCTCATGTGTATGAATGAGTGTTCAAGTGTAAAGCTGTGTGCAGCTATTTGCAGCTGTTGTCTTGCATGGAGACTTTCATTCAGCTCAGAAATAGGAGAAACAGATTTCTTTCAGAGTAAGTCAGCACAGATATCACAGCTGCTCCTTCAAAAAAAAAGACAACATCTCAACTTGTTGAGATAAGGCCCAATAACCACAATAAAAAAAGAAATCCAAGTGGTTGAATGAGTTTTCTTTTCAAAATCTGTATGCGACTGTTTACTTTCATAGATGTCTTGATTCAGCTGAGGAACAAGAGAGAGAAAAAAAAATCCAACCTGTTAACTTGAGTGGAATTGTTATTTTCTGCTGAAATACATGAGGGAAACATCTCTCCTCTTGTTCTTCAGTACATTTTAGGTTCCCCCATAAGGAAATAGTTGAATTCTCAATTTAACATAAAAACTCATTCAGACAGTGGGATGTAATTTTTTATTGCTCTATTGTGCTTGTCTCGCTGAGTTATGCGCAGTGTGAGCAGAAAGGGTGAACTTTCGTGGAATTCTTATTTTCTACTGAAATACATGAGGGAAAAATGTCTCCTGTTGTTCCTCAGTACATTGTAGGTTCCCCCATAAGGAAATAGTTGAATTCTTTTTTTTGAATGAGCAGCAGTGATATCTGTGCTGACTTACTCTGAAAGAACTCTGTTTCTCTTGTTTCTGAGCTGAATTAAAATCTCTATGCAAGAAAACAGCTGCACAGAGCTGCACACAGCTTTACACTTGAACACTCATTCATACTCATCAGCCTGGAGGAATAAACAAAGCAAAACAAAGATTCAAGTGAGACTGACAATACACCAGGAAAAACAGGAGAGATGTTTTCCTAATTTTTTTCACCAGAGAATTACAATTCTATTCAAGTTCACCGTTTATGCTCGCAATGAGCATAAAGCACTTGTTTTCGTTCACAAATTCCTGAATTCACTAATTCAGTGCCCCCACTCCCCCTACACACACCGATTAAAGCAGATAACTTTTGAAATGTTTTTATTGTTTTTTCTTAAATAAAATTATTCCAGTTATTGATGAAAAAATTTCTATCTTGTTTCAGTGGTGTCGATTCATTTGCATGGTTGATTTGTTCTTATGCGTTTGGTGATGTGCAGTGGCACCATTACGCCTGTGGGTGGGGACACAGACCGTGTGATGAATATCAGGTGACGATCGATCACAGTCGACTCTCTGTTGGTCTATAATTGAGGGGCACTGTGCGTATTCCGTTGCTTGATGAACACTGACCTGGTGTATTGTCAGTCTCATTTGAATCTTTGTTTTGCTATGTTTATTCCTCCAGGCTCATGTGTATGAATGAGTGTTCAAATGTAAAGCTGTGTTCAGCTCTGTGCAGCTGATTTCTTGCATGGAGACTTTAATTCAGATCAGAAACAGGAGACACAAAGTTCTTTAAGAGTAAGTCAGCACAGATATCACTGCTGCTCCTTCAAAAAAAAAGATAACATCTCAACTTGTTGAGATAAGGCCCATAACCACAATAAAAAAAGAAATCCAAGTGGTTGAATGAGTTTTCTTTTCAAAATTTGTATGCGACTGTTTACTTTCATAGATGTCTTGATTCAGCTGAGGAACAAGACAGAGAAAAAAAAAAATCCAACCTGTTATTCCACACACAATACAATTTGTTCAATAAAAAATGCTGCTGCTTGAAGAAAACAGACATCAAAGTGATGGAATGCGTGTTCAAACATTTTCAAAAACTTTGAAGTCTGAAGTTGTTTGTAAATAGACTTTTAGGTCTGATGATCAAAGCCGTTGAAACGCATTGAAGTCTGAAGTTGTTTTTTAAACAGACTTGTAAGTCTGATTACAAACCAATTAAAGTGCTTCTGCAGCTGCTGCCGTTGCTGATGCTGCTTCTGCTGCTTGAATAACACTCAATTTACAGGGGAACACTAAAAAAGATATAAAAAAAAAACTCTTTATGAACACAGGAGGAGCAGAAAATATTTTTTCACGCCATGACTGATGACAGACCTCTGTTGGTCTGAGAGGGAGGGGCACTGTGCGTATTCCGTTGCTTAATGTACACTGACCTGGTGTATTGTCAGTTTCATTTGAATCTTTGTTTTGATATATTTATTCCTTCAGGCTCATGTGTATGAATGAGTGTTCAAGTGTAAAGCTGAGTGCAGCTCTGTGCAGCTGTTGTCTTGCATGGAGACTTTCATTCAGCTCAGAAACAGGAGAAACAGAGTTCTTTCAGAGTAAGTCAGCACAGATATCACAGCTGCTCCTTCAAAAAAAAAAAGATAACATCTCAACTTGTTTAAATAAGGCCTATAACCACAATAAAAAAAGAAATCCAAGTGGTTGAATGAGTTTTCTTTTCAAAATCTGTATGCGACTGTTTACTTTCATAGTTGTCTTGATTCAGCTGAGGAACAAGAGAGAAAAAAAAAATCCAACCTGTTATTCCACACACAATCCAATTTGCTCAATAAAAAATGCTGCTGCTTGAAGAAAACAGACATCAAAGTGATGGAATGCGTGTTCAAACATTTTCAAAAACGTTGAAGTCTGAAGTTGTTTGTAAACAGACTTATAGGTCTGATGATCAAAACCGTTCAAACGCTTTGAAGTCTGAAGTTGTTTGTAAACAGACTTTTAGGTCTGATGATCAAAGCCGTTCAAACGCTTTGAAGTCTGAAGTTGTTTGTAAACAGACTTGTAAGTCTGATTACAAACCAATTAAAGTGCTTCTGCAGCTGCTGGCGTTGCTGATGCTGATTCTGCTGCTTGAATAACACTCAATTTACTGGGGAACACTAGAAAAGATATAAAAAAAAAACTCTTTATGAACACAGGAGGAGCAGAAAATATTTTTTCACGCCATGACTGATGACAGACCTCTGTTGGTCTGAGAGGGAGGGGCACTGTGAAGTATTCCGTTGCTTAATGTACACTGACCTGGTGTATTGTCAGTTTCATTTGAATCTTTGTTTTGCTGTGTTTATTCCTTCAGGCTCATGTGTATGAATGAGTGTTCAAGTGTAAAGCTGTGTGCAGCTCTGTGCAGCTGTTGTCTTGCATGGAGACTTTTATTCAGCTCAGAAACAGGAGAAACAGAGTTCTTTCAGAGTAAGTCAGCACAGATATAACTGCTGCTCCTTCAAAAAAAAAAAGACAACATCTCAACTAGTTTAGATAAGGCCCATAACCACAATAAAAAAAGAAATCCAAGTGGTTGAATGAGTTTTCTTTTCAAAATCTGTATGCGACTGTTTACTTTCATAGTTGTCTTGATTCAACTGAGGAACAAGAGAGAAAAAAAATCCAACCTGTTATTCCACACAGAATACAATTTGCTTAATAAAAAATGCTGCTGCTTGAAGAAAACAGACATCAAAGTGATGGAATGCGTGTTCAAACATTTTCAAAAACGTTGAAGTCTGAAGTTGTTTGTAAACAGACTTATAGGTCTGATGATCAAAACCATTCAAACGCTTTGAAGTCTGAAGTTGTTTGTAAACAGACTTTTAGGTCTGATGATCAAAGCCGTTCAAACGCTTTGAAGTCTGAAGTTGTTTGTAAACAGACTTGTAAGTCTGATTACAAACCAATTAAAGTGCTTCTGCAGCTGCTGGCGTTGCTGATGCTGATTCTGCTGCTTGAATAACACTCAATTTACTGGGGAACACTAGAAAAGATATAAAAAAAAAACTCTTTATGAACACAGGAGGAGCAGAAAATATTTTTTCACGCCATGACTGATGACAGACCTCTGTTGGTCTGAGAGGGAGGGGCACTGTGAAGTATTCCGTTGCTTAATGTACACTGACCTGGTGTATTGTCAGTTTCATTTGAATCTTTGTTTTGCTGTGTTTATTCCTTCAGGCTCATGTGTATGAATGAGTGTTCAAGTGTAAAGCTGTGTGCAGCTCTGTGCAGCTGTTGTCTTGCATGGAGACTTTTATTCAGCTCAGAAACAGGAGAAACAGAGTTCTTTCAGAGTAAGTCAGCACAGATATAACTGCTGCTCCTTCAAAAAAAAAAGACAACATCTCAACTAGTTTAGATAAGGCCCATAACCACAATAAAAAAAGAAATCCAAGTGGTTGAATGAGTTTTCTTTTCAAAATCTGTATGCGACTGTTTACTTTCATAGTTGTCTTGATTCAGCTGAGGAACAAGAGAGAAAAAAAATCCAACCTGTTATTCCACACAGAATACAATTTGCTTAATAAAAAATGCTGCTGCTTGAAGAAAACAGACATCAAAGTGATGGAATTCGTGTTCAAACATTTTCAAAAACTTTGAAGTCTGAAGTTGTTTGTAAACAGACTTTTAGGTCTGATGATCAAAGCCGTTCAAATGCTTTGAAGTCTGAAGTTGTTTGTAAACAGATTTGTAAGTATGATTACAAACCAATTAAAGTGCTTCAGCAGCTGCTGGCGTTGCTGATGCTGCTTCTGCTGCTTGAATGACACTCAATTTACTGGGGAACATTAAAAAAGATATTAAAAAAAACTCTTTATGAACACAGGAGGAGCAGAAAATATTTTTTCACGCCATGACTGATGACAGACCTCTGTTGGTCTGAGAGGGAGGGGCTCTGTGCGTATTCCGTTGCTTAATGTACACTGACCTGGTGTATTGTCAGTTTCATTTGAATCTTTGTTTTGATATATTTATTCCTTCAGGCTCATGTGTATGAATGAGTGTTCAAGTGTAAAGCTGAGTGCAGCTCTGTGCAGCTGCTGTCTTGCATGGAGACTTTCATTCAGCTCAGAAATAGGAGAAACAGAGTTCTTTCAGAGTAAGTCAGCACAGATATCACAGCTGCTCCTTCAAAAAAAAGACAACATCTAAACTTGTTTAGATAAGGCCCATAACCACAATAAAAAAAGAAATCCAAGTGGTTGAATGAGTTTTCTTTTCAAAATCTGTATGTGACTGTTTACTTTCATAGATGTCTTGATTCAGCTGAGGAACAAGAGAGAAAAAAAAAATCCAACGTGTTATTCCACACACAATACAATTTGCTCAATAAAAAATGCTGCTGCTTGAAGAAAACAGACATCAAAGTGATGGAATGCGTGTTCAAACATTTTCAAAAACTTTGAAGTCTGAAGTTGTTTGTAAACAGACTTATAGGTTTGATGATCAAAGCCATTCAAACGCTTTGAAGTCTGAAGTTGTTTGTAAACAGACTTTTAGGTCTGATGATCAAAGCCGTTCAAACGCTTTGAAGTCTGAAGTTGTTTGTAAACAGACTTGTAAGTCTGATTACAAACCAATTAAAGTGCTTCTGCAGCTGCTGGCGTTGCTGATGCTGCTTCTGCTGCTTGAATAACACTCAATTTACTGGGGAACACTAGAAAAGATATTAAAAAAAAACTCTTTATGAACACAGGAGGAGCAGAAAATATTTTCTCACGCCATGACTGATGACAGACTTCTGTTGGTCTGAGACAATTTCAACTTTGTCCTAGAGACATGGGGCCACTTGCATTTTCATCAAGAGCACCAAAGAAACACCCACGCAAAATTTGGGGCTTCTAGTACTTGAGGAACGGAGAAATCCTAACCCTAATTTCAACTAACCCTAACCCTACCCCTAGTTTCAGCCTTAACGTTAACCCTAATTCAATGCAAGTCTATGGGGTGAAATTTCAACTTTGTCCTAGAGACATGGGGCCACTTGCATTTTCATCAAGAGCACCAAAGAAACACCCACGCAAAATTTGGGGCTTCTAGTACTTGAGGAACGGAGAAATCCTAACCCTAATTTCAACTAACCCTAACCCTAACCCTAGTTTCAGCCTTAACGTTAACCCTAATTCAATGCAAGTCTATGGGGTGAAATTTCAACTTTGTCCTAGAGACATGGGGCCACTTGCATTTTCATCAAGAGCCCCAAAGAAACACCGACGCAAAATTTGGGGCTTCTAGTACTTGAGGAACGCAGAAACCCTAACCCTAATTTCAACTAACCCTAACCCTAACCCTAGTTTCAGCCTTAACGTTAACCCTAATTCAATGCAAGTCTATGGGGTGAAATTTCAACTTTGTCCTAGAGACATGGGGCCACTTGCTATTTCATCAAGAGCCCCAAAGAAGCGCCCACGCAAAATTTGGGGTTTCTAATACTTGAGGAAGACAGAAACCCTAACCCTAATTTCAGCTAACCCTAACCCTAACCCTAACCCTAGTTTCAGCCTTAACGTTAACCCTAATTCAATGCAAGTCTATGGGGTGAAATTTCAACTTTGTGCTAGAGACATGGGGCCACTTGCATTTTCATCAAGAGCCCCAAAGAAACACCCACGCAAAATTTGGGGCTTCTAGTACTTGAGGAACGCAGAAACCCTAACCCTAATTTCAACTAACCCTAACCCTAACCCTAGTTTCAGCCTTAACGTTAACCCTAATTCAATGCAAGTCTATGGGGTGAAATTTCAACTTTGTCCTAGAGACATGGGGCCACTTGCTATTTCATCAAGAGCCCCAAAGAAGCGCCCATGCCAAATTTGGGGTTTCTAATACTTGAGGAAGACAGAAACCCTAACCCTAATTTCAGCTAACCCTAACCATAACCCTAACCCTAGTTTCTGCCTTAATGTTAACCCTAATTCAATTCAAGTCTGATGGGGTTAAAATTCATTCAGACAGTGGGATGTCTTTTTTTTTATTGCTCTATTGTGCTTCTCTCGCTGAGTTATGCGCAGTGTGAGCAGAAAGGGTGAACTTGAGTGGAATTGTTATTTTCTGTTGAAATACATGAGGGAAACATCTCTCCTGTGGTTCCTCAGTACATTGTAGGTTCCCCCATAAGGAAATAGTTGAGTTCTCAATTTAACATGAAAACTCATTCAGACAGTGGGATGTCATTTTTTATTGCTCTATTGTGCTTCTCTCGCTGAGTTATGCGCAGTGTGAGCAGAAAGGGTGAACTTGAGTGGAATTGTTATTTTCTACTGAAATACATGAGGGAAACATCTGTCCTGTTGTTCCTCAGTACATTGTAGGTTCCCCCATAAGGAAATAGTTGATTTCTCAATTTAACATGAAAACTCATTCAGACAGTGGGATGTCATTTTTTATTGCTCTATTGTGCTTCTCTCGCTGAGTGATGCGCAGTGTGAGCAGAAAGGGTGAACTTTGAGTGGAACTGTTATTTTCTGCTGAAATACATGAGGGAAACATCTCTCCTGTTGTTCCTCAGTACATTGTAGGTTCCCCCATCAGGAAATAGTTGATTTCTCAATTTAACATGAAAACTCATTCAGACAGTGGGATGTCATTTTTTATTGCTCTATTGTGCTTCTCTCGCTGAGTTATGTGCAGTGTGAGCAGAAAGGGTGAACTTGAGTGGAATTGTTATTTTCTGCTGAAATACATGAGGAAAACATCTGTCCTGTTGTTCCTCAGTACATTGTAGGTTCCCCCATAAGGAAATAGTTGATTTCTCAATTTAACATGAAAACTCATTCAGACAGTGGGATGTCATTTTTTATTGCTCTATTGTGCTTCTCTCGCTGAGTTATGCGCAGTGTGAGCAGAAAGGGTGAACTTGAGTGGAATTGTTATTTTCTGCTGAAATACATGAGGGAAACATCTGTCCTGTTGTTCCTCAGTACATTGTAGGTTCCCCCATAAGGAAATAGTTGATTTCTCAATTTAACATGAAAACTCATTCAGACAGTGGGATGTCATTTTTTATTGCTCTATTGTGCTTCTCTCGCTGAGTGATGCGCAGTGTGAGCAGAAAGGGTGAACTTTGAGTGGAACTGTTATTTTCTGCTGAAATACATGAGGGAAACATCTCTCCTGTTGTTCCTCAGTACATTGTAGGATTCCCCCATAAGGAAATAGTTGATTTCTGAATTTAACATGAAAACTCATTCAGACAGTGGGATGTCATTTTTTATTGCTCTATTGTGCTTCTCTCGCTGAATTATGCGCAGTGTGAGCAGAAAGGGTGAACTTGAGTGGAATTGTTATTTTCTGCTGAAATACATGAGGGAAACATCTCTCCTGTTGTTCCTGAGTACATTGTAGGTCCCCCCATAAGGAAATAGTTGATTTCTCAATTTAACATGAAAACTCATTCAGACAGTGGGATGTCATTTTTTATTGCTCTATTGTGCTTCTCTCGCTGAGTTATGCGCAGTGTGAGCAGAAAGGGTGAACTTGAGTGGAATTGTTATTTTCTGCTGAAATACATGAGGGAAACATCTCTCCTGTTGTTCCTGAGTACATTGTAGGTTCCCCCATAAGGAAATAGTTGAATTCTAAATTTTACATGAAAACTCATTCAGACAGTGGGATGTCATTTTTTATTGCTCTATTGTGCTTCTCTCGCTGAGTTATGCGCAGTGTGAGCAGAAAGGGTGAACTTGAGTGGAATTGTTATTTTCTGCTGAAATACATGAGGGAAACATCTCTCCTGTTGTTCCTGAGTACATTGTAGGTTCCCCCATAAGGAAATAGTTGAATTCTAAATTTAACATGAAAACTCATTCAGACAGTGGGATGTCATTTTTTATTGCTCTATTGTGCTTCTCTCGCTGAATTATGCGCAGTGTGAGCAGAAAGGGTGAACTTGAGTGGAATTGTTATTTTCTGCTGAAATACATGAGGGAAACATCTGTCCTGTTGTTCCTCACTACATTGTAGGTTCCCCCATAAGGAAATAGTTGATTTCTCAATTTAACATGAAAACTCATTCAGACAGTGGGATGTCATTTTTTATTGCTCTATTGTGCTTCTCTCGCTGAGTGATGCGCAGTGTGAGCAGAAAGGGTGAACTTTGAGTGGAACTGTTATTTTCTGCTGAAATACATGAGGGAAACATCTCTCCTGTTGTTCCTCAGTACATTGTAGGATTCCCCCATAAGGAAATAGTTGATTTCTCAATTTAACATGAAAACTCATTCAGACAGTGGGATGTCATTTTTTATTGCTCTATTGTGCTTCTCTCGCTGAATTATGCGCAGTGTGAGCAGAAAGGGTGAACTTGAGTGGAATTGTTATTTTCTGCTGAAATACATGAGGGAAACATCTCTCCTGTTGTTCCTGAGTACATTGTAGGTCCCCCCATAAGGAAATAGTTGAGTTCTCAATTTAACATGAAAACTCATTCAGACAGTGGGATGTCATTTTTTATTGCTCTATTGTGCTTCTCTCGCTGAGTTATGCGCAGTGTGAGCAGAAAGGGTGAACTTGAGTGGAATTGTTATTTTCTACTGAAATACATGAGGGAAACATCTGTCCTGTTGTTCCTCAGTACATTGTAGGTTCCCCCATAAGGAAATAGTTGATTTCTCAATTTAACATGAAAACTCATTCAGACAGTGGGATGTCATTTTTTATTGCTCTATTGTGCTTCTCTCGCTGAGTGATGCGCAGTGTGAGCAGAAAGGGTGAACTTTGAGTGGAACTGTTATTTTCTGCTGAAATACATGAGGGAAACATCTCTCCTGTTGTTCCTCAGTACATTGTAGGTTCCCCCATAAGGAAATAGTTGATTTCTCAATTTAACATGAAAACTCATTCAGACAGTGGGATGTCATTTTTTATTGCTCTATTGTGCTTCTCTCGCTGAGTTATGTGCAGTGTGAGCAGAAAGGGTGAACTTGAGTGGAATTGTTATTTTCTGCTGAAATACATGAGGAAAACATCTGTCCTGTTGTTCCTCAGTACATTGTAGGTTCCCCCATAAGGAAATAGTTGATTTCTCAATTTAACATGAAAACTCATTCAGACAGTGGGATGTCATTTTTTATTGCTCTATTGTGCTTCTCTCGCTGAGTTATGCGCAGTGTGAGCAGAAAGGGTGAACTTGAGTGGAATTGTTATTTTCTGCTGAAATACATGAGGGAAACATCTGTCCTGTTGTTCCTCAGTACATTGTAGGTTCCCCCATAAGGAAATAGTTGATTTCTCAATTTAACATGAAAACTCATTCAGACAGTGGGATGTCATTTTTTATTGCTCTATTGTGCTTCTCTCGCTGAGTTATGCGCAGTGTGAGCAGAAAGGGTGAACTTGAGTGGAATTGTTATTTTCTACTGAAATACATGAGGGAAACATCTGTCCTGTTGTTCCTCAGTACATTGTAGGTTCCCCCATAAGGAAATAGTTGATTTCTCAATTTAACATGAAAACTCATTCAGACAGTGGGATGTCATTTTTTATTGCTCTATTGTGCTTCTCTCGCTGAGTGATGCGCAGTGTGAGCAGAAAGGGTGAACTTTGAGTGGAACTGTTATTTTCTGCTGAAATACATGAGGGAAACATCTCTCCTGTTGTTCCTCAGTACATTGTAGGTTCCCCCATAAGGAAATAGTTGATTTCTCAATTTAACATGAAAACTCATTCAGACAGTGGGATGTCATTTTTTATTGCTCTATTGTGCTTCTCTCGCTGAGTTATGCGCAGTGTGAGCAGAAAGGGTGAACTTGAGTGGAATTGTTATTTTCTGCTGAAATACATGAGGGAAACATCTCTCCTGTTGTTCCTGAGTACATTGTAGGATCCCCCATAAGGAAATAGTTGAATTCTAAATTTAACATGAAAACTCATTCAGACAGTGGGATGTCATTTTTTATTGCTCTATTGTGCTTCTCTCGCTGAATTATGCGCAGTGTGAGCAGAAAGGGTGAACTTGAGTGGAATTGTTATTTTCTGCAGAAATACATGAGGGAAACATCTGTCCTGTTGTTCCTCAGTACATTGTAGGTTCCCCCATAAGGAAATAGTTGATTTCTCAATTTAACATGAAAACTCATTCAGACAGTGGGATGTCATTTTTTATTGCTCTATTGTGCTTCTCTCGCTGAATTATGCGCACTGTGAGCAGAAAGGGTGAACTTGAGTGGAATTGTTATTTTCTGCTGAAATACATGGGGGAAACATCTCTCCTGTTGTTCCTCTGTACATTGTAGGTTCCCCCATAAGGAAATAGTTGATTTCCCAATTTAACATGAAAACTCATTCAGACAGTGGGATGTCATTTTTTATTGCTCTATTGTGCTTCTCTCGCTGAGTTATGCGCAGTGTGAGCAGAAAGGGTGAACTTGAGTGGAATTGTTATTTTCTGCTGAAATACATGAGGGAAACATCTCTCCTGTTGTTCCTCACTACATTGTAGGTTCCCCCATAAGGAAATAGTTGAATTCTTTTTTTTGAAGGAGCAGCAGTGATATCTGTGCTGACTGACTGTAAAATAACTCCTAATTCATTTCAGAAACAGGAGAAAAATCCTGTTTCTGAAATGAATTAAAGTCTCTATGCAAGTAAACGGCTGCACTGAGCTGCACACAGCCTTAAACTTGAACATTCATTCATATTCATCTGCCTGGAGGAATAAACAAAGCAAAACTAAGATTCAAATGAGACTGACAATAGAGGAACAACAGGAAAGATTTTTTCCTTATTTTTTCCACCAGAGAATTACAATTCCATTCAAGTTCACCTTTTATGCTCGCATTGAGCATAAAGCTCTTGTTTTCTTTCACAAATTCCTGAATTCACTAATTCCGTGCCCCCCCCCCCCCCACACACACACACTGATTAAAGCAGATAACTTTTGAAATGTTTTTATTGTTTTTTCTTAAATAAAATTATTCCAGTTATTGATGAAAAAATTTCTATCTTGTTTCAGTGGTGTCGATTCCTTTTCATGGTTGATTTGATCTTATGCGTTTGGTGATGTGCAGTGGCACCATTACTCCTGTGGGTGGAGACACAGACCGTGTGATGAATATCAGGTGACGATCGATCACAGTCGACTCTCTGTTGGTCTGAGATTGAGGGGCACTGTGCGTATTCCGTTGCTTGATGAACACTGACCTGGTGTATTGTCAGTCTCATTTGAATCTTTGTTTTGCTAGTGTTAAAATGTAAAGCTGTGTGCAGCTCTATGCAGCTGTTTTCTTTCATAGAGACTTTAATTCAGCTCAGAAACAGGAGACACAAAGTTCTTTAAGAGTAAGTCAGCACAGATATCACTGCTGCTCCTTCAAAAAAAAAGACAACATCTCAACTTGTTGAGATAAGGCCCATAACCACAATAAAAAAAGAAATCCAAGTGGTTGAATGAGTTTTCTTTTCAAAATTTGTGTGCGACTGTTTACTTTCATAGTTGTCTTGATTCAGCTGAGGAAAAAGAGAGAGAAAAAAAACATATTTTTTATACAAATAAATACAATTTGCTCAATAAAAAATGCTGCTGCTTGAAGAAAACAGACATCAAAGTGATGGAATGCGTGTTCAAACATTTTCAAAAACTTTGAAGTGTGAAGTTGTTTGTAAACAGACTTTTAGGTCTGATGATCAAAGCCGTTCAAACGCTTTGAAGTCTGAAGTTGTTTGTAAACAGACTTGTAAGTCAGATTACAAACCAATTAAAGTGCTTCTGCAGCTGCTGGCGTTGCTGATGCTGATTCTGCTGCTTGAATAACACTCAATTTACTGGGGAACACTAGAAAAGATATAAAAAAAAAAACTCTTTATGAATACAGGAGGAGCAGAAAATATTTTTTCACGCCATGACTGATGACAGACCTCTGTTGGTCTGAGAGGGAGGGGCACTGTGCGTATTCCGTTGCTTAATGTACACTGACCTGGTGTATTGTCAGTTTCATTTGAATCTTTGTTTTGCTGTGTTTATTCCTTCAGGCTCATGTGTATGAATGAGTGTTCAAGTGTAAAGCTGTGTGCAGCTCTGTGCAGCTGTTGTCTTGCATGGAGACTTTAATTCAGCTCAGAAACAGGAGACGCAAAGTTCTTTCAGAGTAAGTCAGCACAGATATCACAGCTGCTCCTTCAAAAAAAAGACAACATCTAAACTTGTTTAGATAAGGCCCATAACCACAATAAAAAAAGAAATCCAAGTGGTTGAATGAGTTTTCTTTTCAAAATCTGTATGTGACTGTTTACTTTCATAGATGTCTTGATTCAGCTGAGGAACAAGAGAGAAAAAAAAAATCCAACCTGTTATTCCACACAGAATACAATTTGCTCAATAAAAAATGCTGCTGCTTGAAGAAAATAGACATCAAAGTGATGGAATGCGTGTTCAAACATTATCAAAAACTTTGAAGTCTGAAGTTGTTTGTAAACAGACTTTATAGGTCTGATGATCAAAGCCGTTCAAACGCTTTGAAGTCTGAAGTTGTTTGTAAACAGACTTTTAGGTCTGATGATCAAAGCCGTTCAAACGCTTTGAAGTCTGAAGTTGTTTGTAAACAGACTTGTAATTCTGATTACAAACCAATTAAAGTGCTTCAGCAGCTGCTGGCGTTGCTGATGCTGCTTCTGCTGCTTGAATAACACTCAATTTACTGGTGAACATTAAAAAAGATATAAAAAAAAACTCTTTATGAACACAGGAGGAGCAGAAAATATTTTTTCACGCCATGACTGATGACAGACCTCTGTTGGTCTGAGAGGGAGGGGCACTGTGCGTATTCCGTTGCTTAATGTACACTGACCTGGTGTATTGTCAGTTTCATTTGAATCTTTGTTTTGCTATGTTTATTCCTTCAGGCTCATGTGTATGAATGAGTGTTCAAGTGTAAAGCTGTGTGCAGCTATGTGCAGCTGTTGTCTTGCATGGAGACTTTCATTCAGCTCAGAAATAGGAGAAACAGAGTTCTTTCAGAGTAAGTCAGCACAGATATCACAGCTGCTCCTTCAAAAAAAAAGACAACATCTCAACTTGTTGAGATAAGGCCCAATAACCACAATAAAAAAAGAAATCCAAGTGGTTGAATGAGTTTTCTTTTCAAAATCTGTATGCGACTGTTTACTTTCATAGATGTCTTGATTCAGCTGAGGAACAAGAGAGAGAAAAAAAAATCCAACCTGTTAACTTGAGTGGAATTGTTATTTTCTGCTGAAATACATGAGGGAAACATCTCTCCTCTTGTTCTTCAGTACATTTTAGGTTCCCCCATAAGGAAATAGTTGAATTCTCAATTTAACATAAAAACTCATTCAGACAGTGGGATGTAATTTTTTATTGCTCTATTGTGCTTGTCTCGCTGAGTTATGCGCAGTGTGAGCAGAAAGGGTGAACTTTCGTGGAATTCTTATTTTCTACTGAAATACATGAGGGAAAAATGTCTCCTGTTGTTCCTCAGTACATTGTAGGTTCCCCCATAAGGAAATAGTTGAATTCTTTTTTTTGAATGAGCAGCAGTGATATCTGTGCTGACTTACTCTGAAAGAACTCTGTTTCTCTTGTTTCTGAGCTGAATTAAAATCTCTATGCAAGAAAACAGCTGCACAGAGCTGCACACAGCTTTACACTTGAACACTCATTCATACTCATCAGCCTGGAGGAATAAACAAAGCAAAACAAAGATTCAAGTGAGACTGACAATACACCAGGAAAAACAGGAGAGATGTTTTCCTAATTTTTTTCACCAGAGAATTACAATTCTATTCAAGTTCACCGTTTATGCTCGCAATGAGCATAAAGCACTTGTTTTCGTTCACAAATTCCTGAATTCACTAATTCAGTGCCCCCACTCCCCCCCCACACACTGATTAAAGCAGATAACTTTTGAAATGTTTTTATTGTTTTTTCTTAAATAAAATTATTCCAGTTATTGATGAAAAAATTTCTATCTTGTTTCAGTGGTGTCGATTCATTTGCATGGTTGATTTGTTCTTATGCGTTTGGTGATGTGCAGTGGCACCATTACGCCTGTGGGTCGGGACACAGACCGTGTGATGAATATCAGGTGACGATCGATCACAGTCGACTCTCTGTTGGTCTATAATTGAGGGGCACTGTGCGTATTCCGTTGCTTGATGAACACTGACCTGGTGTATTGTCAGTCTCATTTGAATCTTTGTTTTGCTATGTTTATTCCTCCAGGCTCATGTGTATGAATGAGTGTTCAAATGTAAAGCTGTGTTCAGCTCTGTGCAGCTGATTTCTTGCATGGAGACTTTAATTCAGATCAGAAACAGGAGACACAAAGTTCTTTAAGAGTAAGTCAGCACAGATATCACTGCTGCTCCTTCAAAAAAAAAGATAACATCTCAACTTGTTGAGATAAGGCCCATAACCACAATAAAAAAAGAAATCCAAGTGGTTGAATGAGTTTTCTTTTCAAAATTTGTATGCGACTGTTTACTTTCATAGATGTCTTGATTCAGCTGAGGAACAAGACAGAGAAAAAAAAAAATCCAACCTGTTATTCCACACACAATACAATTTGTTCAATAAAAAATGCTGCTGCTTGAAGAAAACAGACATCAAAGTGATGGAATGCGTGTTCAAACATTTTCAAAAACTTTGAAGTCTGAAGTTGTTTGTAAATAGACTTTTAGGTCTGATGATCAAAGCCGTTCAAACGCTTTGAAGTCTGAAGTTGTTTTTTAAACAGACTTGTAAGTCTGATTACAAACCAATTAAAGTGCTTCTGCAGCTGCTGGCGTTGCTGATGCTGCTTCTGCTGCTTGAATAACACTCAATTTACAGGGGAACACTAAAAAAGATATAAAAAAAAAACTCTTTATGAACACAGGAGGAGCAGAAAATATTTTTTCACGCCATGACTGATGACAGACCTCTGTTGGTCTGAGAGGGAGGGGCACTGTGCGTATTCCGTTGCTTAATGTACACTGACCTGGTGTATTGTCAGTTTCATTTGAATCTTTGTTTTGATATATTTATTCCTTCAGGCTCATGTGTATGAATGAGTGTTCAAGTGTAAAGCTGAGTGCAGCTCTGTGCAGCTGTTGTCTTGCATGGAGACTTTCATTCAGCTCAGAAACAGGAGAAACAGAGTTCTTTCAGAGTAAGTCAGCACAGATATCACAGCTGCTCCTTCAAAAAAAAAAAGATAACATCTCAACTTGTTTAAATAAGGCCTATAACCACAATAAAAAAAGAAATCCAAGTGGTTGAATGAGTTTTCTTTTCAAAATCTGTATGCGACTGTTTACTTTCATAGTTGTCTTGATTCAGCTGAGGAACAAGAGAGAAAAAAAAAATCCAACCTGTTATTCCACACACAATCCAATTTGCTCAATAAAAAATGCTGCTGCTTGAAGAAAACAGACATCAAAGTGATGGAATGCGTGTTCAAACATTTTCAAAAACTTTGAAGTCTGAAGTTGTTTGTAAACAGACTTATAGGTCTGATGATCAAAACCGTTCAAACGCTTTGAAGTCTGAAGTTGTTTGTAAACAGACTTTTAGGTCTGATGATCAAAGCCGTTCAAACGCTTTGAAGTCTGAAGTTGTTTGTAAACAGACTTGTAAGTCTGATTACAAACCAATTAAAGTGCTTCTGCAGCTGCTGGCGTTGCTGATGCTGCTTCTGCTGCTTGAATAACACTCAATTTACTGGGGAACATTAAAAAAGATATTAAAAAAAACTCTTTATGAACACAGGAGGAGCAGAAAATATTTTCTCACGCCATGACTGATGACAGACCTCTGTTGGTCTGAGAGGGAGGGGCACTGTGCGTATTCCGTTGCTTAATGTACACTGACCTGGTGTATTGTCAGTCTCATTTGAATCTTTGTTTTGCTAGTGTTCAAATGTAAAGCTGTGTGCAGCTCTATGCAGCTGTTTTCTTGCATAGAGACTTTAATTCAGCTCAGAAACAGGAGACGCAAAGTTCTTTCAGAGTAAGTCAGCACAGATATCACAGCTGCTCCTTCAAAAAAAAGACAACATCTAAACTTGTTTAGATAAGGCCCATAACCACAATAAAAAAAGAAATCCAAGTGGTTGAATGAGTTTTCTTTTCAAAATCTGTATGTGACTGTTTACTTTCATAGATGTCTTGATTCAGCTGAGGAACAAGAGAGAAAAAAAAAATCCAACCTGTTATTCCACACACAATACAATTTGCTCAATAAAAAATGCTGCTGCTTGAAGAAAATAGACATCAAAGTGATGGAATGCGTGTTCAAACATTATCAAAAACTTTGAAGTCTGAAGTTGTTTGTAAACAGACTTTATAGGTCTGATGATCAAAGCCGTTCAAACGCTTTGAAGTCTGAAGTTGTTTGTAAACAGACTTTTAGGTCTGATGATCAAAGCCGTTCAAACGCTTTGAAGTCTGAAGTTGTTTGTAAACAGACTTGTAATTCTGATTACAAACCAATTAAAGTGCTTCAGCAGCTGCTGGCGTTGCTGATGCTGATTCTGATGCTTGAATAACACTCAATTTACTGGGGAACACTAGAAAAGATATTAAAAAAAAACTCTTTATGAACACAGGAGGAGCAGAAAATATTTTTTCACGCCATGACTGATGACAGACCTCTGTTGGTCTGAGAGGGAGGGGCACTGTGCGTATTCCGTTGCTTAATGTACACTGACCTGGTGTATTGTCAGTTTCATTTGAATCTTTGTTTTGCTGTGTTTATTCCTTCAGGCTCATGTGTATGAATGAGTGTTCAAGTGTAAAGCTGTGTGCAGCTATGTGCAGCTGTTGTCTTGCATGGAGACTTTCATTCAGCTCAGAAATAGGAGAAACAGAGTTCTTTCAGAGTAAGTCAGCACAGATATCACAGCTGCTCCTTCAAAAAAAAAGACAACATCTCAACTTGTTGAGATAAGGCCCAATAACCACAATAAAAAAAGAAATCCAAGTGGTTGAATGAGTTTTCTTTTCAAAATCTGTATGCGACTGTTTACTTTCATAGATGTCTTGATTCAGCTGAGGAACAAGAGAGAGAAAAAAAAATCCAACCTGTTAACTTGAGTGGAATTGTTATTTTCTGCTGAAATACATGAGGGAAACATCTCTCCTCTTGTTCTTCAGTACATTTTAGGTTCCCCCATAAGGAAATAGTTGAATTCTCAATTTAACATAAAAACTCATTCAGACAGTGGGATGTAATTTTTTATTGCTCTATTGTGCTTGTCTCGCTGAGTTATGCGCAGTGTGAGCAGAAAGGGTGAACTTTCATGGAATTCTTATTTTCTACTGAAATACATGAGGGAAAAATGTCTCCTGTTGTTCCTCAGTACATTGTAGGTTCCCCCATAAGGAAATAGTTGAATTCTTTTTTTTGAATGAGCAGCAGTGATATCTGTGCTGACTTACTCTGAAAGAACTCTGTTTCTCTTGTTTCTGAGCTGAATTAAAATCTCTATGCAAGAAAACAGCTGCACAGAGCTGCACACAGCTTTACACTTGAACACTCATTCATACTCATCAGCCTGGAGGAATAAACAAAGCAAAACAAAGATTCAAGTGAGACTGACAATACACCAGGAAAAACAGGAGAGATGTTTTCCTAATTTTTTTCACCAGAGAATTACAATTCTATTCAAGTTCACCGTTTATGCTCGCAATGAGCATAAAGCACTTGTTTTCGTTCACAAATTCCTGAATTCACTAATTCAGTGCCCCCACTCCCCCTACACACACCGATTAAAGCAGATAACTTTTGAAATGTTTTTATTGTTTTTTCTTAAATAAAATTATTCCAGTTATTGATGAAAAAATTTCTATCTTGTTTCAGTGGTGTCGATTCATTTGCATGGTTGATTTGTTCTTATGCGTTTGGTGATGTGCAGTGGCACCATTACGCCTGTGGGTGGGGACACAGACCGTGTGATGAATATCAGGTGACGATCGATCACAGTCGACTCTCTGTTGGTCTATAATTGAGGGGCACTGTGCGTATTCCGTTGCTTGATGAACACTGACCTGGTGTATTGTCAGTCTCATTTGAATCTTTGTTTTGCTATGTTTATTCCTCCAGGCTCATGTGTATGAATGAGTGTTCAAATGTAAAGCTGTGTTCAGCTCTGTGCAGCTGATTTCTTGCATGGACACTTTAATTCAGATCAGAAACAGGAGACACAAAGTTCTTTAAGAGTAAGTCAGCACAGATATCACTGCTGCTCCTTCAAAAAAAAAGATAACATCTCAACTTGTTGAGATAAGGCCCATAACCACAATAAAAAAAGAAATCCAAGTGGTTGAATGAGTTTTCTTTTCAAAATTTGTATGCGACTGTTTACTTTCATAGATGTCTTGATTCAGCTGAGGAACAAGACAGAGAAAAAAAAAAATCCAACCTGTTATTCCACACACAATACAATTTGTTCAATAAAAAATGCTGCTGCTTGAAGAAAACAGACATCAAAGTGATGGAATGCGTGTTCAAACATTTTCAAAAACTTTGAAGTCTGAAGTTGTTTGTAAATAGACTTTTAGGTCTGATGATCAAAGCCGTTCAAACGCTTTGAAGTCTGAAGTTGTTTTTTAAACAGACTTGTAAGTCTGATTACAAACCAATTAAAGTGCTTCTGCAGCTGCTGGCGTTGCTGATGCTGCTTCTGCTGCTTGAATAACACTCAATTTACAGGGGAACACTAAAAAAGATATAAAAAAAAAACTCTTTATGAACACAGGAGGAGCAGAAAATATTTTTTCACGCCATGACTGATGACAGACCTCTGTTGGTCTGAGAGGGAGGGGCACTGTGCGTATTCCGTTGCTTAATGTACACTGACCTGGTGTATTGTCAGTTTCATTTGAATCTTTGTTTTGATATATTTATTCCTTCAGGCTCATGTGTATGAATGAGTGTTCAAGTGTAAAGCTGAGTGCAGCTCTGTGCAGCTGTTGTCTTGCATGGAGACTTTCATTCAGCTCAGAAACAGGAGAAACAGAGTTCTTTCAGAGTAAGTCAGCACAGATATCACAGCTGCTCCTTCAAAAAAAAAAAGATAACATCTCAACTTGTTTAAATAAGGCCTATAACCACAATAAAAAAAGAAATCCAAGTGGTTGAATGAGTTTTCTTTTCAAAATCTGTATGCGACTGTTTACTTTCATAGTTGTCTTGATTCAGCTGAGGAACAAGAGAGAAAAAAAAAAATCCAACCTGTTATTCCACACACAATCCAATTTGCTCAATAAAAAATGCTGCTGCTTGAAGAAAACAGACATCAAAGTGATGGAATGCGTGTTCAAACATTTTCAAAAACTTTGAAGTCTGAAGTTGTTTGTAAACAGACTTATAGGTCTGATGATCAAAACCGTTCAAACGCTTTGAAGTCTGAAGTTGTTTGTAAACAGACTTTTAGGTCTGATGATCAAAGCCGTTCAAACGCTTTGAAGTCTGAAGTTGTTTGTAAACAGACTTGTAAGTCTGATTACAAACCAATTAAAGTGCTTCTGCAGCTGCTGGCGTTGCTGATGCTGATTCTGCTGCTTGAATAACACTCAATTTACTGGGGAACACTAGAAAAGATATAAAAAAAAAAACTCTTTATGAACACAGGAGGAGCAGAAAATATTTTTTCACGCCATGACTGATGACAGACCTCTGTTGGTCTGAGAGGGAGGGGCACTGTGCGTATTCCGTTGCTTAATGTACACTGACCTGGTGTATTGTCAGTTTCATTTGAATCTTTGTTTTGCTGTGTTTATTCCTTCAGGCTCATGTGTATGAATGAGTGTTCAAGTGTAAAGCTGTGTGCAGCTCTGTGCAGCTGTTGTCTTGCATGGAGACTTTTATTCAGCTCAGAAACAGGAGAAACAGAGTTCTTTCAGAGTAAGTCAGCACAGATATAACTGCTGCTCCTTCAAAAAAAAAAAGACAACATCTCAACTAGTTTAGATAAGGCCCATAACCACAATAAAAAAAGAAATCCAAGTGGTTGAATGAGTTTTCTTTTCAAAATCTGTATGCGACTGTTTACTTTCATAGTTGTCTTGATTCAGCTGAGGAACAAGAGAGAAAAAAAATCCAACCTGTTATTCCACACAGAATACAATTTGCTTAATAAAAAATGCTGCTGCTTGAAGAAAACAGACATCAAAGTGATGGAATTCGTGTTCAAACATTTTCAAAAACTTTGAAGTCTGAAGTTGTTTGTAAACAGACTTTTAGGTCTGATGATCAAAGCCGTTCAAATGCTTTGAAGTCTGAAGTTGTTTGTAAACAGATTTGTAAGTATGATTACAAACCAATTAAAGTGCTTCAGCAGCTGCTGGCGTTGCTGATGCTGCTTCTGCTGCTTGAATGACACTCAATTTACTGGGGAACATTAAAAAAGATATTAAAAAAAACTCTTTATGAACACAGGAGGAGCAGAAAATATTTTTTCACGCCATGACTGATGACAGACCTCTGTTGGTCTGAGAGGGAGGGGCACTGTGCGTATTCCGTTGCTTAATGTACACTGACCTGGTGTATTGTCAGTTTCATTTGAATCTTTGTTTTGATATATTTATTCCTTCAGGCTCATGTGTATGAATGAGTGTTCAAGTGTAAAGCTGAGTGCAGCTCTGTGCAGCTGCTGTCTTGCATGGAGACTTTCATTCAGCTCAGAAACAGGAGAAACAGAGTTCTTTCAGAGTAAGTCAGCACAGATATCACAGCTGCTCCTTCAAAAAAAAAAAGACAACATCTCAACTTGTTTAGATAAGGCCCATAACCACAATAAAAAAAGAAATCCAAGTGGTTGAATGAGTTTTCTTTTCAAAATCTGTATGCGACTGTTTACTTTCATAGTTGTCTTGATTCAGCTGAGGAACAAGAGAGAAAAAAAAAATCCAACGTGTTATTCCACACACAATACAATTTGCTCAATAAAAAATGCTGCTGCTTGAAGAAAACAGACATCAAAGTGATGGAATGCGTGTTCAAACATTTTCAAAAACTTTGAAGTCTGAAGTTGTTTGTAAACAGACTTATAGGTTTGATGATCAAAGCCGTTCAAACGCTTTGAAGTCTGAAGTTGTTTGTAAACAGACTTTTAGGTCTGATGATCAAAGCCGTTCAAACGCTTTGAAGTCTGAAGTTGTTTGTAAACAGACTTGTAAGTCTGATTACAAACCAATTAAAGTGCTTCTGCAGCTGCTGGCGTTGCTGATGCTGCTTCTGCTGCTTGAATAACACTCAATTTACTGGGGAACACTAGAAAAGATATTAAAAAAAAACTCTTTATGAACACAGGAGGAGCAGAAAATATTTTCTCACGCCATGACTGATGACAGACTTCTGTTGGTCTGAGACAATTTCAACTTTGTCCTAGAGACATGGGGCCACTTGCTATTTCATCAAGAGCCCCAAAGAAGCGCCCACACCAAATTTGGGGTTTCTAATAATTGAAGAACGCAGAAACCCTAACCCTAATTTCAGCTAACCCTAACCCTAACCCTAGTTTCAGTCTTAACGCAACCCTAATTCAATGCACGTCTATAGGTTGAAATGTCAACTTTGTCGTAGAGACATGGGGCCACTTGCATTTTCATCAAGAGCACCAAAGAAACACCCACGCAAAATTTGGGGCTTCTAGTACTTGAGGAACGGAGAAATCCTAACCCTAATTTCAACTAACCCTAACCCTAACCCTAGTTTCAGCCTTAACGTTAACCCTAATTCAATGCAAGTCTATGGGGTGAAATTTCAACTTTGTCCTAGAGACATGGGGCCACTTGCATTTTCATCAAGAGCCCCAAAGAAACACCCACGCAAAATTTGGGGCTTCTAGTACTTGAGGAACGGAGAAATCCTAACCCTAATTTCAACTAACCCTAACCCTAACCCTAGTTTCAGCCTTAACGTTAACCCTAATTCAATGCAAGTCTATGGGGTGAAATTTCAACTTTGTCCTAGAGACATGGGGCCACTTGCTATTTCATCAAGAGCCCCAAAGAAGCGCCCACGCCAAATTTGGGGTTTCTAATACTTGAGGAAGACAGAAACCCTAACCCTAATTTCAGCTAACCCTAACCCTAACCCTAACCCTAGTTTCAGCCTTAACGTTAACCCTAATTCAATGCAAGTCTATGGGGTGAAATTTCAACTTTGTCCTAGAGACATGGGGCCACTTGCATTTTCATCAAGAGCCCCAAAGAAACACCCACGCAAAATTTGGGGCTTCTAGTACTTGAGGAACGCAGAAACCCTAACCCTAATTTCAACTAACCCTAACCCTAACCCTAGTTTCAGCCTTAACGTTAACCCTAATTCAATGCAAGTCTATGGGGTGAAATTTCAACTTTGTCCTAGAGACATGGGGCCACTTGCTATTTCATCAAGAGCCCCAAAGAAGTGCCCACGCCAAATTTGGGGTTTCTAATACTTGAGGAAGACAGAAACCCTAACCCTAATTTCAGCTAACCCTAACCCTAACCCTAACCCTAGTTTCAGCCTTAATGTTAACCCTAATTCAATTCAAGTCTGATGGGGTTAAAATTCATTCAGACAGTCGGATGTCTTTTTTTTATTGCTCTATTGTGCTTCTCTCGCTGAGTTATGCGCAGTGTGAGCAGAAAGGGTGAACTTGAGTGGAATTGTTATTTTCTGCTGAAATACATGAGGGAAACATCTCTCCTGTTGTTCCTCAGTACATTGTAGGTTCCCCCATAAGGAAATAGTTGAGTTCTCAATTTAACATGAAAACTCATTCAGACAGTGGGATGTCATTTTTTATTGCTCTATTGTGCTTCTCTCGCTGAGTTATGCGCAGTGTGAGCAGAAAGGGTGAACTTGAGTGGAATTGTTATTTTCTACTGAAATACATGAGGGAAACATCTGTCCTGTTGTTCCTCAGTACATTGTAGGTTCCCCCATAAGGAAATAGTTGATTTCTCAATTTAACATGAAAACTCATTCAGACAGTGGGATGTCATTTTTTATTGCTCTATTGTGCTTCTCTCGCTGAGTGATGCGCAGTGTGAGCAGAAAGGGTGAACTTGAGTGGAATTGTTATTTTCTGCTGAAATACATGAGGGAAACATCTCTCCTGTTGTTCCTCAGTACATTGTAGGTTCCCCCATAAGGAAATAGTTGAGTTCTCAATTTAACATGAAAACTCATTCAGACAGTGGGATGTCATTTTTTATTGCTCTATTGTGCTTCTCTCGCTGAGTTATGCGCAGTGTGAGCAGAAAGGGTGAACTTGAGTGGAATTGTTATTTTCTACTGAAATACATGAGGGAAACATCTGTCCTGTTGTTCCTCAGTACATTGTAGGTTCCCCCATAAGGAAATAGTTGATTTCTCAATTTAACATGAAAACTCATTCAGACAGTGGGATGTCATTTTTTATTGCTCTATTGTGCTTCTCTCGCTGAATTATGCGGAGTGTGAGCAGAAAGGGTGAACTTTGAGTGGAACTGTTATTTTCTGCTGAAATACATGGGGGAAACATCTCTCCTGTTGTTCCTCAGTACATTGTAGGTTCCCCCATAAGGAAATAGTTGATTTCCCAATTTAACATGAAAACTCATTCAGACAGTGGGATGTCATTTTTTATTGCTCTATTGTGCTTCTCTCGCTGAGTTATGCGCAGTGTGAGCAGAAAGGGTGAACTTGAGTGGAATTGTTATTTTCTACTGAAATACATGAGGGAAACATCTGTCCTGTTGTTCCTCAGTACATTGTAGGTTCCCCCATAAGGAAATAGTTGATTTCTCAATTTAACATGAAAACTCATTCAGACAGTGGGATGTCATTTTTTATTGCTCTATTGTGCTTCTCTCGCTGAGTGATGCGCAGTGTGAGCAGAAAGGGTGAACTTGAGTGGAATTGTTATTTTCTGCTGAAATACATGAGGGAAACATCTCTCCTGTTGTTCCTCAGTACATTGTAGGTTCCCCCATAAGGAAATAGTTGAGTTCTCAATTTAACATGAAAACTCATTCAGACAGTGGGATGTCATTTTTTATTGCTCTATTGTGCTTCTCTCGCTGAGTTATGCGCAGTGTGAGCAGAAAGGGTGAACTTGAGTGGAATTGTTATTTTCTACTGAAATACATGAGGGAAACATCTGTCCTGTTGTTCCTCAGTACATTGTAGGTTCCCCCATAAGGAAATAGTTGATTTCTCAATTTAACATGAAAACTCATTCAGACAGTGGGATGTCATTTTTTATTGCTCTATTGTGCTTCTCTCGCTGAATTATGCGGAGTGTGAGCAGAAAGGGTGAACTTTGAGTGGAACTGTTATTTTCTGCTGAAATACATGGGGGAAACATCTCTCCTGTTGTTCCTCAGTACATTGTAGGTTCCCCCATAAGGAAATAGTTGATTTCCCAATTTAACATGAAAACTCATTCAGACAGTGGGATGTCATTTTTTATTGCTCTATTGTGCTTCTCTCGCTGAGTTATGTGCAGTGTGAGCAGAAAGGGTGAACTTGAGTGGAATTGTTATTTTCTGCTGAAATACATGAGGGAAACATCTCTCCTGTTGTTCCTCACTACATTGTAGGTTCCCCCATAAGGAAATAGTTGATTTCTCAATTTAACATGAAAACTCATTCAGACAGTGGGATGTCATTTTTTATTGCTCTATTGTGCTTCTCTCGCTGAGTGATGCGCAGTGTGAGCAGAAAGGGTGAACTTGAGTGGAATTGTTATTTTCTGCTGAAATACATGAGGGAAACATCTCTCCTGTTGTTCCTGAGTACATTGTAGGTCCCCCCATAAGGAAATAGTTGATTTCTCAATTTAACATGAAAACTCATTCAGACAGTGGGATGTCATTTTTTATTGCTCTATTGTGCTTCTCTCGCTGAGTTATGCACAGTGTGAGCAGAAAGGGTGAACTTTGAGTGGAACTGTTATTTTCTGCTGAAATACATGAGGGAAACATCTCTCCTGTTGTTCCTGATTACATTGTAGGTTCCCCCATAAGGAAATAGTTGATTTCTCAATTTAACATGAAAACTCATTCAGACAGTGGGATGTCATTTTTTATTGCTCTATTGTGCTTCTCTCGCTGAATTATGCGCAGTGTGAGCAGAAAGGGTGAACTTTGAGTGGAACTGTTATTTTCTGCTGAAATACATGGGGGAAACATCTCTCCTGTTGTTCCTCAGTACATTGTAGGTTCCCCCATAAGGAAATAGTTGATTTCCCAATTTAACATGAAAACTCATTCAGACAGTGGGATGTCATTTTTTATTGCTCTATTGTGCTTCTCTCGCTGAGTTATGTGCAGTGTGAGCAGAAAGGGTGAACTTGAGTGGAATTGTTATTTTCTGCTGAAATACATGAGGGAAACAGCTCTCCTGTTGTTCCTCACTACATTGTAGGTTCCCCCATAAGGAAATAGTTGAATTCTAAATTTAACATGAAAACTCATTCTGACAGTGGGATGTCATTTTTTATTGCTCTATTGTGCTTCTCTCGCTGAGTTATGCGCAGTGTGAGCAGAAAGGGTGAACTTGAGTGGAATTGTTATTTTCTGCTGAAATACATGAGGGAAACATCTGCCCTGTTGTTCCTCAGTACATTGTAGGTTCCCCCATAAGGAAATAGTTGATTTCTCAATTTAACATAAAAACTCATTCAGACAGTGGGATGTCTTTTTTTATTGCTCTATTGTGCTTCTCTCGCTGAGTTATGCGCAGTGTGAGCAGAAAGGGTGAACTTGAGTGGAATTGTTATTTTCTGCTGAAATACATGAGGGAAACATCTCTCCTGTTGTTCCTGATTACATTGTAGGTTCCCCCATAAGGAAATAGTTGAATTCTAAATTTAACATGAAAACTCATTCAGACAGTGGGATGTCATTTTTTATTGCTCTATTGTGCTTCTCTCGCTGAGTTATGCGCAGTGTGAGCAGAAAGGGTGAACTTGAGTGGAATTGTTATTTTCTGCTGAAATACATGAGGGAAACATCTGTCCTGTTGTTCCTCAGTACATTGTAGGTTCCCCCATAAGGAAATAGTTGAATTCTAAATTTAACATGAAAACTCATTCAGACAGTGGGATGTCATTTTTTATTGCTCTATTGTGCTTCTCTCGCTGAATTATGCGCAGTGTGAGCAGAAAGGGTGAACTTGAGTGGAATTGTTATTTTCTGCTGAAATACATGGGGGAAACATCTCTCCTGTTGTTCCTCTGTACATTGTAGGTTCCCCCATAAGGAAATAGTTGATTTCCCAATTTAACATGAAAACTCATTCAGACAGTGGGATGTCATTTTTTATTGCTCTATTGTGCTTCTCTCGCTGAGTTATGCGCAGTGTGAGCAGAAAGGGTGAACTTGAGTGGAATTGTTATTTTCTGCTGAAATACATGAGGGAAACATCTCTCCTGTTGTTCCTCACTACATTGTAGGTTCCCCCATAAGGAAATAGTTGAATTCTTTTTTTTGAAGGAGCAGCAGTGATATCTGTGCTGACTGACTGTAAAATAACTCCTAATTCATTTCAGAAACAGGAGAAAAATCCTGTTTCTGAAATGAATTAAAGTCTCTATGCAAGTAAACGGCTGCACTGAGCTGCACACAGCCTTAAACTTGAACATTCATTCATATTCATCTGCCTGGAGGAATAAACAAAGCAAAACTAAGATTCAAATGAGACTGACAATAGAGGAACAACAGGAAAGATTTTTTCCTTATTTTTTCCACCAGAGAATTACAATTCCATTCAAGTTCACCTTTTATGCTCGCATTGAGCATAAAGCTCTTGTTTTCTTTCACAAATTCCTGAATTCACTAATTCCGTGCCCCCACTCCCCCCCCACACACTGATTAAAGCAGATAACTTTTGAAATGTTTTTATTGTTTTTTCTTAAATAAAATTATTCCAGTTATTGATGAAAAAATTTCTATCTTGTTTCAGTGGTGTCGATTCCTTTTCATGGTTGATTTGATCTTATGCGTTTGGTGATGTGCAGTGGCACCATTACTCCTGTGGGTGGAGACACAGACCGTGTGATGAATATCAGGTGACGATCGATCACAGTCGACTCTCTGTTGGTCTGAGATTGAGGGGCACTGTGCGTATTCCGTTGCTTGATGAACACTGACCTGGTGTATTGTCAGTCTCATTTGAATCTTTGTTTTGCTAGTGTTAAAATGTAAAGCTGTGTGCAGCTCTATGCAGCTGTTTTCTTTCATAGAGACTTTAATTCAGCTCAGAAACAGGAGACACAAAGTTCTTTAAGAGTAAGTCAGCACAGATATCACTGCTGCTCCTTCAAAAAAAAAGACAACATCTCAACTTGTTGAGATAAGGCCCATAACCACAATAAAAAAAGAAATCCAAGTGGTTGAATGAGTTTTCTTTTCAAAATTTGTGTGCGACTGTTTACTTTCATAGTTGTCTTGATTCAGCTGAGGAAAAAGAGAGAGAGAAAAAAATCCAACCTGTTATTCCACACACAATACAATTTGCTCAATAAAAAATGCTGCTGCTTGAAGAAAACAGACATCAAAGTGATGGAATGCGTGTTCAAACATTTTCAAAAACTTTGAAGTGTGAAGTTGTTTGTAAACAGACTTTTAGGTCTGATGATCAAAGCCGTTCAAACGCTTTGAAGTCTGAAGTTGTTTGTAAACAGACTTGTAAGTCAGATTACAAACCAATTAAAGTGCTTCTGCAGCTGCTGGCGTTGCTGATGCTGATTCTGCTGCTTGAATAACACTCAATTTACTGGGGAACACTAGAAAAGATATAAAAAAAAAAACTCTTTATGAATACAGGAGGAGCAGAAAATATTTTTTCACGCCATGACTGATGACAGACCTCTGTTGGTCTGAGAGGGAGGGGCACTGTGCGTATTCCGTTGCTTAATGTACACTGACCTGGTGTATTGTCAGTTTCATTTGAATCTTTGTTTTGCTGTGTTTATTCCTTCAGGCTCATGTGTATGAATGAGTGTTCAAGTGTAAAGCTGTGTGCAGCTCTGTGCAGCTGTTGTCTTGCATGGAGACTTTTATTCAGCTCAGAAACAGGAAAAACAGAGTTCTTTCAGAGTAAGTCAGCACAGATATAACTGCTGCTCCTTCAAAAAAAAAAAGACAACATCTCAACTTGTTTAGATAAGGCCCATAACCACAATAAAAAAAGAAATCCAAGTGGTTGAATGAGTTTTCTTTTCAAAATCTGTATGCGACTGTTTACTTTAATAGATGTCTTGATTCAGCTGAGGAACAAGAGAGAAAAAAAAATCCAACCTGTTATTCCACACAGAATACAATTTGTTCAATAAAAAATGCTGCTGCTTGAAGAAAACAGACATCAAAGTGATGGAATTCGTGTTCAAACATTTTCAAAAACTTTGAAGTCTGAAGTTGTTTGTAAACAGACTTTTAGGTCTGATGATCAAAGCCGTTCAAACGCTTTGAAGTCTGAAGTTGTTTGTAAACAGATTTGTAAGTCTGATTACAAACCAATTAAAGTGCTTCAGCAGCTGCTGGCGTTGCTGATGCTGCTTCTGCTGCTTGAATAACACTCAATTTACTGGGGAACATTAAAAAAGATATTAAAAAAAACTCTTTATGAACACAGGAGGAGCAGAAAATATTTTTTCACGCCATGACTGATGACAGACCTCTGTTGGTCTGAGAAGGAGGGGCACTGTGCGTATTCCGTTGCTTAATGTACACTGACCTGGTGTATTGTCAGTTTCATTTGAATCTTTGTTTTGCTAGTGTTCAAATGTAAAGCTGTGTGCAGCTCTATGCAGCTGTTTTCTTGCATAGAGACTTTAATTCAGCTCAGAAACAGGAGACGCAAAGTTCTTTCAGAGTAAGTCAGCACAGATATCACTGCTGCTCCTTCAAAAAAAAGACAACATCTAAACTTGTTTAGATAAGGCCCATAACCACAATAAAAAAAGAAATCCAAGTGGTTGAATGAGTTTTCTTTTCAAAATCTGTATGTGACTGTTTACTTTCATAGATGTCTTGATTCAGCTGAGGAACAAGAGAGAAAAAAAAAATCCAACCTGTTATTCCACACAGAATACAATTTGCTCAATAATAAATGCTGCTGCTTGGAGAAAATAGACATCAAAGTGATGGAATGCGTGTTCAAACATTATCAAAAACTTTGAAGTCTGAAGTTGTTTGTAAACAGACTTTATAGGTCTGATGATCAAAGCCGTTCAAACGCTTTGAAGTCTGAAGTTGTTTGTAAACAGACTTTTAGGTCTGATGATCAAAGCCGTTCAAACGCTTTGAAGTCTGAAGTTGTTTGTAAACAGACTTGTAATTCTGATTACAAACCAATTAAAGTGCTTCAGCAGCTGCTGGCGTTGCTGATGCTGCTTCTGCTGCTTGAATAACACTCAATTTACTGGTGAACATTAAAAAAGATATAAAAAAAAACTCTTTATGAACACAGGAGGAGCAGAAAATATTTTTTCACGCCATGACTGATGACAGACCTCTGTTGGTCTGAGAGGGAGGGGCACTGTGCGTATTCCGTTGCTTAATGTACACTGACCTGGTGTATTGTCAGTTTCATTTGAATCTTTGTTTTGCTATGTTTATTCCTTCAGGCTCATGTGTATGAATGAGTGTTCAAGTGTAAAGCTGTGTGCAGCTATGTGCAGCTGTTGTCTTGCATGGAGACTTTCATTCAGCTCAGAAATAGGAGAAACAGAGTTCTTTCAGAGTAAGTCAGCACAGATATCACAGCTGCTCCTTCAAAAAAAAAGACAACATCTCAACTTGTTGAGATAAGGCCCAATAACCACAATAAAAAAAGAAATCCAAGTGGTTGAATGAGTTTTCTTTTCAAAATCTGTATGCGACTGTTTACTTTCATAGATGTCTTGATTCAGCTGAGGAACAAGAGAGAGAAAAAAAAATCCAACCTGTTAACTTGAGTGGAATTGTTATTTTCTGCTGAAATACATGAGGGAAACATCTCTCCTCTTGTTCTTCAGTACATTTTAGGTTCCCCCTTAAGGAAATAGTTGAATTCTCAATTTAACATAAAAACTCATTCAGACAGTGGGATGTAATTTTTTATTGCTCTATTGTGCTTGTCTCGCTGAGTTATGCGCAGTGTGAGCAGAAAGGGTGAACTTTCATGGAATTCTTATTTTCTACTGAAATACATGAGGGAAAAATGTCTCCTGTTGTTCCTCAGTACATTGTAGGTTCCCCCATAAGGAAATAGTTGAATTCTTTTTTTTGAATGAGCAGCAGTGATATCTGTGCTGACTTACTCTGAAAGAACTCTGTTTCTCTTGTTTCTGAGCTGAATTAAAATCTCTATGCAAGAAAACAGCTGCACAGAGCTGCACACAGCTTTACACTTGAACACTCATTCATACTCATCAGCCTGGAGGAATAAACAAAGCAAAACAAAGATTCAAGTGAGACTGACAATACACCAGGAAAAACAGGAGAGATGTTTTCCTAATTTTTTTCACCAGAGAATTACAATTCTATTCAAGTTCACCGTTTATGCTCGCAATGAGCATAAAGCACTTGTTTTCGTTCACAAATTCCTGAATTCACTAATTCAGTGCCCCCACTCCCCTACACACACCGATTAAAGCAGATAACTTTTGAAATGTTTTTATTGTTTTTTCTTAAATAAAATTATTCCAGTTATTGATGAAAAAATTTCTATCTTGTTTCAGTGGTGTCGATTCATTTGCATGGTTGATTTGTTCTTATGCGTTTGGTGATGTGCAGTGGCACCATTACGCCTGTGGGTGGGGACACAGACCGTGTGATGAATATCAGGTGACGATCGATCACAGTCGACTCTCTGTTGGTCTATAATTGAGGGGCACTGTGCGTATTCCGTTGCTTGATGAACACTGACCTGGTGTATTGTCAGTCTCATTTGAATCTTTGTTTTGCTATGTTTATTCCTCCAGGCTCATGTGTATGAATGAGTGTTCAAATGTGAAGCTGTGTTCAGCTCTGTGCAGCTGATTTCTTGCATGGAGACTTTAATTCAGATCAGAAACAGGAGACACAAAGTTCTTTAAGAGTAAGTCAGCACAGATATCACTGCTGCTCCTTCAAAAAAAAAGATAACATCTCAACTTGTTGAGATAAGGCCCATAACCACAATAAAAAAAGAAATCCAAGTGGTTGAATGAGTTTTCTTTTCAAAATCTGTATGCGACTGTTTACTTTCATAGTTGTCTTGATTCAGCTGAGGAACAAGAGAGAAAAAAAAAAAATCCAACCTGTTATTCCACACACAATCCAATTTGCTCAATAAAAAATGCTGCTGCTTGAAGAAAACAGACATCAAAGTGATGGAATGCGTGTTCAAACATTTTCAAAAACTTTGAAGTCTGAAGTTGTTTGTAAACAGACTTATAGGTCTGATGATCAAAACCGTTCAAACGCTTTGAAGTCTGAAGTTGTCTGTAAACAGACTTTTAGGTCTGATGATCAAAGCCGTTCAAACGCTTTGAAGTCTGAAGTTGTTTGTAAACAGACTTGTAAGTCTGATTACAAACCAATTAAAGTGCTTCTGCAGCTGCTGGCGTTGCTGATGCTGATTCTGCTGCTTGAATAACACTCAATTTACTGGGGAACACTAGAAAAGATATAAAAAAAAACTCTTTATGAACACAGGAGGAGCAGAAAATATTTTTTCACGCCATGACTGATGACAGACCTCTGTTGGTCTGAGAGGGAGGGGCACTGTGCGTATTCCGTTGCTTAATGTACACTGACCTGGTGTATTGTCAGTCTCATTTGAATCTTTGTTTTGCTAGTGTTCAAATGTAAAGCTGTGTGCAGCTCTATGCAGCTGTTTTCTTGCATAGAGACTTTAATTCAGCTCAGAAACAGGAGACGCAAAGTTCTTTCAGAGTAAGTCAGCACAGATATCACAGCTGCTCCTTCAAAAAAAAGACAACATCTAAACTTGTTTAGATAAGGCCCATAACCACAATAAAAAAAGAAATCCAAGTGGTTGAATGAGTTTTCTTTTCAAAATCTGTATGTGACTGTTTACTTTCATAGATGTCTTGATTCAGCTGAGGAACAAGAGAGAAAAAAAAAATCCAACCTGTTATTCCACACAGAATACAATTTGCTCAATAAAAAATGCTGCTGCTTGAAGAAAATAGACATCAAAGTGATGGAATGCGTGTTCAAACATTATCAAAAACTTTGAAGTCTGAAGTTGTTTGTAAACAGACTTTATAGGTCTGATGATCAAAGCCGTTCAAACGCTTTGAAGTCTGAAGTTGTTTGTAAACAGACTTTTAGGTCTGATGATCAAAGCCGTTCAAACGCTTTGAAGTCTGAAGTTGTTTGTAAACAGACTTGTAATTCTGATTACAAACCAATTAAAGTGCTTCAGCAGCTGCTGGCGTTGCTGATGCTGCTTCTGCTGCTTGAATAACACTCAATTTACTGGTGAACATTAAAAAAGATATAAAAAAAAACTCTTTATGAACACAGGAGGAGCAGAAAATATTTTTTCACGCCATGACTGATGACAGACCTCTGTTGGTCTGAGAGGGAGGGGCACTGTGCGTATTCCGTTGCTTAATGTACACTGACCTGGTGTATTGTCAGTTTCATTTGAATCTTTGTTTTGCTATGTTTATTCCTTCAGGCTCATGTGTATGAATGAGTGTTCAAGTGTAAAGCTGTGTGCAGCTATTTGCAGCTGTTGTCTTGCATGGAGACTTTCATTCAGCTCAGAAATAGGAGAAACAGATTTCTTTCAGAGTAAGTCAGCACAGATATCACAGCTGCTCCTTCAAAAAAAAAGACAACATCTCAACTTGTTGAGATAAGGCCCAATAACCACAATAAAAAAAGAAATCCAAGTGGTTGAATGAGTTTTCTTTTCAAAATCTGTATGCGACTGTTTACTTTCATAGATGTCTTGATTCAGCTGAGGAACAAGAGAGAGAAAAAAAAATCCAACCTGTTAACTTGAGTGGAATTGTTATTTTCTGCTGAAATACATGAGGGAAACATCTCTCCTCTTGTTCTTCAGTACATTTTAGGTTCCCCCATAAGGAAATAGTTGAATTCTCAATTTAACATAAAAACTCATTCAGACAGTGGGATGTAATTTTTTATTGCTCTATTGTGCTTGTCTCGCTGAGTTATGCGCAGTGTGAGCAGAAAGGGTGAACTTTCGTGGAATTCTTATTTTCTACTGAAATACATGAGGGAAAAATGTCTCCTGTTGTTCCTCAGTACATTGTAGGTTCCCCCATAAGGAAATAGTTGAATTCTTTTTTTTGAATGAGCAGCAGTGATATCTGTGCTGACTTACTCTGAAAGAACTCTGTTTCTCTTGTTTCTGAGCTGAATTAAAATCTCTATGCAAGAAAACAGCTGCACAGAGCTGCACACAGCTTTACACTTGAACACTCATTCATACTCATCAGCCTGGAGGAATAAACAAAGCAAAACAAAGATTCAAGTGAGACTGACAATACACCAGGAAAAACAGGAGAGATGTTTTCCTAATTTTTTTCACCAGAGAATTACAATTCTATTCAAGTTCACCGTTTATGCTCGCAATGAGCATAAAGCACTTGTTTTCGTTCACAAATTCCTGAATTCACTAATTCAGTGCCCCCACTCCCCCTACACACACCGATTAAAGCAGATAACTTTTGAAATGTTTTTATTGTTTTTTCTTAAATAAAATTATTCCAGTTATTGATGAAAAAATTTCTATCTTGTTTCAGTGGTGTCGATTCATTTGCATGGTTGATTTGTTCTTATGCGTTTGGTGATGTGCAGTGGCACCATTACGCCTGTGGGTCGGGACACAGACCGTGTGATGAATATCAGGTGACGATCGATCACAGTCGACTCTCTGTTGGTCTATAATTGAGGGGCACTGTGCGTATTCCGTTGCTTGATGAACACTGACCTGGTGTATTGTCAGTCTCATTTGAATCTTTGTTTTGCTATGTTTATTCCTCCAGGCTCATGTGTATGAATGAGTGTTCAAATGTGAAGCTGTGTTCAGCTCTGTGCAGCTGATTTCTTGCATGGAGACTTTAATTCAGATCAGAAACAGGAGACACAAAGTTCTTTAAGAGTAAGTCAGCACAGATATCACTGCTGCTCCTTCAAAAAAAAAGATAACATCTCAACTTGTTGAGATAAGGCCCATAACCACAATAAAAAAAGAAATCCAAGTGGTTGAATGAGTTTTCTTTTCAAAATCTGTATGCGACTGTTTACTTTCATAGTTGTCTTGATTCAGCTGAGGAACAAGAGAGAAAAAAAAAATCCAACCTGTTATTCCACACACAATCCAATTTGCTCAATAAAAAATGCTGCTGCTTGAAGAAAACAGACATCAAAGTGATGGAATGCGTGTTCAAACATTTTCAAAAACTTTGAAGTCTGAAGTTGTTTGTAAACAGACTTATAGGTCTGATGATCAAAACCGTTCAAACGCTTTGAAGTCTGAAGTTGTTTGTAAACAGACTTTTAGGTCTGATGATCAAAGCCGTTCAAACGCTTTGAAGTCTGAAGTTGTTTGTAAACAGACTTGTAAGTCTGATTACAAACCAATTAAAGTGCTTCTGCAGCTGCTGGCGTTGCTGATGCTGATTCTGCTGCTTGAATAACACTCAATTTACTGGGGAACACTAGAAAAGATATAAAAAAAAAACTCTTTATGAACACAGGAGGAGCAGAAAATATTTTTTCACGCCATGACTGATGACAGACCTCTGTTGGTCTGAGAGGGAGGGGCACTGTGAAGTATTCCGTTGCTTAATGTACACTGACCTGGTGTATTGTCAGTTTCATTTGAATCTTTGTTTTGCTGTGTTTATTCCTTCAGGCTCATGTGTATGAATGAGTGTTCAAGTGTAAAGCTGTGTGCAGCTCTGTGCAGCTGTTGTCTTGCATGGAGACTTTTATTCAGCTCAGAAACAGGAGAAACAGAGTTCTTTCAGAGTAAGTCAGCACAGATATAACTGCTGCTCCTTCAAAAAAAAAAGACAACATCTCAACTAGTTTAGATAAGGCCCATAACCACAATAAAAAAAGAAATCCAAGTGGTTGAATGAGTTTTCTTTTCAAAATCTGTATGCGACTGTTTACTTTCATAGTTGTCTTGATTCAGCTGAGGAACAAGAGAGAAAAAAAATCCAACCTGTTATTCCACACAGAATACAATTTGCTTAATAAAAAATGCTGCTGCTTGAAGAAAACAGACATCAAAGTGATGGAATTCGTGTTCAAACATTTTCAAAAACTTTGAAGTCTGAAGTTGTTTGTAAACAGACTTTTAGGTCTGATGATCAAAGCCGTTCAAATGCTTTGAAGTCTGAAGTTGTTTGTAAACAGATTTGTAAGTATGATTACAAACCAATTAAAGTGCTTCAGCAGCTGCTGGCGTTGCTGATGCTGCTTCTGCTGCTTGAATGACACTCAATTTACTGGGGAACATTAAAAAAGATATTAAAAAAAACTCTTTATGAACACAGGAGGAGCAGAAAATATTTTTTCACGCCATGACTGATGACAGACCTCTGTTGGTCTGAGAGGGAGGGGCTCTGTGCGTATTCCGTTGCTTAATGTACACTGACCTGGTGTATTGTCAGTTTCATTTGAATCTTTGTTTTGATATATTTATTCCTTCAGGCTCATGTGTATGAATGAGTGTTCAAGTGTAAAGCTGAGTGCAGCTCTGTGCAGCTGCTGTCTTGCATGGAGACTTTCATTCAGCTCAGAAACAGGAGAAACAGAGTTCTTTCAGAGTAAGTCAGCACAGATATCACAGCTGCTCCTTCAAAAAAAAAAAGACAACATCTCAACTTGTTTAGATAAGGCCCATAACCACAATAAAAAAAGAAATCCAAGTGGTTGAATGAGTTTTCTTTTCAAAATCTGTATGCGACTGTTTACTTTCATAGTTGTCTTGATTCAGCTGAGGAACAAGAGAGAAAAAAAAAATCCAACGTGTTATTCCACACACAATACAATTTGCTCAATAAAAAATGCTGCTGCTTGAAGAAAACAGACATCAAAGTGATGGAATGCGTGTTCAAACATTTTCAAAAACTTTGAAGTCTGAAGTTGTTTGTAAACAGACTTATAGGTTTGATGATCAAAGCCGTTCAAACGCTTTGAAGTCTGAAGTTGTTTGTAAACAGACTTTTAGGTCTGATGATCAAAGCCGTTCAAACGCTTTGAAGTCTGAAGTTGTTTGTAAACAGACTTGTAAGTCTGATTACAAACCAATTAAAGTGCTTCTGCAGCTGCTGGCGTTGCTGATGCTGCTTCTGCTGCTTGAATAACACTCAATTTACTGGGGAACACTAGAAAAGATATTAAAAAAAAACTCTTTATGAACACAGGAGGAGCAGAAAATATTTTCTCACGCCATGACTGATGACAGACTTCTGTTGGTCTGAGACAATTTCAACTTTGTCCTAGAGACATGGGGCCACTTGCATTTTCATCAAGAGCACCAAAGAAACACCCACGCAAAATTTGGGGCTTCTAGTACTTGAGGAACGGAGAAATCCTAACCCTAATTTCAACTAACCCTAACCCTAACCCTAGTTTCAGCCTTAACGTTAACCCTAATTCAATGCAAGTCTATGGGGTGAAATTTCAACTTTGTCCTAGAGACATGGGGCCACTTGCATTTTCATCAAGAGCCCCAAAGAAACACCCACGCAAAATTTGGGGCTTCTAGTACTTGAGGAACGCAGAAACCCTAACCCTAATTTCAACTAACCCTAACCCTAACCCTAGTTTCAGCCTTAACGTTAACCCTAATTCAATGCAAGTCTATGGGGTGAAATTTCAACTTTGTGCTAGAGACATGGGGCCACTTGCATTTTCATCAAGAGCCCCAAAGAAGCGCCCACGCCAAATTTGGGGTTTCTAATACTTGAGGAAGACAGAAACCCTAACCCTAATTTCAGCTAACCCTAACCCTAACCCTAACCCTAGTTTCAGCCTTAACGTTAACCCTAATTCAATGCAAGTCTATGGGGTGAAATTTCAACTTTGTGCTAGAGACATGGGGCCACTTGCATTTTCATCAAGAGCCCCAAAGAAGCGCCCACGCCAAATTTGGGGTTTCTAATACTTGAGGAAGACAGAAACCCTAACCCTAATTTCAGCTAACCCTAACCATAACCCTAACCCTAGTTTCAGCCTTAATGTTAACCCTAATTCAATTCAAGTCTGATGGGGTTAAAATTCATTCAGACAGTGGGATGTCATTTTTTATTGCTCTATTGTGCTTCTCTCGCTGAGTGATGCGCAGTGTGAGCAGAAAGGGTGAACTTTGAGTGGAACTGTTATTTTCTGCTGAAATACATGAGGGAAACATCTCTCCTGTTGTTCCTCAGTACATTGTAGGTTCCCCCATAAGGAAATAGTTGATTTCTCAATTTAACATGAAAACTCATTCAGACAGTGGGATGTCATTTTTTATTGCTCTATTGTGCTTCTCTCGCTGAGTTATGCGCAGTGTGAGCAGAAAGGGTGAACTTGAGTGGAATTGTTATTTTCTGCTGAAATACATTAGGGAAACATCTCTCCTGTTGTTCATGAGTACATTGTAGGTTCCCCCATAAGGAAATAGTTGAATTCTCAATTTAACATGAAAACTCATTCAGACAGTGGGATGTCATTTTTTATTGCTCTATTGTGCTTCTCTCGCTGAGTTATGCGCAGTGTGAGCAGAAAGGGTGAACTTGAGTGGAATTGTTATTTTCTGCTGAAATACATGAGGGAAACATCTCTCCTGTTGTTCCTGAGTACATTGTAGGTCCCCCCATAAGGAAATAGTTGATTTCTCAATTTAACATGAAAACTCATTCAGACAGTGGGATGTCATTTTTTATTGCTCTATTGTGCTTCTCTCGCTGAGTTATGCGCAGTGTGAGCAGAAAGGGTGAACTTGAGTGGAATTGTTATTTTCTGCTGAAATACATGAGGGAAACATCTCTCCTGTTGTTCCTGAGTACATTGTAGGTTCCCCCATAAGGAAATAGTTGAATTCTAAATTTAACATGAAAACTCATTCAGACAGTGGGATGTCATTTTTTATTGCTCTATTGTGCTTCTCTCGCTGAGTTATGCGCAGTGTGAGCAGAAAGGGTGAACTTGAGTGGAATTGTTATTTTCTGCTGAAATACATTAGGGAAACATCTCTCCTGTTGTTCATGAGTACATTGTAGGTTCCCCCATAAGGAAATAGTTGAATTCTCAATTTAACATGAAAACTCATTCAGACAGTGGGATGTCATTTTTTATTGCTCTATTGTGCTTCTCTCGCTGAGTTATGTGCAGTGTGAGCAGAAAGGGTGAACTTGAGTGGAATTGTTATTTTCTGCTGAAATACATGAGGAAAACATCTGTCCTGTTGTTCCTCAGTACATTGTAGGTTCCCCCATAAGGAAATAGTTGATTTCTCAATTTAACATGAAAACTCATTCAGACAGTGGGATGTCATTTTTTATTGCTCTATTGTGCTTCTCTCGCTGAGTTATGCGCAGTGTGAGCAGAAAGGGTGAACTTGAGTGGAATTGTTATTTTCTGCTGAAATACATGAGGGAAACATCTCTCCTGTTGTTCCTGAGTACATTTTAGGTTCCCCCATAAGGAAATAGTTGAATTCTAAATTTAACATGAAAACTCATTCAGACAGTGGGATGTCATTTTTTATTGCTCTATTGTGCTTCTCTCGCTGAATTATGCGCAGTGTGAGCAGAAAGGGTGAACTTGAGTGGAATTGTTATTTTCTGCAGAAATACATGAGGGAAACATCTGTCCTGTTGTTCCTCAGTACATTGTAGGTTCCCCCATAAGGAAATAGTTGATTTCTCAATTTAACATGAAAACTCATTCAGACAGTGGGATGTCATTTTTTATTGCTCTATTGTGCTTCTCTCGCTGAGTTATGCGCAGTGTGAGCAGAAAGGGTGAACTTGAGTGGAATTGTTATTTTCTGCTGAAATACATGAGGGAAACATCTGTCCTGTTGTTCCTCAGTACATTGTAGGTTCCCCCATAAGGAAATAGTTGATTTCTCAATTTAACATGAAAACTCATTCAGACAGTGGGATGTCATTTTTTATTGCTCTATTGTGCTTCTCTCGCTGAGTTATGCACAGTGTGAGCAGAAAGGGTGAACTTTGAGTGGAACTGTTATTTTCTGCTGAAATACATGAGGGAAACATCTGTCCTGTTGTTCCTCAGTACATTGTAGGTTCCCCCATAAGGAAATAGTTGATTTCTCAATTTAACATGAAAACTCATTCAGACAGTGGGATGTCATTTTTTATTGCTCTATTGTGCTTCTCTCGCTGAGTTATGCGCAGTGTGAGCAGAAAGGGTGAACTTGAGTGGAATTGTTATTTTCTGCTGAAATACATGAGGGAAACATCTGTCCTGTTGTTCCTCAGTACATTGTAGGTTCCCCCATAAGGAAATAGTTGATTTCTCAATTTAACATGAAAACTCATTCAGACAGTGGGATGTCATTTTTTATTGCTCTATTGTGCTTCTCTCGCTGAGTTATGCACAGTGTGAGCAGAAAGGGTGAACTTTGAGTGGAACTGTTATTTTCTGCTGAAATACATGAGGGAAACATCTCTCCTGTTGTTCCTCAGTACATTGTAGGTTCCCCCATAAGGAAATAGTTGAATTCTCAATTTAACATGAAAACTCATTCAGACAGTGGGATGTCATTTTTTATTGCTCTATTGTGCTTCTCTCGCTGAGTTATGTGCAGTGTGAGCAGAAAGGGTGAACTTGAGTGGAATTGTTATTTTCTGCTGAAATACATGAGGAAAACATCTGTCCTGTTGTTCCTCAGTACATTGTAGGTTCCCCCATAAGGAAATAGTTGATTTCTCAATTTAACATGAAAACTCATTCAGACAGTGGGATGTCATTTTTTATTGCTCTATTGTGCTTCTCTCGCTGAGTTATGCGCAGTGTGAGCAGAAAGGGTGAACTTGAGTGGAATTGTTATTTTCTGCTGAAATACATGAGGGAAACATCTGTCCTGTTGTTCCTCAGTACATTGTAGGTTCCCCCATAAGGAAATAGTTGATTTCTCAATTTAACATGAAAACTCATTCAGACAGTGGGATGTCATTTTTTATTGCTCTATTGTGCTTCTCTCGCTGAGTTATGCACAGTGTGAGCAGAAAGGGTGAACTTTGAGTGGAACTGTTATTTTCTGCTGAAATACATGAGGGAAACATCTCTCCTGTTGTTCCTCAGTACATTGTAGGTTCCCCCATAAGGAAATAGTTGAATTCTCAATTTAACATGAAAACTCATTCAGACAGTGGGATGTCATTTTTTATTGCTCTATTGTGCTTCTCTCGCTGAGTTATGTGCAGTGTGAGCAGAAAGGGTGAACTTGAGTGGAATTGTTATTTTCTGCTGAAATACATGAGGGAAACATCTCTCCTGTTGTTCCTCAGTACATTGTAGGTTCCCCCATAAGGAAATAGTTGATTTCTCAATTTAACATGAAAACTCATTCAGACAGTGGGATGTCATTTTTTATTGCTCTATTGTGCTTCTCTCGCTGAGTTATGCGCAGTGTGAGCAGAAAGGGTGAACTTTGAGTGGAACTGTTATTTTCTGCTGAAATACATGGGGGAAACATCTCTCCTGTTGTTCCTCAGTACATTGTAGGTTCCCCCATAAGGAAATAGTTGATTTCCCAATTTAACATGAAAACTCATTCAGACAGTGGGATGTCATTTTTTATTGCTCTATTGTGCTTCTCTCGCTGAGTTATGTGCAGTGTGATCAGAAAGGGTGAACTTGAGTGGAATTGTTAATTTCTGCTGAAATACATGAGGGAAACATCTCTCCTGTTGTTCCTGAGTACATTGTAGTTCCCCCCATAAGGAAATAGTTGATTTCCCAATTTAACATGAAAACTCATTCAGACAGTGGGATGTCATTTTTTATTGCTCTATTGTGCTTCTCTCGCTGAATTATGCGCAGTGTGAGTAGAAAGGGTGAACTTGAGTGGAATTGTTATTTTCTGCTGAAATACATGAGGGAAACATCTCTCCTGTTGTTCCTGAGTACATTGTAGGTCCCCCCATAAGGAAATAGTTGATTTCTCAATTTAACATGAAAACTCATTCAGACAGTGGGATGTCTTTTTTTATTGCTCTATTGTGCTTCTCTCGCTGAGTTATGCGCAGTGTGAGCAGAAAGGGTGAACTTGAGTGGAATTGTTATTTTCTGCTGAAATACATGAGGGAAACATCTCTCCTGTTGTTCCTGAGTACATTGTAGGTTCCCCCATAAGGAAATAGTTGAATTCTAAATTTAACATGAAAACTCATTCAGACAGTGGGATGTCATTTTTTATTGCTCTATTGTGCTTCTCTCGCTGAGTTATGCGCAGTGTGAGCAGAAAGGGTGAACTTGAGTGGAATTGTTATTTTCTGCTGAAATACATGAGGGAAACATCTCTCCTGTTGTTCCTGAGTACATTGTAGGTTCCCCCATAAGGAAATAGTTGAATTCTAAATTTAACATGAAAACTCATTCAGACAGTGGGATGTCATTTTTTATTGCTCTATTGTGCTTCTCTCGCTGAGTTATGCGCAGTGTGAGCAGAAAGGGTGAACTTGAGTGGAATTGTTATTTTCTGCAGAAATACATGAGGGAAACATCTGTCCTGTTGTTCCTCAGTACATTGTAGGTTCCCCCATAAGGAAATAGTTGATTTCTCAATTTAACATGAAAACTCATTCAGACAGTGGGATGTCATTTTTTATTGCTCTATTGTGCTTCTCTCGCTGAATTATGCGCAGTGTGAGCAGAAAGGGTGAACTTGAGTGGAATTGTTATTTTCTGCTGAAATACATGGGGGAAACATCTCTCCTGTTGTTCCTCTGTACATTGTAGGTTCCCCCATAAGGAAATAGTTGATTTCCCAATTTAACATGAAAACTCATTCAGACAGTGGGATGTCATTTTTTATTGCTCTATTGTGCTTCTCTCGCTGAGTTATGCGCAGTGTGAGCAGAAAGGGTGAACTTGAGTGGAATTGTTATTTTCTGCTGAAATACATGAGGGAAACATCTCTCCTGTTGTTCCTCACTACATTGTAGGTTCCCCCATAAGGAAATAGTTGAATTCTTTTTTTTGAAGGAGCAGCAGTGATATCTGTGCTGACTGACTGTAAAATAACTCCTAATTCATTTCAGAAACAGGAGAAAAATCCTGTTTCTGAAATGAATTAAAGTCTCTATGCAAGTAAACGGCTGCACTGAGCTGCACACAGCCTTAAACTTGAACATTCATTCATATTCATCTGCCTGGAGGAATAAACAAAGCAAAACTAAGATTCAAATGAGACTGACAATAGAGGAACAACAGGAAAGATTTTTTCCTTATTTTTTCCACCAGAGAATTACAATTCCATTCAAGTTCACCTTTTATGCTCGCATTGAGCATAAAGCTCTTGTTTTCTTTCACAAATTCCTGAATTCACTAATTCCGTGCCCCCCCCCCCCACACACACACTGATTAAAGCAGATAACTTTTGAAATGTTTTTATTGTTTTTTCTTAAATAAAATTATTCCAGTTATTGATGAAAAAATTTCTATCTTGTTTCAGTGGTGTCGATTCCTTTTCATGGTTGATTTGATCTCATGCGTTTGGTGATGTGCAGTGGCACCATTACTCCTGTGGGTGGAGACACAGACCGTGTGATGAATATCAGGTGACGATCGATCACAGTCGACTCTCTGTTGGTCTGAGATTGAGGGGCACTGTGCGTATTCCGTTGCTTGATGAACACTGACCTGGTGTATTGTCAGTCTCATTTGAATCTTTGTTTTGCTAGTGTTAAAATGTAAAGCTGTGTGCAGCTCTATGCAGCTGTTTTCTTTCATAGAGACTTTAATTCAGCTCAGAAACAGGAGACACAAAGTTCTTTAAGAGTAAGTCAGCACAGATATCACTGCTGCTCCTTCAAAAAAAAAGACAACATCTCAACTTGTTGAGATAAGGCCCATAACCACAATAAAAAAAGAAATCCAAGTGGTTGAATGAGTTTTCTTTTCAAAATTTGTGTGCGACTGTTTACTTTCATAGTTGTCTTGATTCAGCTGAGGAACAAGAGAGAGAAAAAAAAATCCAACCTGTTATTCCACACACAATACAATTTGCTCAATAAAAAATGCTGCTGCTTGAAGAAAACAGACATCAAAGTGATGGAATGCGTGTTCAAACATTTTCAAAAACTTTGAAGTGTGAAGTTGTTTGTAAACAGACTTTTAGGTCTGATGATCAAAGCCGTTCAAACGCTTTGAAGTCTGAAGTTGTTTGTAAACAGACTTGTAAGTCTGATTACAAACCAATTAAAGTGCTTCTGCAGCTGCTGGCGTTGCTGATGCTGATTCTGCTGCTTGAATAACACTCAATTTACTGGGGAACACTAGAAAAGATATAAAAAAAAAAACTCTTTATGAATACAGGAGGAGCAGAAAATATTTTTTCACGCCATGACTGATGACAGACCTCTGTTGGTCTGAGAGGGAGGGGCACTGTGCGTATTCCGTTGCTTAATGTACACTGACCTGGTGTATTGTCAGTTTCATTTGAATCTTTGTTTTGCTGTGTTTATTCCTTCAGGCTCATGTGTATGAATGAGTGTTCAAGTGTAAAGCTGTGTGCAGCTCTGTGCAGCTGTTGTCTTGCATGGAGACTTTTATTCAGCTCAGAAACAGGAGAAACAGAGTTCTTTCAGAGTAAGTCAGCACAGATATAACAGCTGCTCCTTCAAAAAAAAAAAAGACAACATCTCAACTTGTTTAGATAAGGCCCATAACCACAATAAAAAAAGAAATCCAAGTGGTTGAATGAGTATTATTTTCAAAATCTGTATGCGACTGTTTAATTTCATAGATGTCTTGATTCAGCTGAGGAACAAGAGAGAAAAAAAAATCCAACCTGTTATTCCACACACAATACAATTTGTTCAATAAAAAATGCTGCTGCTTGAAGAAAACAGACATCAAAGTGATGGAATTCGTGTTCAAACATTTTCAAAAACTTTGAAGTCTGAAGTTGTTTGTAAACAGACTTTTAGGTCTGATGATCAAAGCCGTTCAAACGCTTTGAAGTCTGAAGTTGTTTGTAAACAGATTTGTAAGTCTGATTACAAACCAATTAAAGTGCTTCAGCAGCTGCTGGCGTTGCTGATGCTGCTTCTGCTGCTTGAATAACACTCAATTTACTGGGGAACATTAAAAAAGATATTAAAAAAAACTCTTTATGAACACAGGAGGAGCAGAAAATATTTTTTCACGCCATGACTGATGACAGACCTCTGTTGGTCTGAGAGGGAGGGGCACTGTGCGTATTCCGTTGCTTAATGTACACTGACCTGGTGTATTGTCAGTCTCATTTGAATCTTTGTTTTGCTAGTGTTCAAATGTAAAGCTGTGTGCAGCTCTATGCAGCTGTTTTCTTGCATAGAGACTTTAATTCAGCTCAGAAACAGGAGACGCAAAGTTCTTTAAGAGTAAGTCAGCACAGATATCACAGCTGCTCCTTCAAAAAAAAAAAGACAACATCTCAACTTGTTTAGATAAGGCCCATAACCACAATAAAAAAAGAAATCCAAGTGGTTGAATGAGTTTTCTTTTCAAAATCTGTATGTGACTGTTTACTTTCATAGATGTCTTGATTCAGCTGAGGAACAAGAGAGAAAAAAAAAATCCAACCTGTTATTCCACACAGAATACAATTTGCTCAATAAAAAATGCTGCTGCTTGAAGAAAATAGACATCAAAGTGATGGAATGCGTGTTCAAACATTATCAAAAACTTTGAAGTCTGAAGTTGTTTGTAAACAGACTTTATAGGTCTGATGATCAAAGCCGTTCAAACGCTTTGAAGTCTGAAGTTGTTTGTAAACAGACTTTTAGGTCTGATGATCAAAGCCGTTCAAACGCTTTGAAGTCTGAAGTTGTTTGTAAACAGACTTGTAATTCTGATTACAAACCAATTAAAGTGCTTCAGCAGCTGCTGGCGTTGCTGATGCTGCTTCTGCTGCTTGAATAACACTCAATTTACTGGTGAACATTAAAAAAGATATAAAAAAAAACTCTTTATGAACACAGGAGGAGCAGAAAATATTTTTTCACGCCATGACTGATGACAGACCTCTGTTGGTCTGAGAGGGAGGGGCACTGTGCGTATTCCGTTGCTTAATGTACACTGACCTGGTGTATTGTCAGTTTCATTTGAATCTTTGTTTTGCTAGTGTTCAAATGTAAAGCTGTGTGCAGCTCTATGCAGCTGTTTTCTTGCATAGAGACTTTAATTCAGCTCAGAAACAGGAGACGCAAAGTTCTTTCAGAGTAAGTCAGCACAGATATCACAGCTGCTCCTTCAAAAAAAAGACAACATCTAAACTTGTTTAGATAAGGCCCATAACCACAATAAAAAAAGAAATCCAAGTGGTTGAATGAGTTTTCTTTTCAAAATCTGTATGTGACTGTTTACTTTCATAGATGTCTTGATTCAGCTGAGGAACAAGAGAGAAAAAAAAAATCCAACCTGTTATTCCACACAGAATACAATTTGCTCAATAAAAAATGCTGCTGCTTGAAGAAAATAGACATCAAAGTGATGGAATGCGTGTTCAAACATTATCAAAAACTTTGAAGTCTGAAGTTGTTTGTAAACAGACTTTATAGGTCTGATGATCAAAGCCGTTCAAACGCTTTGAAGTCTGAAGTTGTTTGTAAACAGACTTTTAGGTCTGATGATCAAAGCCGTTCAAACGCTTTGAAGTCTGAAGTTGTTTGTAAACAGACTTGTAATTCTGATTACAAACCAATTAAAGTGCTTCAGCAGCTGCTGGCGTTGCTGATGCTGCTTCTGCTGCTTGAATAACACTCAATTTACTGGTGAACATTAAAAAAGATATAAAAAAAAACTCTTTATGAACACAGGAGGAGCAGAAAATATTTTTTCACGCCATGACTGATGACAGACCTCTGTTGGTCTGAGAGGGAGGGGCACTGTGCGTATTCCGTTGCTTAATGTACACTGACCTGGTGTATTGTCAGTTTCATTTGAATCTTTGTTTTGCTATGTTTATTCCTTCAGGCTCATGTGTATGAATGAGTGTTCAAGTGTAAAGCTGTGTGCAGCTATGTGCAGCTGTTGTCTTGCATGGAGACTTTCATTCAGCTCAGAAATAGGAGAAACAGAGTTCTTTCAGAGTAAGTCAGCACAGATATCACAGCTGCTCCTTCAAAAAAAAAGACAACATCTCAACTTGTTGAGATAAGGCCCAATAACCACAATAAAAAAAGAAATCCAAGTGGTTGAATGAGTTTTCTTTTCAAAATCTGTATGCGACTGTTTACTTTCATAGATGTCTTGATTCAGCTGAGGAACAAGAGAGAGAAAAAAAAATCCAACCTGTTAACTTGAGTGGAATTGTTATTTTCTGCTGAAATACATGAGGGAAACATCTCTCCTCTTGTTCTTCAGTACATTTTAGGTTCCCCCATAAGGAAATAGTTGAATTCTCAATTTAACATAAAAACTCATTCAGACAGTGGGATGTAATTTTTTATTGCTCTATTGTGCTTGTCTCGCTGAGTTATGCGCAGTGTGAGCAGAAAGGGTGAACTTTCGTGGAATTCTTATTTTCTACTGAAATACATGAGGGAAAAATGTCTCCTGTTGTTCCTCAGTACATTGTAGGTTCCCCCATAAGGAAATAGTTGAATTCTTTTTTTTGAATGAGCAGCAGTGATATCTGTGCTGACTTACTCTGAAAGAACTCTGTTTCTCTTGTTTCTGAGCTGAATTAAAATCTCTATGCAAGAAAACAGCTGCACAGAGCTGCACACAGCTTTACACTTGAACACTCATTCATACTCATCAGCCTGGAGGAATAAACAAAGCAAAACAAAGATTCAAGTGAGACTGACAATACACCAGGAAAAACAGGAGAGATGTTTTCCTAATTTTTTTCACCAGAGAATTACAATTCTATTCAAGTTCACCGTTTATGCTCGCAATGAGCATAAAGCACTTGTTTTCGTTCACAAATTCCTGAATTCACAAATTCAGTGCCCCCACTCCCCCTACACACACCGATTAAAGCAGATAACTTTTGAAATGTTTTTATTGTTTTTTCTTAAATAAAATTATTCCAGTTATTGATGAAAAAATTTCTATCTTGTTTCAGTGGTGTCGATTCATTTGCATGGTTGATTTGTTCTTATGCGTTTGGTGATGTGCAGTGGCACCATTACGCCTGTGGGTCGGGACACAGACCGTGTGATGAATATCAGGTGACGATCGATCACAGTCGACTCTCTGTTGGTCTATAATTGAGGGGCACTGTGCGTATTCCGTTGCTTGATGAACACTGACCTGGTGTATTGTCAGTCTCATTTGAATCTTTGTTTTGCTATGTTTATTCCTCCAGGCTCATGTGTATGAATGAGTGTTCAAATGTAAAGCTGTGTTCAGCTCTGTGCAGCTGATTTCTTGCATGGAGACTTTAATTCAGATCAGAAACAGGAGACACAAAGTTCTTTAAGAGTAAGTCAGCACAGATATCACAGCTGCTCCTTCAAAAAAAAAAAGATAACATCTCAACTTGTTTAAATAAGGCCTATAACCACAATAAAAAAAGAAATCCAAGTGGTTGAATGAGTTTTCTTTTCAAAATCTGTATGCGACTGTTTACTTTCATAGTTGTCTTGATTCAGCTGAGGAACAAGAGAGAAAAAAAAAATCCAACCTGTTATTCCACACACAATCCAATTTGCTCAATAAAAAATGCTGCTGCTTGAAGAAAACAGACATCAAAGTGATGGAATGCGTGTTCAAACATTTTCAAAAACTTTGAAGTCTGAAGTTGTTTGTAAACAGACTTATAGGTCTGATGATCAAAACCGTTCAAACGCTTTGAAGTCTGAAGTTGTTTGTAAACAGACTTTTAGGTCTGATGATCAAAGCCGTTCAAACGCTTTGAAGTCTGAAGTTGTTTGTAAACAGACTTGTAAGTCTGATTACAAACCAATTAAAGTGCTTCTGCAGCTGCTGGCGTTGCTGATGCTGATTCTGCTGCTTGAATAACACTCAATTTACTGGGGAACACTAGAAAAGATATAAAAAAAAACTCTTTATGAACACAGGAGGAGCAGAAAATATTTTTTCACGCCATGACTGATGACAGACCTCTGTTGGTCTGAGAGGGAGGGGCACTGTGCGTATTCCGTTGCTTAATGTACACTGACCTGGTGTATTGTCAGTCTCATTTGAATCTTTGTTTTGCTAGTGTTCAAATGTAAAGCTGTGTGCAGCTCTATGCAGCTGTTTTCTTGCATAGAGACTTTAATTCAGCTCAGAAACAGGAGACGCAAAGTTCTTTCAGAGTAAGTCAGCACAGATATCACAGCTGCTCCTTCAAAAAAAAGACAACATCTAAACTTGTTTAGATAAGGCCCATAACCACAATAAAAAAAGAAATCCAAGTGGTTGAATGAGTTTTCTTTTCAAAATCTGTATGTGACTGTTTACTTTCATAGATGTCTTGATTCAGCTGAGGAACAAGAGAGAAAAAAAAAATCCAACCTGTTATTCCACACAGAATACAATTTGCTCAATAAAAAATGCTGCTGCTTGAAGAAAATAGACATCAAAGTGATGGAATGCGTGTTCAAACATTATCAAAAACTTTGAAGTCTGAAGTTGTTTGTAAACAGACTTTATAGGTCTGATGATCAAAGCCGTTCAAACGCTTTGAAGTCTGAAGTTGTTTGTAAACAGACTTTTAGGTCTGATGATCAAAGCCGTTCAAACGCTTTGAAGTCTGAAGTTGTTTGTAAACAGACTTGTAATTCTGATTACAAACCAATTAAAGTGCTTCAGCAGCTGCTGGCGTTGCTGATGCTGCTTCTGCTGCTTGAATAACACTCAATTTACTGGTGAACATTAAAAAATATATAAAAAAAAACTCTTTATGAACACAGGAGGAGCAGAAAATATTTTTTCACGCCATGACTGATGACAGACCTCTGTTGGTCTGAGAGGGAGGGGCACTGTGCGTATTCCGTTGCTTAATGTACACTGACCTGGTGTATTGTCAGTTTCATTTGAATCTTTGTTTTGCTATGTTTATTCCTTCAGGCTCATGTGTATGAATGAGTGTTCAAGTGTAAAGCTGTGTGCAGCTATTTGCAGCTGTTGTCTTGCATGGAGACTTTCATTCAGCTCAGAAATAGGAGAAACAGATTTCTTTCAGAGTAAGTCAGCACAGATATCACAGCTGCTCCTTCAAAAAAAAAGACAACATCTCAACTTGTTGAGATAAGGCCCAATAACCACAATAAAAAAAGAAATCCAAGTGGTTGAATGAGTTTTCTTTTCAAAATCTGTATGCGACTGTTTACTTTCATAGATGTCTTGATTCAGCTGAGGAACAAGAGAGAGAAAAAAAAATCCAACCTGTTAACTTGAGTGGAATTGTTATTTTCTGCTGAAATACATGAGGGAAACATCTCTCCTCTTGTTCTTCAGTACATTTTAGGTTCCCCCATAAGGAAATAGTTGAATTCTCAATTTAACATAAAAACTCATTCAGACAGTGGGATGTAATTTTTTATTGCTCTATTGTGCTTGTCTCGCTGAGTTATGCGCAGTGTGAGCAGAAAGGGTGAACTTTCGTGGAATTCTTATTTTCTACTGAAATACATGAGGGAAAAATGTCTCCTGTTGTTCCTCAGTACATTGTAGGTTCCCCCATAAGGAAATAGTTGAATTCTTTTTTTTGAATGAGCAGCAGTGATATCTGTGCTGACTTACTCTGAAAGAACTCTGTTTCTCTTGTTTCTGAGCTGAATTAAAATCTCTATGCAAGAAAACAGCTGCACAGAGCTGCACACAGCTTTACACTTGAACACTCATTCATACTCATCAGCCTGGAGGAATAAACAAAGCAAAACAAAGATTCAAGTGAGACTGACAATACACCAGGAAAAACAGGAGAGATGTTTTCCTAATTTTTTTCACCAGAGAATTACAATTCTATTCAAGTTCACCGTTTATGCTCGCAATGAGCATAAAGCACTTGTTTTCGTTCACAAATTCCTGAATTCACAAATTCAGTGCCCCCACTCCCCCTACACACACCGATTAAAGCAGATAACTTTTGAAATGTTTTTATTGTTTTTTCTTAAATAAAATTATTCCAGTTATTGATGAAAAAATTTCTATCTTGTTTCAGTGGTGTCGATTCATTTGCATGGTTGATTTGTTCTTATGCGTTTGGTGATGTGCAGTGGCACCATTACGCCTGTGGGTCGGGACACAGACCGTGTGATGAATATCAGGTGACGATCGATCACAGTCGACTCTCTGTTGGTCTATAATTGAGGGGCACTGTGCGTATTCCGTTGCTTGATGAACACTGACCTGGTGTATTGTCAGTCTCATTTGAATCTTTGTTTTGCTATGTTTATTCCTCCAGGCTCATGTGTATGAATGAGTGTTCAAATGTAAAGCTGTGTTCAGCTCTGTGCAGCTGATTTCTTGCATGGAGACTTTAATTCAGATCAGAAACAGGAGACACAAAGTTCTTTAAGAGTAAGTCAGCACAGATATCACAGCTGCTCCTTCAAAAAAAAAAAGATAACATCTCAACTTGTTTAAATAAGGCCTATAACCACAATAAAAAAAGAAATCCAAGTGGTTGAATGAGTTTTCTTTTCAAAATCTGTATGCGACTGTTTACTTTCATAGTTGTCTTGATTCAGCTGAGGAACAAGAGAGAAAAAAAAAATCCAACCTGTTATTCCACACACAATCCAATTTGCTCAATAAAAAATGCTGCTGCTTGAAGAAAACAGACATCAAAGTGATGGAATGCGTGTTCAAACATTTTCAAAAACTTTGAAGTCTGAAGTTGTTTGTAAACAGACTTATAGGTCTGATGATCAAAACCGTTCAAACGCTTTGAAGTCTGAAGTTGTTTGTAAACAGACTTTTAGGTCTGATGATCAAAGCCGTTCAAACGCTTTGAAGTCTGAAGTTGTTTGTAAACAGACTTGTAAGTCTGATTACAAACCAATTAAAGTGCTTCTGCAGCTGCTGGCGTTGCTGATGCTGATTCTGCTGCTTGAATAACACTCAATTTACTGGGGAACACTAGAAAAGATATAAAAAAAAACTCTTTATGAACACAGGAGGAGCAGAAAATATTTTTTCACGCCATGACTGATGACAGACCTCTGTTGGTCTGAGAGGGAGGGGCACTGTGCGTATTCCGTTGCTTAATGTACACTGACCTGGTGTATTGTCAGTCTCATTTGAATCTTTGTTTTGCTAGTGTTCAAATGTAAAGCTGTGTGCAGCTCTATGCAGCTGTTTTCTTGCATAGAGACTTTAATTCAGCTCAGAAACAGGAGACGCAAAGTTCTTTCAGAGTAAGTCAGCACAGATATCACAGCTGCTCCTTCAAAAAAAAGACAACATCTAAACTTGTTTAGATAAGGCCCATAACCACAATAAAAAAAGAAATCCAAGTGGTTGAATGAGTTTTCTTTTCAAAATCTGTATGTGACTGTTTACTTTCATAGATGTCTTGATTCAGCTGAGGAACAAGAGAGAAAAAAAAAATCCAACCTGTTATTCCACACAGAATACAATTTGCTCAATAAAAAATGCTGCTGCTTGAAGAAAATAGACATCAAAGTGATGGAATGCGTGTTCAAACATTATCAAAAACTTTGAAGTCTGAAGTTGTTTGTAAACAGACTTTATAGGTCTGATGATCAAAGCCGTTCAAACGCTTTGAAGTCTGAAGTTGTTTGTAAACAGACTTTTAGGTCTGATGATCAAAGCCGTTCAAACGCTTTGAAGTCTGAAGTTGTTTGTAAACAGACTTGTAATTCTGATTACAAACCAATTAAAGTGCTTCAGCAGCTGCTGGCGTTGCTGATGCTGCTTCTGCTGCTTGAATAACACTCAATTTACTGGTGAACATTAAAAAAGATATAAAAAAAAACTCTTTATGAACACAGGAGGAGCAGAAAATATTTTTTCACGCCATGACTGATGACAGACCTCTGTTGGTCTGAGAGGGAGGGGCACTGTGCGTATTCCGTTGCTTAATGTACACTGACCTGGTGTATTGTCAGTTTCATTTGAATCTTTGTTTTGCTATGTTTATTCCTTCAGGCTCATGTGTATGAATGAGTGTTCAAGTGTAAAGCTGTGTGCAGCTATTTGCAGCTGTTGTCTTGCATGGAGACTTTCATTCAGCTCAGAAATAGGAGAAACAGATTTCTTTCAGAGTAAGTCAGCACAGATATCACAGCTGCTCCTTCAAAAAAAAAGACAACATCTCAACTTGTTGAGATAAGGCCCAATAACCACAATAAAAAAAGAAATCCAAGTGGTTGAATGAGTTTTCTTTTCAAAATCTGTATGCGACTGTTTACTTTCATAGATGTCTTGATTCAGCTGAGGAACAAGAGAGAGAAAAAAAAATCCAACCTGTTAACTTGAGTGGAATTGTTATTTTCTGCTGAAATACATGAGGGAAACATCTCTCCTCTTGTTCTTCAGTACATTTTAGGTTCCCCCATAAGGAAATAGTTGAATTCTCAATTTAACATAAAAACTCATTCAGACAGTGGGATGTAATTTTTTATTGCTCTATTGTGCTTGTCTCGCTGAGTTATGCGCAGTGTGAGCAGAAAGGGTGAACTTTCGTGGAATTCTTATTTTCTACTGAAATACATGAGGGAAAAATGTCTCCTGTTGTTCCTCAGTACATTGTAGGTTCCCCCATAAGGAAATAGTTGAATTCTTTTTTTTGAATGAGCAGCAGTGATATCTGTGCTGACTTACTCTGAAAGAACTCTGTTTCTCTTGTTTCTGAGCTGAATTAAAATCTCTATGCAAGAAAACAGCTGCACAGAGCTGCACACAGCTTTACACTTGAACACTCATTCATACTCATCAGCCTGGAGGAATAAACAAAGCAAAACAAAGATTCAAGTGAGACTGACAATACACCAGGAAAAACAGGAGAGATGTTTTCCTAATTTTTTTCACCAGAGAATTACAATTCTATTCAAGTTCACCGTTTATGCTCGCAATGAGCATAAAGCACTTGTTTTCGTTCACAAATTCCTGAATTCACTAATTCAGTGCCCCCACTCCCCCTACACACACCGATTAAAGCAGATAACTTTTGAAATGTTTTTATTGTTTTTTCTTAAATAAAATTATTCCAGTTATTGATGAAAAAATTTCTATCTTGTTTCAGTGGTGTCGATTCATTTGCATGGTTGATTTGTTCTTATGCGTTTGGTGATGTGCAGTGGCACCATTACGCCTGTGGGTGGGGACACAGACCGTGTGATGAATATCAGGTGACGATCGATCACAGTCGACTCTCTGTTGGTCTATAATTGAGGGGCACTGTGCGTATTCCGTTGCTTGATGAACACTGACCTGGTGTATTGTCAGTCTCATTTGAATCTTTGTTTTGCTATGTTTATTCCTCCAGGCTCATGTGTATGAATGAGTGTTCAAATGTAAAGCTGTGTTCAGCTCTGTGCAGCTGATTTCTTGCATGGAGACTTTAATTCAGATCAGAAACAGGAGACACAAAGTTCTTTAAGAGTAAGTCAGCACAGATATCACTGCTGCTCCTTCAAAAAAAAAGATAACATCTCAACTTGTTGAGATAAGGCCCATAACCACAATAAAAAAAGAAATCCAAGTGGTTGAATGAGTTTTCTTTTCAAAATTTGTATGCGACTGTTTACTTTCATAGATGTCTTGATTCAGCTGAGGAACAAGACAGAGAAAAAAAAAAATCCAACCTGTTATTCCACACACAATACAATTTGTTCAATAAAAAATGCTGCTGCTTGAAGAAAACAGACATCAAAGTGATGGAATGCGTGTTCAAACATTTTCAAAAACTTTGAAGTCTGAAGTTGTTTGTAAATAGACTTTTAGGTCTGATGATCAAAGCCGTTCAAACGCTTTGAAGTCTGAAGTTGTTTTTTAAACAGACTTTTAAGTCTGATTACAAACCAATTAAAGTGCTTTTGCAGCTGCTGGCGTTGCTGATGCTGCTTCTGCTGCTTGAATAACACTCAATTTACAGGGGAACACTAAAAAAGATATAAAAAAAAAACTCTTTATGAACACAGGAGGAGCAGAAAATATTTTTTCACGCCATGACTGATGACAGACCTCTGTTGGTCTGAGAGGGAGGGGCACTGTGCGTATTCCGTTGCTTAATGTACACTGACCTGGTGTATTGTCAGTTTCATTTGAATCTTTGTTTTGATATATTTATTCCTTCAGGCTCATGTGTATGAATGAGTGTTCAAGTGTAAAGCTGAGTGCAGCTCTGTGCAGCTGTTGTCTTGCATGGAGACTTTCATTCAGCTCAGAAACAGGAGAAACAGAGTTCTTTCAGAGTAAGTCAGCACAGATATCACAGCTGCTCCTTCAAAAAAAAAAAGATAACATCTCAACTTGTTTAAATAAGGCCTATAACCACAATAAAAAAAGAAATCCAAGTGGTTGAATGAGTTTTCTTTTCAAAATCTGTATGCGACTGTTTACTTTCATAGTTGTCTTGATTCAGCTGAGGAACAAGAGAGAAAAAAAAAAATCCAACCTGTTATTCCACACACAATCCAATTTGCTCAATAAAAAATGCTGGTGCTTGAAGAAAACAGACATCAAAGTGATGGAATGCGTGTTCAAACATTTTCAAAAACGTTGAAGTCTGAAGTTGTTTGTAAACAGACTTATAGGTCTGATGATCAAAACCGTTCAAACGCTTTGAAGTCTGAAGTTGTTTGTAAACAGACTTTTAGGTCTGATGATCAAAGCCGTTCAAACGCTTTGAAGTCTGAAGTTGTTTGTAAACAGACTTGTAAGTCTGATTACAAACCAATTAAAGTGCTTCTGCAGCTGCTGGCGTTGCTGATGCTGATTCTGCTGCTTGAATAACACTCAATTTACTGGGGAACACTAGAAAAGATATAAAAAAAAAACTCTTTATGAACACAGGAGGAGCAGAAAATATTTTTTCACGCCATGACTGATGACAGACCTCTGTTGGTCTGAGAGGGAGGGGCTCTGTGCGTATTCCGTTGCTTAATGTACACTGACCTGGTGTATTGTCAGTTTCATTTGAATCTTTGTTTTGATATATTTATTCCTTCAGGCTCATGTGTATGAATGAGTGTTCAAGTGTAAAGCTGAGTGCAGCTCTGTGCAGTTGCTGTCTTGCATGGAGACTTTCATTCAGCTCAGAAACAGGAGAAACAGAGTTCTTTCAGAGTAAGTCAGCACAGATATCACAGCTGCTCCTTCAAAAAAAAAAAGACAACATCTCAACTTGTTTAGATAAGGCCCATAACCACAATAAAAAAAGAAATCCAAGTGGTTGAATGAGTTTTCTTTTCAAAATCTGTATGCGACTGTTTACTTTCATAGTTGTCTTGATTCAGCTGAGGAACAAGAGAGAAAAAAAAATCCAACGTGTTATTCCACACACAATACAATTTGCTCAATAAAAAATGCTGCTGCTTGAAGAAAACAGACATCAAAGTGATGGAATGCGTGTTCAAACATTTTCAAAAACTTTGAAGTCTGAAGTTGTTTGTAAACAGACTTATAGGTTTGATGATCAAAGCCGTTCAAACGCTTTGAAGTCTGAAATTGTTTGTAAACAGACTTTTAGGTCTGATGATCAAAGCCGTTCAAACGCTTTGAAGTCTGAAGTTGTTTGTAAACAGACTTGTAAGTCTGATTACAAACCAATTAAAGTGCTTCTGCAGCTGCTGGCGTTGCTGATGCTGCTTCTGCTGCTTGAATAACACTCAATTTACTGGGGAACACTAGAAAAGATATTAAAAAAAAACTCTTTATGAACACAGGAGGAGCAGAAAATATTTTCTCACGCCATGACTGATGACAGACTTCTGTTGGTCTGAGACAATTTCAACTTTGTCCTAGAGACATGGGGCCACTTGCATTTTCATCAAGAGCACCAAAGAAACACCCACGCAAAATTTGGGGCTTCTAGTACTTGAGGAACGGAGAAATCCTAACCCTAATTTCAACTAACCCTAACCCTAACCCTAGTTTCAGCCTTAACGTTAACCCTAATTCAATGCAAGTCTATGGGGTGAAATTTCAACTTTGTCCTAGAGACATGGGGCCACTTGCATTTTCATCAAGAGCCCCAAAGAAACACCCACGCAAAATTTGGGGCTTCTAGTACTTGAGGAACGCAGAAACCCTAACCCTAATTTCAACTAACCCTAACCCTAACCCTAGTTTCAGCCTTAACGTTAACCCTAATTCAATGCAAGTCTATGGGGTGAAATTTCAACTTTGTCCTAGAGACATGGGGCCACTTGCTATTTCATCAAGAGCCCCAAAGAAGCGCCCACGCCAAATTTGGGGTTTCTAATACTTGAGGAAGACAGAAACCCTAACCCTAATTTCAGCTAACCCTAACCCTAACCCTAACCCTAGTTTCAGCCTTAACGTTAACCCTAATTCAATGCAAGTCTATGGGGTGAAATTTCAACTTTGTGCTAGAGACATGGGGCCACTTGCATTTTCATCAAGAGCCCCAAAGAAACACCCACGCAAAATTTGGGGCTTCTAGTACTTGAGGAACGCAGAAACCCTAACCCTAATTTCAACTAACCCTAACCCTAACCCTAGTTTCAGCCTTAACGTTAACCCTAATTCAATGCAAGTCTATGGGGTGAAATTTCAACTTTGTCCTAGAGACATGGGGCCACTTGCTATTTCATCAAGAGCCCCAAAGAAGCGCCCACGCCAAATTTGGGGTTTCTAATACTTGAGGAAGACAGAAACCCTAACCCTAATTTCAGCTAACCCTAACCATAACCCTAACCCTAGTTTCAGCCTTAATGTTAACCCTAATTCAATTCAAGTCTGATGGGGTTAAAATTCATTCAGACAGTGGGATGTCTTTTTTTTATTGCTCTATTGTGCTTCTCTCGCTGAGTTATGCGCAGTGTGAGCAGAAAGGGTGAACTTGAGTGGAATTGTTATTTTCTGCTGAAATACATGAGGGAAACATCTCTCCTGTTGTTCCTCAGTACATTGTAGGTTCCCCCATAAGGAAATAGTTGAGTTCTCAATTTAACATGAAAACTCATTCAGACAGTGGGATGTCATTTTTTATTGCTCTATTGTGCTTCTCTCGCTGAGTTATGCGCAGTGTGAGCAGAAAGGGTGAACTTGAGTGGAATTGTTATTTTCTGCTGAAATACATGAGGGAAACATCTCTCCTGTTGTTCCTGAGTACATTGTAGGTCCCCCCATAAGGAAATAGTTGAATTCTCAATTTAACATAAAAACTCATTCAGACAGTGGGATGTCATTTTTATTGCTCTATTGTGCTTCTCTCGCTGAGTTATGCGCAGTGTGAGCAGAAAGGGTGAACTTGAGTGGAATTGTTATTTTCTGCTGAAATACATGAGGGAAACATCTCTCCTGTTGTTCCTGAATACATTGTAGGTCCCCCCATAAGGAAATAGTTGATTTCTCAATTTAACATGAAAACTCATTCAGACAGTGGGATGTCATTTTTTATTGCTCTATTGTGCTTCTCTCGCTGAGTTATGCGCAGTGTGAGCAGAAAGGGTGAACTTGAGTGGAATTGTTATTTTCTGCTGAAATACATGAGGGAAACATCTCTCCTGTTGTTCCTGAGTACATTGTAGGTTCCCCCATAAGGAAATAGTTGAATTCTAAATTTAACATGAAAACTCATTCAGACAGTGGGATGTCATTTCTTATTGCTCTATTGTGCTTCTCTCGCTGAATTATGCGCAGTGTGAGCAGAAAGGGTGAACTTGAGTGGAATTGTTATTTTCTGCAGAAATACATGAGGGAAACATCTGTCCTGTTGTTCCTCAGTACATTGTAGGTTCCCCCATAAGGAAATAGTTGATTTCTCAATTTAACATGAAAACTCATTCAGACAGTGGGATGTCATTTTTTATTGCTCTATTGTGCTTCTCTCGCTGAGTTATGCGCAGTGTGAGCAGAAAGGGTGAACTTGAGTGGAATTGTTATTTTCTGCTGAAATACATGAGGGAAACATCTGTCCTGTTGTTCCTCAGTACATTGTAGGTTCCCCCATAAGGAAATAGTTGATTTCTCAATTTAACATGAAAACTCATTCAGACAGTGGGATGTCATTTTTTATTGCTCTATTGTGCTTCTCTCGCTGAGTTATGCACAGTGTGAGCAGAAAGGGTGAACTTTGAGTGGAACTGTTATTTTCTGCTGAAATACATGAGGGAAACATCTCTCCTGTTGTTCCTCAGTACATTGTAGGTTCCCCCATAAGGAAATAGTTGATTTCTCAATTTAACATGAAAACTCATTCAGACAGTGGGATGTCATTTTTTATTGCTCTATTGTGCTTCTCTCGCTGAGTTATGTGCAGTGTGAGCAGAAAGGGTGAACTTGAGTGGAATTGTTATTTTCTGCTGAAATACATGAGGAAAACATCTGTCCTGTTGTTCCTCAGTACATTGTAGGTTCCCCCATAAGGAAATAGTTGATTTCTCAATTTAACATGAAAACTCATTCAGACAGTGGGATGTCATTTTTTATTGCTCTATTGTGCTTCTCTCGCTGAGTTATGCGCAGTGTGAGCAGAAAGGGTGAACTTGAGTGGAATTGTTATTTTCTGCTGAAATACATGAGGGAAACATCTGTCCTGTTGTTCCTCAGTACATTGTAGGTTCCCCCATAAGGAAATAGTTGATTTCTCAATTTAACATGAAAACTCATTCAGACAGTGGGATGTCATTTTTTATTGCTCTATTGTGCTTCTCTCGCTGAGTTATGCACAGTGTGAGCAGAAAGGGTGAACTTTGAGTGGAACTGTTATTTTCTGCTGAAATACATGAGAGAAACATCTCTCCTGTTGTTCCTCAGTACATTGTAGGTTCCCCCATAAGGAAATAGTTGATTTCTTAATTTAACATGAAAACTCATTCAGACAGTGGGATGTCATTTTTTATTGCTCTATTGTGCTTCTCTCGCTGAGTTATGTGCAGTGTGAGCAGAAAGGGTGAACTTGAGTGGAATTGTTATTTTCTGCTGAAATACATGAGGAAAACATCTGTCCTGTTGTTCCTCAGTACATTGTAGGTTCCCCCATATGGAAATAGTTGATTTCTCAATTTAACATGAAAACTCATTCAGACAGTGGGATGTCATTTTTTATTGCTCTATTGTACTTCTCTCGCTGAATTATGCGCAGTGTGAGCAGAAAGGGTGAACTTTGAGTGGAACTGTTATTTTCTGCTGAAATACATGGGGGAAATATCTCTCCTGTTGTTCCTCAGTACATTGTAGGTTCCCCCATAAGGAAATAGTTGATTTCCCAATTTAACATGAAAACTCATTCAGACAGTGGGATGTCATTTTTTATTGCTCTATTGTGCTTCTCTCGCTGAGTTATGTGCAGTGTGAGCAGAAAGGGTGAACTTGAGTGGAATTGTTAATTTCTGCTGAAATACATGAGGGAAACAGCTCTCCTGTTGTTCCTCAGTACATTGTAGGTTCCCCCATAAGGAAATAGTTGATTTCTCAATTTAACATGAAAACTCATTCAGACAGTGGGATGTCATTTTTTATTGCTCTATTGTGCTTCTCTCGCTGAATTATGCGCAGTGTGAGCAGAAAGGGTGAACTTGAGTGGAATTGTTATTTTCTGCTGAAATACATGAGGGAAACATCTCTCCTGTTGTTCCTGAGTACATTGTAGGTCCCCCCATAAGGAAATAGTTGATTTCTCAATTTAACATGAAAACTCATTCAGACAGTGGGATGTCTTTTTTTATTGCTCTATTGTGCTTCTCTGGCTGAGTTATGCGCAGTGTGAGCAGAAAGGGTGAACTTGAGTGGAATTGTTATTTTCTGCTGAAATACATGAGGGAAACATCTCTCCTGTTGTTCCTGAGTACATTGTAGGTTCCCCCATAAGGAAATAGTTGAATTCTAAATTTAACATGAAAACTCATTCAGACAGTGGGATGTCATTTTTTATTGCTCTATTGTGCTTCTCTCGCTGAGTTATGCGCAGTGTGAGCAGAAAGGGTGAACTTGAGTGGAATTGTTATTTTCTGCTGAAATACATGAGGGAAACATCTCTCCTGTTGTTCCTCAGTACATTGTAGGTTCCCCCATAAGGAAATAGTTGAATTCTAAATTTAACATGAAAACTCATTCAGACAGTGGGATGTCATTTTTTATTGCTCTATTGTGCTTCTCTCGCTGAATTATGCGCAGTGTGAGCTGAAAGGGTGAACTTGAGTGGAATTGTTATTTTCTGCAGAAATACATGAGGGAAACATCTGTCCTGTTGTTCCTCAGTACATTGTAGGTTCCCCCATAAGGAAATAGTTGATTTCTCAATTTAACATGAAAACTCATTCAGACAGTGGGATGTCATTTTTTATTGCTCTATTGTGCTTCTCTCGCTGAATTATGCGCAGTGTGAGCAGAAAGGGTGAACTTGAGTGGAATTGTTATTTTCTGCTGAAATACATGGGGGAAACATCTCTCCTGTTGTTCCTCTGTACATTGTAGGTTCCCCCATAAGGAAATAGTTGATTTCCCAAATTAACATGAAAACTCATTCAGACAGTGGGATGTCATTTTTTATTGCTCTATTGTGCTTCTCTCGCTGAGTTATGCGCAGTGTGAGCAGAAAGGGTGAACTTGAGTGGAATTGTTATTTTCTGCTGAAATACATGAGGGAAACATCTCTCCTGTTGTTCCTCACTACATTGTAGGTTCCCCCATAAGGAAATAGTTGAATTCTTTTTTTTGAAGGAGCAGCAGTGATATCTGTGCTGACTGACTGTAAAATAACTCCTAATTCATTTCAGAAACAGGAGAAAAATCCTGTTTCTGAAATGAATTAAAGTCTCTATGCAAGTAAACGGCTGCACTGAGCTGCACACAGCCTTAAACTTGAACATTCATTCATATTCATCTGCCTGGAGGAATAAACAAAGCAAAACTAAGATTCAAATGAGACTGACAATAGAGGAACAACAGGAAAGATTTTTTCCTTATTTTTTCCACCAGAGAATTACAATTCCATTCAAGTTCACCTTTTATGCTCGCATTGAGCATAAAGCTCTTGTTTTCTTTCACAAATTCCTGAATTCACTAATTCCGTGCCCCCACCCCCCCCACACACACTGATTAAAGCAGATAACTTTTGAAATGTTTTTATTGTTTTTTCTTAAATAAAATTATTCCAGTTATTGATGAAAAAATTTCTATCTTGTTTCAGTGGTGTCGATTCCTTTTCATGGTTGATTTGATCTTATGCGTTTGGTGATGTGCAGTGGCACCATTACTCCTGTGGGTGGAGACACAGACCGTGTGATGAATATCAGGTGACGATCGATCACAGTCGACTCTCTGTTGGTCTGAGATTGAGGGGCACTGTGCGTATTCCGTTGCTTGATGAACACTGACCTGGTGTATTGTCAGTCTCATTTGAATCTTTGTTTTGCTAGTGTTAAAATGTAAAGCTGTGTGCAGCTCTATGCAGCTGTTTTCTTTCATAGAGACTTTAATTCAGCTCAGAAACAGGAGACACAAAGTTCTTTAAGAGTAAGTCAGCACAGATATCACTGCTGCTCCTTCAAAAAAAAAGACAACATCTCAACTTGTTGAGATAAGGCCCATAACCACAATAAAAAAAGAAATCCAAGTGGTTGAATGAGTTTTATTTTCAAAATTTGTGTGCGACTGTTTACTTTCATAGTTGTCTTGATTCAGCTGAGGAAAAAGAGAGAGAAAAAAAAATCCAACCTGTTATTCCACACACAATACAATTTGCTCAATAAAAAATGCTGCTGCTTGAAGAAAACAGACATCAAAGTGATGGAATGCGTGTTCAAACATTTTCAAAAACTTTGAAGTGTGAAGTTGTTTGTAAACAGACTTTTAGGTCTGATGATCAAAGCCGTTCAAACGCTTTGAAGTCTGAAGTTGTTTGTAAACAGACTTGTAAGTCTGATTACAAACCAATTAAAGTGCTTCTGCAGCTGCTGGCGTTGCTGATGCTGATTCTGCTGCTTGAATAACACTCAATTTACTGGGGAACACTAGAAAAGATATAAAAAAAACAACTCTTTATGAATACAGGAGGAGCAGAAAATATTTTTTCACGCCATGACTGATGACAGACCTCTGTTGGTCTGAGAGGGAGGGGCACTGTGCGTATTCCGTTGCTTAATGTACACTGACCTGGTGTATTGTCAGTTTCATTTGAATCTTTGTTTTGCTGTGTTTATTCCTTCAGGCTCATGTGTATGAATGAGTGTTCAAGTGTAAAGCTGTGTGCAGCTCTGTGCAGCTGTTGTCTTGCATGGAGACTTTAATTCAGCTCAGAAACAGGAGACGCAAAGTTCTTTCAGAGTAAGTCAGCACAGATATCACAGCTGCTCCTTCAAAAAAAAAAAGACAACATCTCAACTTGTTTAGATAAGGCCCATAACCACAATAAAAAAAGAAATCCAAGTGGTTGAATGAGTTTTCTTTTCAAAATCTGTATGTGACTGTTTACTTTCATAGATGTCTTGATTCAGCTGAGGAACAAGAGAGAAAAAAAAAATCCAACCTGTTATTCCACACAGAATACAATTTGCTCAATAAAAAATGCTGCTGCTTGAAGAAAATAGACATCAAAGTGATGGAATGCGTGTTCAAACATTATCAAAAACTTTGAAGTCTGAAGTTGTTTGTAAACAGACTTTATAGGTCTGATGATCAAAGCCGTTCAAACGCTTTGAAGTCTGAAGTTTTTTGTAAACAGACTTTTAGGTCTGATGATCAAAGCCGTTCAAACGCTTTGAAGTCTGAAGTTGTTTGTAAACAGACTTGTAATTCTGATTACAAACCAATTAAAGTGCTTCAGCAGCTGCTGGCGTTGCTGATGCTGCTTCTGCTGCTTGAATAACACTCAATTTACTGGTGAACATTAAAAAAGATATAAAAAAAAACTCTTTATGAACACAGGAGGAGCAGAAAATATTTTTTCACGCCATGACTGATGACAGACCTCTGTTGGTCTGAGAGGGAGGGGCACTGTGCGTATTCCGTTGCTTAATGTACACTGACCTGGTGTATTGTCAGTTTCATTTGAATCTTTGTTTTGCTAGTGTTCAAATGTAAAGCTGTGTGCAGCTCTATGCAGCTGTTTTCTTGCATAGAGACTTTAATTCAGCTCAGAAACAGGAGACGCAAAGTTCTTTCAGAGTAAGTCAGCACAGATATCACAGCTGCTCCTTCAAAAAAAAGACAACATCTAAACTTGTTTAGATAAGGCCCATAACCACAATAAAAAAAGAAATCCAAGTGGTTGAATGAGTTTTCTTTTCAAAATCTGTATGTGACTGTTTACTTTCATAGATGTCTTGATTCAGCTGAGGAACAAGAGAGAAAAAAAAAATCCAACCTGTTATTCCACACAGAATACAATTTGCTCAATAAAAAATGCTGCTGCTTGAAGAAAATAGACATCAAAGTGATGGAATGCGTGTTCAAACATTATCAAAAACTTTGAAGTCTGAAGTTGTTTGTAAACAGACTTTATAGGTCTGATGATCAAAGCCGTTCAAACGCTTTGAAGTCTGAAGTTGTTTGTAAACAGACTTTTAGGTCTGATGATCAAAGCCGTTCAAACGCTTTGAAGTCTGAAGTTGTTTGTAAACAGACTTGTAATTCTGATTACAAACCAATTAAAGTGCTTCAGCAGCTGCTGGCGTTGCTGATGCTGCTTCTGCTGCTTGAATAACACTCAATTTACTGGTGAACATTAAAAAAGATATAAAAAAAAACTCTTTATGAACACAGGAGGAGCAGAAAATATTTTTTCACGCCATGACTGATGACAGACCTCTGTTGGTCTGAGAGGGAGGGGCACTGTGCGTATTCCGTTGCTTAATGTACACTGACCTGGTGTATTGTCAGTTTCATTTGAATCTTTGTTTTGCTATGTTTATTCCTTCAGGCTCATGTGTATGAATGAGTGTTCAAGTGTAAAGCTGTGTGCAGCTATGTGCAGCTGTTGTCTTGCATGGAGACTTTCATTCAGCTCAGAAATAGGAGAAACAGAGTTCTTTCAGAGTAAGTCAGCACAGATATCACAGCTGCTCCTTCAAAAAAAAAGACAACATCTCAACTTGTTGAGATAAGGCCCAATAACCACAATAAAAAAAGAAATCCAAGTGGTTGAATGAGTTTTCTTTTCAAAATCTGTATGCGACTGTTTACTTTCATAGATGTCTTGATTCAGCTGAGGAACAAGAGAGAGAAAAAAAAATCCAACCTGTTAACTTGAGTGGAATTGTTATTTTCTGCTGAAATACATGAGGGAAACATCTCTCCTCTTGTTCTTCAGTACATTTTAGGTTCCCCCATAAGGAAATAGTTGAATTCTCAATTTAACATAAAAACTCATTCAGACAGTGGGATGTCATTTTTTATTGCTCTATTGTGCTTGTCTCGCTGAGTTATGCGCAGTGTGAGCAGAAAGGGTGAACTTTCGTGGAATTCTTATTTTCTACTGAAATACATGAGGGAAAAATGTCTCCTGTTGTTCCTCAGTACATTGTAGGTTCCCCCATAAGGAAATAGTTGAATTCTTTTTTTTGAATGAGCAGCAGTGATATCTGTGCTGACTTACTCTGAAAGAACTCTGTTTCTCTTGTTTCTGAGCTGAATTAAAATCTCTATGCAAGAAAACAGCTGCACAGAGCTGCACACAGCTTTACACTTGAACACTCATTCATACTCATCAGCCTGGAGGAATAAACAAAGCAAAACAAAGATTCAAGTGAGACTGACAATACACCAGGAAAAACAGGAGAGATGTTTTCCTAATTTTTTTCACCAGAGAATTACAATTCTATTCAAGTTCACCGTTTATGCTCGCAATGAGCATAAAGCACTTGTTTTCGTTCACAAATTCCTGAATTCACTAATTCAGTGCCCCCACTCCCCCTACACACACCGATTAAAGCAGATAACTTTTGAAATGTTTTTATTGTTTTTTCTTAAATAAAATTATTCCAGTTATTGATGAAAAAATTTCTATCTTGTTTCAGTGGTGTCGATTCATTTGCATGGTTGATTTGTTCTTATGCGTTTGGTGATGTGCAGTGGCACCATTACGCCTGTGGGTGGGGACACAGACCGTGTGATGAATATCAGGTGACGATCGATCACAGTCGACTCTCTGTTGGTCTAAGATTGAGGGGCACTGTGCGTATTCCGTTGCTTGATGAACACTGACCTGGTGTATTGTCAGTCTCATTTGAATCTTTGTTTTGCTATGTTTATTCCTCCAGGCTCATGTGTATGAATGAGTGTTCAAATGTAAAGCTGTGTTCAGCTCTGTGCAGCTGATTTCTTGCATGGAGACTTTAATTCAGATCAGAAACAGGAGACACAAAGTTCTTTAAGAGTAAGTCAGCACAGATATCACTGCTGCTCCTTCAAAAAAAAAGATAACATCTCAACTTGTTGAGATAAGGCCCATAACCACAATAAAAAAAGAAATCCAAGTGGTTGAATGAGTTTTCTTTTCAAAATTTGTATGCGACTGTTTACTTTCATAGATGTCTTGATTCAGCTGAGGAACAAGACAGAGAAAAAAAAAAATCCAACCTGTTATTCCACACACAATACAATTTGTTCAATAAAAAATGCTGCTGCTTGAAGAAAACAGACATCAAAGTGATGGAATGCGTGTTCAAACATTTTCAAAAACTTTGAAGTCTGAAGTTGTTTGTAAATAGACTTTTAGGTCTGATGATCAAAGCCGTTCAAACGCTTTGAAGTCTGAAGTTGTTTTTTAAACAGACTTGTAAGTCTGATTACAAACCAATTAAAGTGCTTCTGCAGCTGCTGGCGTTGCTGATGCTGCTTCTGCTGCTTGAATAACACTCAATTTACAGGGGAACACTAAAAAAGATATAAAAAAAAAACTCTTTATGAACACAGGAGGAGCAGAAAATATTTTTTCACGCCATGACTGATGACAGACCTCTGTTGGTCTGAGAGGGAGGGGCACTGTGCTTATTCCGTTGCTTAATGTACACTGACCTGGTGTATTGTCAGTTTCATTTGAATCTTTGTTTTGATATATTTATTCCTTCAGGCTCATGTGTATGAATGAGTGTTCAAGTGTAAAGCTGAGTGCAGCTCTGTGCAGCTGTTGTCTTGCATGGAGACTTTCATTCAGCTCAGAAACAGGAGAAACAGAGTTCTTTCAGAGTAAGTCAGCACAGATATCACAGCTGCTCCTTCAAAAAAAAAAAGATAACATCTCAACTTGTTTAAATAAGGCCTATAACCACAATAAAAAAAGAAATCCAAGTGGTTGAATGAGTTTTCTTTTCAAAATCTGTATGCGACTGTTTACTTTCATAGTTGTCTTGATTCAGCTGAGGAACAAGAGAGAAAAAAAAAAAATCCAACCTGTTATTCCACACACAATCCAATTTGCTCAATAAAAAATGCTGCTGCTTGAAGAAAACAGACATCAAAGTGATGGAATGCGTGTTCAAACATTTTCAAAAACTTTGAAGTCTGAAGTTGTTTGTAAACAGACTTATAGGTCTGATGATCAAAACCGTTCAAACGCTTTGAAGTCTGAAGTTGTTTGTAAACAGACTTTTAGGTCTGATGATCAAAGCCGTTCAAACGCTTTGAAGTCTGAAGTTGTTTGTAAACAGACTTGTAAGTCTGATTACAAACCAATTAAAGTGCTTCTGCAGCTGCTGGCGTTGCTGATGCTGATTCTGCTGCTTGAATAACACTCAATTTACTGGGGAACACTAGAAAAGATATAAAAAAAAAAACTCTTTATGAACACAGGAGGAGCAGAAAATATTTTTTCACGCCATGACTGATGACAGACCTCTGTTGGTCTGAGAGGGAGGGGCACTGTGCGTATTCCGTTGCTTAATGTACACTGACCTGGTGTATTGTCAGTTTCATTTGAATCTTTGTTTTGCTGTGTTTATTCCTTCAGGCTCATGTGTATGAATGAGTGTTCAAGTGTAAAGCTGTGTGCAGCTCTGTGCAGCTGTTGTCTTGCATGGAGACTTTTATTCAGCTCAGAAACAGGAGAAACAGAGTTCTTTCAGAGTAAGTCAGCACAGATATAACTGCTGCTCCTTCAAAAAAAAAAAGACAACATCTCAACTAGTTTAGATAAGGCCCATAACCACAATAAAAAAAGAAATCCAAGTGGTTGAATGAGTTTTCTTTTCAAAATCTGTATGCGACTGTTTACTTTCATAGTTGTCTTGATTCAGCTGAGGAACAAGAGAGAAAAAAAATCCAACCTGTTATTCCACACAGAATACAATTTGCTTAATAAAAAATGCTGCTGCTTGAAGAAAACAGACATCAAAGTGATGGAATTCGTGTTCAAACATTTTCAAAAACTTTGAAGTCTGAAGTTGTTTGTAAACAGACTTTTAGGTCTGATGATCAAAGCCGTTCAAATGCTTTGAAGTCTGAAGTTGTTTGTAAACAGATTTGTAAGTCTGATTACAAACCAATTAAAGTGCTTCAGCAGCTGCTGGCGTTGCTGATGCTGCTTCTGCTGCTTGAATGACACTCAATTTACTGGGGAACATTAAAAAAGATATTAAAAAAAACTCTTTATGAACACAGGAGGAGCAGAAAATATTTTTTCACGCCATGACTGATGACAGACCTCTGTTGGTCTGAGAGGGAGGGGCACTGTGCGTATTCCGTTGCTTAATGTACACTGACCTGGTGTATTGTCAGTTTCATTTGAATCTTTGTTTTGATATATTTATTCCTTCAGGCTCATGTGTATGAATGAGTGTTCAAGTGTAAAGCTGAGTGCAGCTCTGTGCAGCTGCTGTCTTGTATGGAGACTTTCATTCAGCTCAGAAACAGGAGAAACAGAGTTCTTTCAGAGTAAGTCAGCACAGATATCACAGCTGCTCCTTCAAAAAAAAAAAGACAACATCTCAACTTGTTTAGATAAGGCCCATAACCACAATAAAAAAAGAAATCCAAGTGGTTGAATGAGTTTTCTTTTCAAAATCTGTATGCGACTGTTTACTTTCATAGTTGTCTTGATTCAGCTGAGGAACAAGAGAGAAAAAAAAAATCCAACGTGTTATTCCACACACAATACAATTTGCTCAATAAAAAATGCTGCTGCTTGAAGAAAACAGACATCAAAGTGATGGAATGCGTGTTCAAACATTTTCAAAAACTTTGAAGTCTGAAGTTGTTTGTAAACAGACTTATAGGTTTGATGATCAAAGCCGTTCAAACGCTTTGAAGTCTGAAGTTGTTTGTAAACAGACTTTTAGGTCTGATGATCAAAGCCGTTCAAATGCTTTGAAGTCTGAAGTTGTTTGTAAACAGATTTGTAAGTCTGATTACAAACCAATTAAAGTGCTTCTGCAGCTGCTGGCGTTGCTGATGCTGCTTCTGCTGCTTGAATAACACTCAATTTACTGGGGAACATTAAAAAAGATATTAAAAAAAACTCTTTATGAACACAGGAGGAGCAGAAAATATTTTTTCACGCCATGACTGATGACAGACCTCTGTTGGTCTGAGAGGGAGGGGCACTGTGCGTATTCCGTTGCTTAATGTACACTGACCTGGTGTATTGTCAGTTTCATTTGAATCTTTGTTTTGCTGTGTTTATTCCTTCAGGCTCATGTGTATGAATGAGTGTTCAAGTGTAAAGCTGAGTGCAGCTCTGTGCAGCTGCTGTCTTGTATGGAGACTTTCATTCAGCTCAGAAACAGGAGAAACAGAGTTCTTTCAGAGTAAGTCAGCACAGATATCACAGCTGCTCCTTCAAAAAAAAAAAGACAACATCTCAACTTGTTTAGATAAGGCCCATAACCACAATAAAAAAAGAAATCCAAGTGGTTGAATGAGTTTTCTTTTCAAAATCTGTATGCGACTGTTTACTTTCATAGTTGTCTTGATTCAGCTGAGGAACAAGAGAGAAAAAAAAAATCCAACGTGTTATTCCACACACAATACAATTTGCTCAATAAAAAATGCTGCTGCTTGAAGAAAACAGACATCAAAGTGATGGAATGCGTGTTCAAACATTTTCAAAAACTTTGAAGTCTGAAGTTGTTTGTAAACAGACTTAAGGTTTGATGATCAAAGCCGTTCAAACGCTTTGAAGTCTGAAGTTGTTTGTAAACAGACTTTTAGGTCTGATGATCAAAGCCGTTCAAACGCTTTGAAGTCTGAAGTTGTTTGTAAACAGACTTGTAAGTCTGATTACAAACCAATTAAAGTGCTTCAGCAGCTGCTGCCGTTGCTGATGCTGCTTCTGCTGCTTGAATAACACTCAATTTACTGGGGAACACTAGAAAAGATATTAAAAAAAAACTCTTTATGAACACAGGAGGAGCAGAAAATATTTTCTCACGCCATGACTGATGACAGACTTCTGTTGGTCTGAGACAATTTCAACTTTGTCCTAGAGACATGGGGCCACTTGCTATTTCATCAAGAGCCCCAAAGAAGCGCCCACACCAAATTTGGGGTTTCTAATAATTGAAGAACGCAGAAACCCTAACCCTAATTTCAGCTAACCCTAACCCTAACCCTAGTTTCAGTCTTAACGCAACCCTAATTCAATGCAAGTCTATGGGGTGAAATTTCAACTTTGTCCTAGAGACATGGGGCCACTTGCATTTTCATCAAGAGCACCAAAGAAACACCCACGCAAAATTTGGGGCTTCTAGTACTTGAGGAACGCAGAAACCCTAACCCTAATTTCAACTAACCCTAACCCTAACCCTAGTTTCAGCCTTAACGTTAACCCTAATTCAATGCAAGTCTATGGGGTGAAATTTCAACTTTGTCCTAGAGACATGGGGCCACTTGCTATTTCATCAAGAGCCCCAAAGAAGCGCCCACGCAAAATTTGGGGTTTCTAATACTTGAGGAAGACAGAAACCCTAACCCTAATTTCAGCTAACCCTAACCATAACCCTAACCCTAGTTTCAGCCTTAATGTTAACCCTAATTCAATTCAAGTCTGATGGGGTTAAAATTCATTCAGACAGTGGGATGTCTTTTTTTATTGCTCTATTGTGCTTCTCTCGCTGAGTTATGCGCAGTGTGAGCAGAAAGGGTGAACTTGAGTGGAATTGTTATTTTCTGCTGAAATACATGAGGGAAACATCTGTCCTGTTGTTCCTCACTACATTGTAGGTTCCCCCATAAGGAAATAGTTGATTTCTCAATTTAACATGAAAACTCATTCAGACAGTGGGATGTCATTTTTTATTGCTCTATTGTGCTTCTCTCGCTGAGTTATGCGCAGTGTGAGCAGAAAGGGTGAACTTGAGTGGAATTGTTATTTTCTGCTGAAATACATGAGGGAAACATCTGTCCTGTTGTTCCTCAGTACATTGTAGGTTCCCCCATAAGGAAATAGTTGATTTCTCAATTTAACATGAAAACTCATTCAGACAGTGGGATGTCATTTTTTATTGCTCTATTGTGCTTCTCTCGCTGAGTTATGCACAGTGTGAGCAGAAAGGGTGAACTTTGAGTGGAACTGTTATTTTCTGCTGAAATACATGAGGGAAACATCTCTCCTGTTGTTCCTCAGTACATTGTAGGTTCCCCCATAAGGAAATAGTTGATTTCTCAATTTAACATGAAAACTCATTCAGACAGTGGGATGTCATTTTTTATTGCTCTATTGTGCTTCTCTCGCTGAGTTATGCGCAGTTTGAGCAGAAAGGGTGAACTTGAGTGGAATTGTTATTTTCTGCTGAAGTAAATGAGGAAAACATCTGTCCTGTTGTTCCTCAGTACATTGTAGGTTCCCCCATAAGGAAATAGTTGATTTCTCAATTTAACATGAAAACTCATTCAGACAGTGGGATGTCATTTTTTATTGCTCTATTGTGCTTCTCTCACTGAATTATGCGCAGTGTGAGCAGAAAAGGGTGAACTTTGAGTGGAACTGTTATTTTCTGCTGAAATACATGGGGGAAACATCTCTCCTGTTGTTCCTCAGTACATTGTAGGTTCCCCCATAAGGAAATAGTTTATTTCCCAATTTAACATGAAAACTCATTCAGACAGTGGGATGTCATTTTTTATTGCTCTATTGTGCTTCTCTCGCTGAGTTATGTGCAGTGTGAGCAGAAAGGGTGAACTTGAGTGGAATTGTTATTTTCTGCTGAAATACATGAGGGAAACAGCTCTCCTGTTGTTCCTCAGTACATTGTAGGTTCCCCCATAAGGAAATAGTTGATTTCTCAATTTAACATGAAAACTCATTCAGACAGTGGGATGTCATTTTTTATTGCTCTATTGTGCTTCTCTCGCTTAATTATGCGCAGTGTGAGCAGAAAGGGTGAACTTGAGTGGAATTGTTATTTTCTGCTGAAATACATGAGGGAAACATCTCTCCTGTTGTTCTTGAGTACATTGTAGGTCCCCCCATAAGGAAATAGTTGATTTCTCAATTTAACATGAAAACTCATTCAGACAGTGGGATGTCATTTTTTATTGCTCTATTGTGCTTCTCTCGCTGAGTTATGTGCAGTGTGAGCAGAAAGGGTGAACTTGAGTGGAATTGTTATTTTCTGCTGAAATACATGAGGGAAACAGCTCTCCTGTTGTTCCTCACTACATTGTAGGTTCCCCCATAAGGAAATAGTTGATTTCTCAATTTAACATGAAAACTCATTCAGACAGTGGGATGTCATTTTTTATTGCTCTATTGTGCTTCTCTCGCTGAGTTATGCACAGTGTGAGCAGAAAGGGTGAACTTTGAGTGGAACTGTTATTTTCTGCTGAAATACATGAGGGAAACATCTCTCCTGTTGTTCCTCAGTACATTGTAGGTTCCCCCATAAGGAAATAGTTGATTTCTCAATTTAACATGAAAACTCATTCAGACAGTGGGATGTCATTTTTTATTGCTCTATTGTGCTTCTCTCGCTGAGTTATGCGCAGTGTGAGCAGAAAGGGTGAACTTGAGTGGAATTGTTATTTTCTGCTGAAATACATGAGGGAAACATCTGTCCTGTTGTTCCTCAGTACATTGTAGGTTACCCCATAAGGAAATAGTTGATTTCTCAATTTAACATGAAAACTCATTCAGACAGTGGGATGTCATTTTTTATTGCTCTATTGTGCTTCTCTCGCTGAATTATGCGCAGTGTGAGCAGAAAGGGTGAACTTGAGTGGAATTGTTATTTTCTGCTGAAATACATGAGGGAAACATCTCTCCTGTTGTTCCTGAGTACATTGTAGGTCCCCCCATAAGGAAATAGTTGATTTCTCAATTTAACATGAAAACTCATTCAGACAGTGGGATGTCATTTTTTATTGCTCTATTGTGCTTCTCTCGCTGAGTTATGCGCAGTGTGAGCAGAAAGGGTGAACTTGAGTGGAATTGTTATTTTCTGCTGAAATACATGAGGGAAACATCTCTCCTGTTGTTCCTGAGTACATTGTAGGTTCCCCCATAAGGAAATAGTTGAATTCTAAATTTAACATGAAAACTCATTCAGATAGTGGGATGTCATTTTTTATTGCTCTATTGTGCTTCTCTCGCTGAGTTATGCGCAGAGTGAGCAGAAAGGGTGAACTTGAGTGGAATTGTTATTTTCTGCTGAAATACATGAGGGAAACATCTCTCCTGTTGTTCCTGAGTACATTGTAGGTTCCCCCATAAGGAAATAGTTGAATTCTTTTTTTTGAATGAGCAGCAGTGATATCTCGTGCTGACTTACTCTGAAAGAACTCTGTTTCTCTTGTTTCTGAGCTGAATTAAAATCTCTATGCAAGAAAACACCTGCACAGAGCTGCACACAGCTTTACACTTGAACACTCATTCATACTCATCAGCCTGGAGGAATAAACAAAGCAAAACAAATATTCAAGTGAGACTGACAATACACCAGGAAAAACAGGAGAGATGTTTTCCTTATGTTTTTCACCAGAGAATTACAATTCCATTCAAGTTCACCGTTTATGCTCGCAATGAGCATAAAGCACTTGTTTTCTTTCACAAATTCCTGAATTCACTAATTCAGTGCCCCCACTCCCCCCACACACACCGATTAAAGCAGATAACTTTTGAAATGTTTTTATTGTTTTTTCTTAAATAAAATTATTCCAGTTATTGATGAAAAAAATTCTATCTTGTTTCAGTGGTGTCGATTCATTTGCATGGTTGATTTGTTCTTATGCGTTTGGTGATGTGCAGTGGCACCATTACGCCTGTGGGTGGGGACACAGACCGTGTGATGAATATCAGGTGACGATCGATCACAGTCGACTCTCTGTTGGTCTATATTGAGGGGCACTGTGCGTATTCCGTTGCTTGATGAACACTGACCTGGTGTATTGTCAGTCTCATTTGAATCTTTGTTTTGCTATGTTTATTCCTCCAGGCTCATGTGTATGAATGAGTGTTCAAATGTAAAGCTGTGTTCAGCTCTGTGCAGCTGATTTCTTGCACGGAGACTTTAATTCAGATCAGAAAAAGGAGACACAAAGTTCTTTAAGAGTAAGTCAGCACAGATATCACTGCTGCTCCTTCAAAAAAAAAGATAACATCTCAACTTGTTGAGATAAGGCCCATAACCACAATAAAAAAAGAAATCCAAGTGGTTGAATGAGTTTTCTTTTCAAAATTTGTATGCGACTGTTTACTTTCATAGATGTCTTGATTCAGCTGAGGAACAAGACAGAGAAAAAAAAAAAATCCAACCTGTTATTCCACACACAATACAATTTGTTCAATAAAAAATGCTGCTGCTTGAAGAAAAAAGACATCAAAGTGATGGAATGCGTGTTCAAACATTTTCAAAAACTTTGAAGTCTGAAGTTGTTTGTAAATAGACTTTTAGGTCTGATGATCAAAGCCGTTCAAACGTTTTGAAGTCTGAAGTTGTTTTTTAAACAGACTTGTAAGTCTGATTAAAAACCAATTAAAGTGCTTCTGCAGCTGCTGGCGTTGCTGATGCTGCTTCTGCTGCTTGAATAACACTCAATTTACAGGGGAACACTAAAAAAGATATAAAAAAAAAACTCTTTATGAACACAGGAGGAGCAGAAAATATTTTTTCACGCCATGACTGATGACAGACCTCTGTTGGTCTGAGAGGGAGGGGCACTGTGCGTATTCCGTTGCTTAATGTACACTGACCTGGTGTATTGTCAGTTTCATTTGAATCTTTGTTTTGATATATTTATTCCTTCAGGCTCATGTGTATGAATGAGTGTTCAAGTGTAAAGCTGAGTGCAGCTCTGTGCAGCTGTTGTCTTCCATGGAGACTTTCATTCAGCTCAGAAACAGGAGAAACAGAGTTCTTTCAGAGTAAGTCAGCACAGATATCACAGCTGCTCCTTCAAAAAAAAAAAGATAACATCTCAACTTGTTTAGATAAGGCCCATAACCACAATAAAAAAAGAAATCCAAGTGGTTGAATGAGTTTTCTTTTCAAAATCTGTATGCTACTGTTTACTTTCATAGTTGTCTTGATTCAGCTGAAGAACAAGAGAGAAAAAAAAAAATCCAACCTGTTATTCCACACACAATCCAATTTGCTCAATAAAAAATGCTGCTGCTTGAAGAAAACAGACATCAAAGTGATGGAATGCGTGTTCAAACATTTTCAAAAACTTTGAAGTCTGAAGTTGTTTGTAAACAGACTTATAGGTCTGATGATCAAAACCGTTCAAACGCTTTGAAGTCTGAAGTTGTTTGTAAACAGACTTTTAGGTCTGATGATCAAAGCCGTTCAAACGCTTTGAATTCTGAAGTTGTTTGTAAACAGACTTGTAAGTCTGATTACAAACCAATTAAAGTGCTTCTGCAGCTGCTGGCGTTGCTGATGCTGATTCTGATGCTTGAATAACACTCAATTTACTGGGGAACACTAGAAAAGATATAAAAAAAAAACTCTTTATGAACACAGGAGGAGCAGAAAATATTTTTTCACGCCATGACTGATGACAGACCTCTGTTGGTCTGAGAGGGAGGGGCACTGTGCGTATTCCGTTGCTTAATGTACACTGACCTGGTGTATTGTCAGTTTCATTTGAATCTTTGTTTTGCTGTGTTGATTCCTTCAGGCTCATGTGTATGAATGAGTGTTCAAGTGTAAAGCTGTGTGCAGCTCTGTGCAGCTGTTGTCTTGCATGGAGACTTTTATTCAGCTCAGAAACAGGAGAAACAGAGTTCTTTCAGAGTAAGTCAGCACAGATATCACAGCTGCTCCTTCAAAAAAAAAAAGACAACATCTCAACTAGTTTAGATAAGGCCCATAACCACAATAAAAAAAGAAATCCAAGTGGTTGAATGAGTTTTCTTTTCAAAATCTGTATGCGACTGTTTACTTTCATAGTTGTCTTGATTCAGCTGAGGAACAAGAGAGAAAAAAAATCCAACCTGTTATTCCACACAGAATACAATTTGTTCAATAAAAAATGCTGCTGCTTGAAGAAAACAGACATCAAAGTGATGGAATTCGTGTTCAAACATTTTCAAAAACTTTGAAGTCTGAAGTTGTTTGTAAACAGACTTTTAGGTCTGATGATCAAAGCCGTTCAAATGCTTTGAAGTCTGAAGTTGTTTGTAAACAGATTTGTAAGTCTGATTACAAACCAATTAAAGTGCTTCAGCAGCTGCTGGCGTTGCTGATGCTGCTTCTGCTGCTTGAATGACACTCAATTTACTGGGGAACATTAAAAAAGATATTAAAAAAAACTCTTTATGAACACAGGAGGAGCAGAAAATATTTTTTCACGCCATGACTGATGACAGACCTCTGTTGGTCTGAGAGGGAGGGGCACTGTGCGTATTCCGTTGCTTAATGTACACTGACCTGGTGTATTGTCAGTTTCATTTGAATCTTTGTTTTGATATATTTATTCCTTCAGGCTCATGTGTATGAATGAGTGTTCAAGTGTAAAGCTGAGTGCAGCTCTGTGCAGCTGCTGTCTTGCATGGAGACTTTCATTCAGCTCAGAAACAGGAGAAACAGAGTTCTTTCAGAGTAAGTCAGCACAATTATCACAGCTGCTCCTTCAAAAAAAAAAAGACAACATCTCAACTTGTTTAGATAAGGCCCATAACCACAATAAAAAAAGAAATCCAAGTGGTTGAATGAGTTTTCTTTTCAAAATCTGTATGCGACTGTTTACTTTCATAGTTGTCTTGATTCAGCTGAGGAACAAGAGAGAAAAAAAAAATCCAACGTGTTATTCCACACACAATACAATTTGCTCAATAAAAAATGCTGCTGCTTGAAGAAAACAGACATCAAAGTGATGGAATGCGTGTTCAAACATTTTCAAAAACTTTGAAGTCTGAAGTTGTTTGTAAACAGACTTATAGGTTTGATGATCCAAGCCGTTCAAACGCTTTGAAGTCTGAAGTTGTTTGTAAACAGACTTGTAAGTCTGATTACAAACCAATTAAAGTGCTTCTGCAGCTGCTGGCGTTGCTGATGCTGCTTCTGCTGCTTGAATAGCACTCAATTTACTGGGGAACACTAGAAAAGATATTAAAAAAAAACTCTTTATGAACACAGGAGGAGCAGAAAATATTTTCTCACGCCATGACTGATGACAGACTTCTGTTGGTCTGAGACAATTTCAACTTTGTCCTAGAGACATGGGGCCACTTGCTATTTCATCAAGAGCCCCAAAGAAGCGCCCACACCAAATTTGGGGTTTCTAATAATTGAAGAACGCAGAAACCCTAACCCTAATTTCAGCTAACCCTAACCCTAACCCTAGTTTCAGTCTTAACGCAACCCTAATTCAATGCAAGTCTATAGGTTGAAATTTCAACTTTGTCGTAGAGACATGGGGCCACTTGCATTTTCATCAAGAGCACCAAAGAAACACCCACGCAAAATTTGGGGCTTCTAGTACTTGAGGAACGGAGAAATCCTAACCCTAATTTCAACTAACCCTAACCCTAACCCTAGTTTCAGCCTTAACGTTAAACACTAATTCAATGCAAGTCTATGGGGTGAAATTTCAACTTTGTCCTAGAGACATGGGGCCACTTGCATTTTCATCAAGAGCCCCAAAGAAACACCCACGCAAAATTTGGGGCTTCTAGTACTTGAGGAACGCAGAAACCCTAACCCTAATTTCAGCTAACCCTAACCCTAACCCTAACCCTAGTTTCAGCCTTAATGTTAACCCTAATTCAATTCAAGTCTGATGGGGTTAAAATTCATTCAGACAGTGGGATGTCATTTTTTATTGCTCTATTGTGCTTCTCTCGCTGAGTTATGCGCAGTGTGAGCAGAAAGGGTGAACTTGAGTGGAATTGTTATTTTCTGCTGAAATACATGAGGGAAACATCTGTCCTGTTGTTCCTCAGTACATTGTAGGTTCCCCCATAAGGAAATAGTTGATTTCTCAATTTAACATGAAAACTCATTCAGACAGTGGGATGTCATTTTTTATTGCTCTATTGTGCTTCTCTCGCTGAGTTATGCGCAGTGTGAGCAGAAAGGGTGAACTTGAGTGGAATTGTTATTTTCTGCTGAAATACATGAGGGAAACATCTCTCCTGTTGTTCCTCACTAAATTGTAGGTTCCCCCATAAGGAAATAGTTGATTTCTCAATTTAACATAAAAACTCATTCAGACAGTGGGATGTCATTTTTTTATTGCTCTATTGTGCTTCTCTCGCTGAGTTATGCGCAGTGTGAGCAGAAAGGGTGAACTTGAGTGGAATTGTTATTTTCTGCTGAAATACATGAGGGAAACATCTCTCCTGTTGTTCCTGAGTACATTGTAGGTTCCCCCATAAGGAAATAGTTGAATTCTCAATTTAACATGAAAACTCATTCAGACAGTGGGATGTCATTTTTATTGCTCTATTGTGCTTCTCTCGCTGAGTTATGCACAGTGTGAGTAGAAAGGGTGAACTTTGAGTGGAACTGTTATTTTCTGCTGAAATACATGAGGGAAACATCTCTCCTGTTGTTCCTCAGTACATTGTAGGTTCCCCCATAAGGAAATAGTTGAGTTCTCAATTTAACATGAAAACTCATTCAGACAGTGGGATGTCATTTTTTATTGCTCTATTGTGCTTCTCTCGCTGAGTTATGCGCAGTGTGAGCAGAAAGGGTGAACTTGAGTGGAATTGTTATTTTCTGCTGAAATACATGAGGGAAACATCTCTCCTGTTGTTCCTGAGTACATTGTAGGTCCCCCCATAAGGAAATAGTTGATTTCTCAATTTAACATGAAAACTCATTCAGACAGTGGGATGTCATTTTTTATTGCTCTATTGTGCTTCTCTCGCTGAGTTATGCGCAGTGTGAGCAGAAAGGGTGAACTTGAGTGGAACTGTTATTTTCTGCTGAAATACATGAGGGAAACATCTCTCCTGTTGTTCCTCAGTACATTGTAGGTTCCCCCATAAGGAAATAGTTGATTTCTCAATTTAACATGAAAACTCATTCAGACAGTGGGATGTCATTTTTTATTGCTCTATTGTGCTTCTCTCGCTGAGTTATGCGCAGTGTGAGCAGAAAGGGTGAACTTGAGTGGAATTGTTATTTTCTGCTGAAATACATGAGGGAAACATCTCTCCTGTTGTTCCTGAGTACATTGTAGGTCCCCCCATAAGGAAATAGTTGATTTCTCAATTTAACATGAAAACTCATTCAGACAGTGGGATGTCATTTTTTATTGCTCTATTGTGCTTCTCTCGCTGAGTTATGCGCAGTGTGAGCAGAAAGGGTGAACTTGAGTGGAACTGTTATTTTCTGCTGAAATACATGAGGGAAACATCTCTCCTGTTGTTCCTGAGTACATTGTAGGTTCCCCCATAAGGAAATAGTTGAATTCTCAATTTAACATGAAAACTCATTCAGACAGTGGGATGTCATTTTTTATTGCTCTATTGTGCTTCTCTCGCTGAGTTATGCACAGTGTGAGTAGAAAGGGTGAACTTTGAGTGGAACTGTTATTTTCTGCTGAAATACATGAGGGAAACATCTCTCCTGTTGTTCCTCAGTACATTGTAGGTTCCCCCATAAGGAAATAGTTGAGTTCTCAATTTAACATGAAAACTCATTCAGACAGTGGGATGTCATTTTTTATTGCTCTATTGTGCTTCTCTCGCTGAGTTATGCGCAGTGTGAGCAGAAAGGGTGAACTTGAGTGGAATTGTTATTTTCTGCTGAAATACATGAGGGAAACATGTCTCCTGTTGTTCCTGAGTACATTGTAGGTCCCCCCATAAGGAAATAGTTGATTTCTCAATTTAACATGAAAACTCATTCAGACAGTGGGATGTCATTTTTTATTGCTCTATTGTGCTTCTCTCGCTGAGTTATGCGCAGTGTGAGCAGAAAGGGTGAACTTGAGTGGAACTGTTATTTTCTGCTGAAATACATGAGGGAAACATCTCTCCTGTTGTTCCTCAGTACATTGTAGGTTCCCCCATAAGGAAATAGTTGATTTCTCAATTTAACATGAAAACTCATTCAGACAGTGGGATGTCATTTTTTATTGCTCTATTGTGCTTCTCTCGCTGAGTTATGCACAGTGTGAGCAGAAAGGGTGAACTTTGAGTGGAACTGTTATTTTCTGCTGAAATACATGAGGGAAACATCTCTCCTGTTGTTCCTCAGTACATTGTAGGTTCCCCCATAAGGAAATAGTTGAGTTCTCAATTTAACATGAAAACTCATTCAGACAGTGGGATGTCATTTTTTATTGCTCTATTGTGCTTCTCTCGCTGAGTTATGCGCAGTGTGAGCAGAAAGGGTGAACTTGAGTGGAATTGTTATTTTCTGCTGAAATACATGAGGAAAACATCTGTCCTGTTGTTCCTCAGTACATTGTAGGTTCCCCCATAAGGAAATAGTTGATTTCTCAATTTAACATGAAAACTCATTCAGACAGTGGGATGTCATTTTTTATTGCTCTATTGTGCTTCTCTCGCTGAGTTATGCGCAGTGTGAGCAGAAAGGGTGAACTTTGAGTGGAACTGTTATTTTCTGCTGAAATACATGGGGGAAACATCTCTCCTGTTGTTCCTCAGTACATTGTAGGTTCCCCCATTAGGAAATAGTTGATTTCCCAATTTAACATGAAAACTCATTCAGACAGTGGGATTTCATTTTTTATTGCTCTATTGTGCTTCTCTCGCTGAGTTATGTGCAGTGTGAGCAGAAAGGGTGAACTTGAGTGGAATTGTTATTTTCTGCTGAAATACATGAGGGAAACAGCTCTCCTGTTGTTCCTCACTACATTGTAGGTTCCCCCATAAGGAAATAGTTGATTTCTCAATTTAACATGAAAACTCATTCAGACAGTGGGATGTCATTTTTTATTGCTCTATTGTGCTTCTCTCGCTGAGTTATGCGCAGTGTGAGCAGAAAGGGTGAACTTGAGTGGAATTGTTATTTTCTGCTGAAATACATGAGGGAAACATCTCTCCTGTTGTTCCTGAGTACATTGTAGGTCCCCCCATAAGGAAATAGTTGAATTCTCAATTTAACATGAAAACTCATTCAGACAGTGGGATGTCATTTTTTATTGCTCTATTGTGCTTCTCTCGCTGAATTATGCGCAGTGTGAGCAGAAAGGGTGAACTTGAGTGGAATTGTTATTTTCTGCTGAAATACATGGGGGAAACATCTCTCCTGTTGTTGCTCTGTACATTGTAGGTTCCCCCATAAGGAAATAGTTGATTTCCCAATTTAACATGAAAACTCATTCAGACAGTGGAATGTCATTTTTTATTGCTCTATTGTGCTTCTCTCGCTGAGTTATGCGCAGTGTGAGCAGAAAGGGTGAACTTGAGTGGAATTGTTATTTTCTGCTGAAATACATGAGGGAAACATCTCTCCTGTTGTTCCTCACTACATTGTAGGTTCCCCCATAAGGAAATAGTTGAATTCTTTTTTTTGAAGGAGCATCAGTGATATCTGTGCTGACTGACTGTAAAATAACTCCTAATTCATTTCAGAAACAGAAGAAAAATCCTGTTTCTGAAATGAATTATAGTCTCTATGCAAGAAAACGGCTGCACTGAGCTGCACACAGCCTTAAACTTGAACATTCATTCATACTCATCTGCCTGGAGGAATAAACAAAGCAAAACAAAGATTCAAATGAGACTGACAATAGAGGAACAACAGGAAAGATTTTTTCCTTATTTTTTCCACCAGAGAATTACAATTCTATTCAAGTTCACCGTTTATGCTCGCAATGAGCATAAAGCACTTGTTTTCGTTCACAAATTCCTGAATTCACTAATTCAGTGCCCCCACTCCCCCTACACACACCGATTAAAGCAGATAACTTTTGAAATGTTTTTATTGTTTTTTCTTAAATAAAATTATTCCATTTATTGATGAAAAAATTTCTATCTTGTTTCAGTGGTGTCGATTCATTTGCATGGTTGATTTGTTCTTATGCGTTTGGTGATGTGCAGTGGCACCATTACGCCTGTGGGTGGGGACACAGACCGTGTGATGAATATCAGGTGACGATCGATCACAGTCGACTCTCTGTTGGTCTATATTGAGGGGCACTGTGCGTATTCAGTTGCTTGATGAACACTGACCTGGTGTATTGTCAGTCTCATTTGAATCTTTGTTTTGCTATGTTTATTCCTCCAGGCTCATGTGTATGAATGAGTGTTCAAGTGTAAAGCTGTGTTCAGCTCTGTGCAGCTGATTTCTTGCATGGAGACTTTAATTCAGATCAGAAAAAGGAGACACAAAGTTCTTTAAGAGTAAGTCAGCACAGATATCACTGCTGCTCCTTCAAAAAAAAAGATAACGTCTCAACTTGTTGAGATAAGGCCCATAACCACAATAAAAAAAGAAATCCAAGTGGTTGAATGAGTTTTCTTTTCAAAATTTGTATGCGACTGTTTACTTTCATAGATGTCTTGATTCAGCTGAGGAACAAGACAGAGAAAAAAAAAAATCCAACCTGTTATTCCACACACAATACAATTTGTTCAATAAAAAATGCTGCTGCTTGAAGAAAACAGACATCAAAGTGATGGAATGCGTGTTGAAACATTTTCAAAAACTTTGAAGTCTGAAGTTGTTTGTAAATAGACTTTTAGGTCTGATGATCAAAGCCGTTCAAACGCTTTGAAGTCTGAAGTTGTTTTTTAAACAGACTTGTAAGTCAGATTACAAACCAATTAAAGTGCTTCTGCAGCTGCTGGCGTTGCTGATGCTGCTTCTGCTGCTTGAATAACACTCAATTTACAGGGGAACACTAAAAAAGATATAAAAAAAAAAACTCTTTATGAACACAGGAGGAGCAGAAAATATTTTTTCACGCCATGACTGATGACAGACCTCTGTTGGTCTGAGAGGGAGGGGCACTGTGCGTATTCCGTTGCTTAATGTACACTGACCTGGTGTATTGTCAGTTTCATTTGAATCTTTGTTTTGATATATTTATTCCTTCAGGCTCATGTGTATGAATGAGTGTTCAAGTGTAAAGCTGAGTGCAGCTCTGTGCAGCTGTTGTCTTGCATGGAGACTTTCATTCAGCTCAGAAACAGGAGAAACAGAGTTATTTCAGAGTAAGTCAGCACAGATATCACAGCTGCTCCTTCAAAAAAAAAAAGATAACATCTCAACTTGTTTAGATAAGGCCCATAACCACAATAAAAAAAGAAATCCAAGTGGTTGAATGAGTTTTCTTTTCAAAATCTGTATGCGACTGTTTACTTTCATAGTTGTCTTGATTCAGCTGAGGAACAAGAGAGAAAAAAAAAAATCCAACCTGTTATTCCACACACAATCCAATTTGCTCAATAAAAAATGCTGCTGCTTGAAGAAAACAGACATCAAAGTGATGGAATGCGTGTTCAAACATTTTCAAAAACTTTGAAGTCTGAAGTTGTTTGTAAACAGACTTATAGGTCTGATGATCAAAACCGTTCAAACGCTTTGAAGTCTGAAGTTGTTTGTAAACAGACTTTTAGGTCTGATGATCAAAGCCGTTCAAACGCTTTGAAGTCTGAAGTTGTTTGTAAACAGACTTGTAAGTCTGATTACAAACCAATTAAAGTGCTTCTGCAGCTGCTGGCGTTGCTGATGCTGATTCTGATGCTTGAATAACACTCAATTTACTGGGGAACACTAGAAAAGATATAAAAAAAAAAACTCTTTATGAACACAGGAGGAGCAGAAAATATTTTTTCACGCCATGACTGATGACAGACCTCTGTTGGTCTGAGAGGGAGGGGCACTGTGCGTATTCCGTTGCTTAATGTACACTGATCTGGTGTATTGTCAGTTTCATTTGAATCTTTGTTTTGCTGTGTTTATTCCTTCAGGCTCATGTGTATGAATGAGTGTTCAAGTGTAAAGCTGAGTGCAGCTCTGTGCAGCTGCTGTCTTGCATGGAGACTTTCATTCAGCTCAGAAACAGGAGAAACAGAGTTCTTTCAGAGTAAGTCAGCACAGATATCACAGCTGCTCCTTCAAAAAAAAAAAGACAACATCTCAACTTGTTTAGATAAGGCCCATAACCACAATAAAAAAAGAAATCCAAGTGGTTGAATGAGTTTTCTTTTCAAAATCTGTATGCGACTGTTTACTTTCATAGTTGTCTTGATTCAGCTGAGGAACAAGAGAGAAAAAAAAAATCCAACGTGTTATTCCACACACAATACAATTTGCTCAATAAAAAATGCTGCTGCTTGAAGAAAACAGACATCAAAGTGATGGAATGCGTGTTCAAACATTTTCAAAAACTTTGAAGTCTGAAGTTGTTTGTAAACAGACTTATAGGTTTGATGATCAAAGCCGTTCAAACGCTTTGAAGTCTGAAGTTGTTTGTAAACAGACTTTTAGGTCTGATGATCAAAGCCGTTCAAACGTTTTGAAGTCTGAAGTTGTTTGCAAACAGACTTGTAAGTCTGATTACAAACCAATTAAAGTGCTTCTGCAGCTGCTGGCGTTGCTGATGCTGCTTCTGCTGCTTGAATAACACTCAATTTACTGGGGAACACTAGAAAAGATATTAAAAAAAAACTCTTTATGAACACAGGAGGAGCAGAAAATATTTTCTCATGCCATGACTTCTGTTGGTCTGAGACAATTTCAACTTTGTCCTAGAGACATGGGGCCACTTGCTATTTCATCAAGAGCCCCAAAGAAGCGCCCACACCAAATTTGGGGTTTCTAATAATTGAAGAACGCAGAAACCCTAACCCTAATTTCAGCTAACCCTAACCCTAACCCTAGTTTCAGTCTTAACGCAACCCTAATTCAATGCAAGTCTATAGGTTGAAATTTCAACTTTGTCGTAGAGACATGGGGCCACTTGCATTTTCATCAAGAGCACCAAAGAAACACCCACGCAAAATTTGGGGCTTCTAGTACTTGAGGAACGGAGAAATCCTAACCCTAATTTCAACTAACCCTAACCCTAACCCTAGTTTCAGCCTTAACGTTAAACCCTAATTCAATGCAAGTCTATGGGGTGAAATTTCAACTTTGTCCTAGAGACATGGGGCCACTTGCATTTTCATCAAGAGCCCCAAAGAAACACCCACGCAAAATTTGGGGCTTCTAGTACTTGAGGAACGCAGAAACCCTAACCCTAATTTCAGCTAACCCTAACCCTAACCCTAACCCTAGTTTCAGCCTTAATGTTAACCCTAATTCAATTCAAGTCTGATGGGGTTAAAATTCATTCAGACAGTGGGATGTCATTTTTTATTGCTCTATTGTGCTTCTCTCGCTGAGTTATGCGCAGTGTGAGCAGAAAGGGTGAACTTGAGTGGAATTGTTATTTTCTGCTGAAATACATGAGGGAAACATCTCTCCTGTTGTTCCTCACTAAATTGTAGGTTCCCCCATAAGGAAATAGTTGATTTCTCAATTTAACATAAAAACTCATTCAGACAGTGGGATGTCATTTTTTTATTGCTCTATTGTGCTTCTCTCGCTGAGTTATGCGCAGTGTGAGCAGAAAGGGTGAACTTGAGTGGAATTGTTATTTTCTGCTGAAATACATGAGGGAAACATCTCTCCTGTTGTTCCTGAGTACATTGTAGGTTCCCCCATAAGGAAATAGTTGAATTCTCAATTTAACATGAAAACTCATTCAGACAGTGGGATGTCATTTTTTATTGCTCTATTGTGCTTCTCTCGCTGAGTTATGCGCAGTGTGAGCAGAAAGGGTGAACTTGAGTGGAATTGTTATTTTCTGCTGAAATACATGAGGGAAACATCTGTCCTGTTGTTCCTCAGTACATTGTAGGTTCCCCCATAAGGAAATAGTTGATTTCTCAATTTAACATGAAAACTCATTCAGACAGTGGGATGTCATTTTTTATTGCTCTATTGTGCTTCTCTCGCTGAGTTATGCGCAGTGTGAGCAGAAAGGGTGAACTTGAGTGGAATTGTTATTTTCTGCTGAAATACATGAGGGAAACATCTCTCCTGTTGTTCCTCAGTACATTGTAGGTTCCCCATAAGGAAATAGTTGATTTCTCAATTTAACATGAAAACTCATTCAGACAGTGGGATGTCATTTTTTATTGCTCTATTGTGCTTCTCTCGCTGAGTTATGCGCAGTGTGAGCAGAAAGGGTGAACTTGAGTGGAATTGTTATTTTCTGCTGAAATACATGAGGGAAACATCTCTCCTGTTGTTCCTCAGTACATTGTAGGTTCCCCCATAAGGAAATAGTTGAGTTCTCAATTTAACATGAAAACTCATTCAGACAGTGGGATGTCATTTTTTATTGCTCTATTGTGCTTCTCTCGCTGAGTTATGCGCAGTGTGAGCAGAAAGGGTGAACTTTGAGTGGAACTGTTATTTTCTGCTGAAATACATGAGGGAAACATCTCTCCTGTTGTTCCTCAGTACATTGTAGGTTCCCCCATAAGGAAATAGTTGATTTCCCAATTTAACATGAAAACTCATTCAGACAGTGGGATGTCATTTTTTATTGCTCTATTGTGCTTCTCTCGCTGAGTTATGCGCAGTGTGAGCAGAAAGGGTGAACTTGAGTGGAATTGTTATTTTCTGCTGAAATACATGAGGGAAACATCTCTCCTGTTGTCCCTCAGTACATTGTAGGTTCCCCCATAAGGAAATAGTTGAATTCTTTTTTTCGAAAGAGCAGCAGTGATATCTGTGCTGACTTACTCTGAAAGAACTCTGTTTCTCCTGTTTCTGAGCTGAATGAAAGTCTCCATGCAAGACAACAGCTGCACACAGCTGCACACAGCTTTACACTTGAACACTCATTCATACACATGAGCCTGAAGGAATAAACAGAGGTCTTTCATCAGTCATGTCGTGAAAAAATATTTTCTGCTCCTCCTGTGTTCATAAAGAGCTTTTGTTTTATATCTTTTTTAATGTTCCCCAGTAAATTGAGTGTTATTCAAGCAGCAGAAGCAGCATCAGCAACGCCAGCAGCTGCTGAAGCACTTTAATTGGTTTGTAATCAGACTTACAAGTCTGTTTACAAACAACTTCAGACTTCAAAGCGTTTGAACGGCTTTGATCATCAGACCTAAAAGTCTGTTTTACAAACAAAACTTCAGACTTCAAAGCTTTTGCAAATGTTTCAACACGCATTCCATCACTTTGATGTCTGTTTTCTTCAAGCAGCAGCATTTTTTATTGAGCAAATTGTATTCTGTGTGGAATAACAGGTTGGATTTTTTTTTTCTCTTTTGTTCCTCAGCTGAATCAAGACATCTATGAAAGTAAACAGTTGCATACAGATTTTGAAAAGAAAACTCATTCAACCACTTGGATTTCTTCTTTTATTGTGGTTATGGGCCTTATCTCAACAAGTTGAGATGTTGTCTTTTTTTTGAAGGAGCAGCTGTGATATCTGTGCTGACTTACTCTGAAAGAACTCTGTTTCTCCTGTTTCTGAGCTGAATGAAAGTCTCCATGCAAGACAACAGCTGCACACAGCTGCACACAGCTTTACACTTGAACACTCATTCATACACATGAGCCTGGAGGAATAAACATAGCAAAACAAAGATTCAAATGAAACTGACAATACACCAGGTCAGTGTTCATCAAGCAACGGAATACGCACAGTGCCCCTCAATCTCAGACCAACAGAGAGTCGACTGTGAACGATCGTCATCTGATATTCATCATACGGTCTGTGTCTCCACCCACAGGCGTAATGGTGCCACTGCACATCACCAAACGCATAAGAACAAATCAACCATGTAAATGAATCGACACCACTGAAACAAGAGAGAAATTGTTTCATCAATAACTGGAATAATTTTATTAAAATATATATATATATATATATATATATATATTTCAATAGTTATCTGCTTTAATCAATGTGTGTGGGGGGAGTGGGGGCACTGAATTAGTGAATTCAAGAATTTGTGAAAGAAAACAAGTGCTTTATGCTCATTGCGAGTATAAAAGGTGAACTTGAATGGAATTGTAATTCTCTGCTGAAAAAAATAAGGAAAAAATCTTTCCTGTTGTTCCTCTATTGTAAGTCTCATTTGAATCTTTGTTTTGCTTTGTTTATTCCTCCAGGCTGATGAGTATGAATGAGTATTCAAGTGTAAAGCTGTGTGTAGCTGTGTGCAGCTGTTTTCTTGCATAGAGACTTTAATTCAGCTCAGAAACAGGAGAAAAAGTGTTATTTCAGAGTAAGTCAGCACAGATATCACTGCTGCTCCTTCAAAAAAAAGATTTCAACGATTTCATTATGGGGGAACCTACAATGTACTGAGGAACAACAGGAGAGATGTTTCCCTCATGTATTTCAGCAGAAAATAACAATTCCACTCAAGTTCACCCTTTCTGCTCACACTGCGCATAACTCAGCGAGAGAAGCACAATAGAGCAATAAAAAATGACATCCCACTGTCTGAATGAGTTTTTGTGTTAAATTGAGAATTCAACTATTTCCTTATGGGGGAACCTACAATGTACTGAGGAACAACAGGAGAGATGTTTCCCTCATGTATTTCAGCAGAAAATAACAATTCCACTCAAGTTCACCCTTTCTGCTCACACTGCGCATAACTCAGCGAGAGAAGCACAATAGAGCAATAAAAAATGACATCCCACTGTCTGAATTAGTTTTCATGTTAAATTGTAAAATCAACTATTTCCTTATGGGGACCCTACAATGTACTGAGGAACAACAGGAGAGATGTTTCCCTCATGTATTTCAGCAGAAAATAACAATTCCACTCAAGTTCACCCTTTCTGCTCACACTGCGCATAACTCAGCGAGAGAAGCACAATAGAGCAATAAAAAATGACATCCCACTGTCTGAATGAGTTTTTATGTTAAATTGGGAATTCAACTATTTCCTTATGGGGGAACCTAAAATGTACTGAAGAACAAGAGGAGAGATGTTTCCCTCATGTATTTCAGCAGAAAATAACAATTCCACTCAAGTTCACCCTTTCTGCTCACACTGCGCATAACTCAGCGAGAGAAGCACAATAGAGCAATAAAAAATGACATCCCACTGTCTGAATGAGTTTTCATGTTAAATTGAGTATTCAACTATTTTCTTATGGGGGAACCTACAATGTACTGAGGAACAACAGGAGAGATGTTTCCCTCATGTATTTCAGCAGAAAATAACAATTCCACTCAAGTTCACCCTTTCTGCTCACACTGCGCACAACTCAGCGAGAGAAGCACAATAGAGCAATAAAAAATGACATCCCACTGTCTGACTGAGTTTTCATGTTAAATTGAGAATTCAACTATTTCCTTATGGGGGAACCTACAATGTACTGAGGAACAACAGGAGAGATGTTTCCCTCATGTATTTCAGCAGAAAATAACAATTCCACTCAAGTTAACCCTTTCTGCTCACACTGCGCATAACTCAGCGAGAGAAGCACAATAGAGCAATAAAAAATGACATCCCACTGTCTGACTGAGTTTTCATGTTAAATTGAGAATTCAACTATTTCCTTATGGGGGAACCTACAATGTCCTGAGGAACAACAGGAGAGATGTTTCCCTCATGTATTTCAGCAGAAAATAACAATTCCACTCAAGTTCACCCTTTCTGCTCACACTGCGCATAACTCAGCGAGAGAAGCACAATAGAGCAATAAAAAAATGACATCCCACTGTCTGAATGAGTTTTCATGTTAAATTGAGTATTCAACTATTTCCTTATGGGGGAACCTACAATGTACTGAGGAACAACAGGACAGATGTTTCCCTCATGTATTTCAGCAGAAAATAACAATTCCACTCAAGTTCACCCTTTCTGCTCACACTGCGCATAACTCAGCGAGAGAAGCACAATAGAGCAATAAAAAATGACATCCCACTGTCTGACTGAGTTTTTATGTTAAATTTAGAATTCAACTATTTCCTTATGGGGGAACCTACAATGTACTCAGGAACAACAGGAGAGATGTTTCCCTCATGTATTTCAGCAGAAAATAACAATTCCACTCAAGTTCACCCTTTCTGCTCACACTGCGCATAACTCAGCGAGAGAAGCACAATAGAGCAATAAAAAAATGACATCCCACTGTCTGAATGAGTTTTCATGTTAAATTGAGTATTCAACTATTTCCTTATGGGGGAACCTACAATGTACTGAGGAACAACAGGACAGATGTTTCCCTCATGTATTTCAGCAGAAAATAACAATTCCACTCAAGTTCACCCTTTCTGCTCACACTGCGCATAACTCAGCGAGAGAAGCACAATAGAGCAATAAAAAATGACATCCCACTGTCTGAATGAGTTTTTATGTTAAATTTAGAATTCAACTATTTCCTTATGGGGGAACCTACAATGTACTCAGGAACAACAGGAGAGATGTTTCCCTCATGTATTTCAGCAGAAAATAACAATTCCACTCAAGTTCACCCTTTCTGCTCACACTGCGCATAACTCAGCGAGAGAAGCACAATAGAGCAATAAAAAATTGACATCCCACTGTCTGAATGAGTTTTCACCCCATCAGACTTGAATTGAATTAGGGTTAACGATAAGGCTGAAACTAGGGTTAGGGTTAGAGTTAGCTGAAATTAGGGTTAGGGTTTCTGCCTTCCTCAAGTATTAGAAACCCCAAATTTGGCGTGGGCGCTTCTTTGGGGCTCTTGATGAAATAGCAAGTGGCCCCATGTCTCTAGGACAAAGTTGAAATGTCAACCCATAGACTTGCATTGAATGAGGGTTAACGTTAAGGCTGAAACTAGGGTTAGGGTTAGGGTTAGTTGAAATTAGGGTTAGGGTTTCTGCCTTCCTCAAGTACTAGAAGACCCAAATTCGGCGTGGGCGCTTCTTTGGGGGCTCTTGATGAAATAACAAGTTCCCCCATGTCTCTAGGACAAAGTTGAAATGTTAACCCATAGACTTGCTTTGAATGAGGGTTAAGAATAAGGCTGAAAGTAGGGTTAGGGTAGGGATGGAGTTGTTATTCTCTGCTGGAATACATGAGGGAAACATCTCTCATGTTGTTCCTCAGTACATTTTAGGTTCCCCAACAAGGAAAAAGGTGAATTCTGAATTTAAAATGAAAACTCATTCAGACGTCAGGATGTCATTTTTATGATGTTTATTGGCCTTATCTCAACGATTTGAGAGGTTGTTTTTTTTTTTTTTTTTAAAGGAGCAGCAGTGATATCTGTGCTGACTTACTCTGAAAGAATTCTGTTTCTCCTGTTTCTGAGCTGAATGAAACTCTCCATGCAAGACAACAGCTGCACACAGCTGCACACAGCTTTACACTTGAACACTCATTCATACACATGAGCCTGAAGGAATAAACAGAGGTCTGTCATCAGTCATGGCGTGAAAAAATATTTTCTGCTCCTCCTGTGTTCATAAAGAGTTTTTGTTTTATATCTTTTTTAATGTTCCCCAGTAAATTGAGTGTTATTCAAGCAGCAGAAGCAGCATCAGCAACGCCAGCAGCTGCTGAAGCACTTTAATTGGTTTGTAATCAGACTTACAATTCTGTTTACAAACAACTTCAGACTTCAAAGCGTTTGAACGGCTTTGATCATCAGACCTAAAAATCTGTTTACAAACAACTTCAGACTTCAAAGTTTTTGAAAATGTTTGCACACACATTCCATCACTTTGATGTCTGTTTTCTTCAAGCAGCAGCATTTTTTATTGAGCAAATTGTATTCTGTGTGGAATAACAGGTTGGATTTTTTTTTCTCTCTTGTTCCTCAGCTGAATCAAGACATCTATGAAAGTAAACAGTCGCATACAAATTTTGAAAAGAAAACTCATTCAACAACTTGGATTTCTTCTTTTATTGTGGTTATGGGCCTTATCTCAACAAGTTGAGATGTTTTCTTTTTTGTTGAAGGAGCAGCTGTGATATCTGTGCTGACTTACTCTGAAAGAACTCTGTTTCTCCTGTTTCTGAGCTGAATGAAAGTCTCCATGCAAGACAACAGCTGCACACAGCTGCACACAGCTTTACACTTGAACACTCATTCATACACATGAGCCTGAAGGAATAAACAGAGGTCTATCAACAGTCATGGCGTGAAAAAATATTTTCTGCTCCCCCTGTGTTCATAAAGAGTTTTTGTTTTATATCTTTTTTAATGTTCCCCAGTAAATTGAGTGTTATTCAAGCAGCAGAAGCAGCATCAGCAACGCCAGCAGCTGCTGAAGCACTTTAATTGGTTTGTAATCAGACTTACAAGTCTGTTTACAAACAACTTCAGACTTCAAAGCGTTTGAACGGCTTTGATCATCAGACCTAAAAGTCTGTTTACAAACAACTTCAGACTTCAAAGCGTTTGAACGGCTTTGATCATCAGACCTAAAAGTCTGTTTACAAACAACTTCAGACTTCAAAGTTTTTGAAAATGTTTGAACACGCATTCCATCACTTTGATGTCTATTTTCTTCAATCAGCAGCATTTTTTATTGAGCAAATTGTATTCTGTGTGGAATAACAGGTTGGATTTTTTTTTTCTCTTTTGTTCCTCAGCTGAATCAAGACATCTATGAAAGTAAACAGTCGCATACAGATTTTGAAAAGAAAACTCATTCAACCACTTGGATTTCTTCTTTTATTGTGGTTATGGGCCTTATCTCAACAAGTTGAGATGTTTTCTTTTTTGTTGAAGGAGCAGCTGTGATATCTGTGCTGACTTACTCTGAAAGAACTCTGTTTCTCCTGTTTCTGAGCTGAATGAAAGTCTCCATGCAAGACAACAGCTGCACACAGCTGCACACAGCTTTACACTTGAACACTCATTCATACACATGAGCCTGAAGGAATAAACAGAGGTCTGTCATCAGTCATGTCGTGAAAAAATATTTTCTGCTCCTCCTGTGTTCATAAAGAGCTTTTGTTTTATATCTTTTTTAATGTTCCCCAGTAAATTGAGTGTTATTCAAGCAGCAGAAGCAGCATCAGCAACGCCAGCAGCTGCTGAAGCACTTTAATTGGTTTGTAATCAGACTTACAAGTCTGTTTACAAACAACTTCAGACTTCAAAGCGTTTGAACGGCTTTGATCATCAGACCTAAAAGTCTGTTTACAAACACAACTTCAGACTTCAAAGCTTTTGCAAATGTTTCAACACGCATTCCATCACTTTGATGTCTGTTTTCTTCAAGCAGCAGCATTTTTTATTGAGCAAATTGTATTCTGTGTGGAATAACAGGTTGGATTTTTTTTTTCTCTTTTGTTCCTCAGCTGAATCAAGACATCTATGAAAGTAAACAGTTGCATACAGATTTTGAAAAGAAAACTCATTCAACCACTTGGATTTCTTCTTTTATTGTGGTTATGGGCCTTATCTCAACAAGTTGAGATGTTGTCTTTTTTTTGAAGGAGCAGCTGTGATATCTGTGCTGACTTACTCTGAAAGAACTCTGTTTCTCCTGTTTCTGAGCTGAATGAAAGTCTCCATGCAAGACAACAGCTGCACACAGCTGCACACAGCTTTACACTTGAACACTCATTCATACACATGAGCCTGGAGGAATAAACATAGCAAAACAAAGATTCAAATGAAACTGACAATACACCAGGTCAGTGTTCATCAAGCAACGGAATACGCACAGTGCCCCTCAATCTCAGACCAACAGAGAGTCGACTGTGAACGATCGTCACCTGATATTCATCATACGGTCTGTGTCTCCACCCACAGGCGTAATGGTGCCACTGCACATCACCAAACGCATAAGAACAAATCAACCATGTAAATGAATCGACACCACTGAAACAAGAGAGAAATTGTTTCATCAATAACTGGAATAATTTTATTAAAAATATAAATATATATATATATATATATATATATATATATTTCAATAGTTATCTGCTTTAATCAATGTGTGTGGGGGGAGTGGGGGCACTGAATTAGTGAATTCAGGAATTTGTTAAAGAAAAAAAGTGCTTTATGCTCATTGCGAGCATAAAAGGTGAACTTGAATGGAATTGTAATTCTCTGCTGAAAAAAATAAGGAAAAAATCTTTCCTGTTGTTCCTCTATTGTCAGTCTCATTTGAATCTTTGTTTTGCTTTGTTTATTCCTCCAGGCTGATGAGTATGAATGAGTATTCAAGTGTAAAGCTGTGTGCAGCTCTGTTTTCTTGCATAGAGACTTTAATTCAGCTCAGAAACAGGAGAAAAAGAGTTATTTCAGAGTAAGTCAGCACAGATATCACTGCTGCTCCTTCAAAAAAAAGATTTCAACTATTTCCTTATGGGGGAACCTACAATGTAGTGAGGAACAACAGGAGAGATGTTTCCCTCGTGTATTTCAGCAGAAAATAACAATTCCACTCAAGTTCACCCTTTCTGCTCACACTGCGCATAACTCAGCGAGAGAAGCACAATAGAGCAATAAAAAATGACATCCCACTGTCTGAATGAGTTTTTATGTTAAATTGTAAAATCAACTATTTCCTTATGGGGGACCCTACAATGTACTGAGGAACAACAGGAGAGATTTTTCCCTCATGTATTTCAGCAGAAAATAACAATTCCACTCAAGTTCACCCTTTCTGCTCACACTGCGCATAACTCAGCGAGAGAAGCACAATAGAGCAATAAAAAATGACATCCCACTGTCTGAATGAGTTTTTATGTTAAATTGAGAATTCAACTATTACCTTATGGGGGAACCTACAATGTACTGAGGAACAACAGGAGAGATGTTTCCCTCATGTATTTCAGCAGAAAATAACAATTCCACTCAAGTTCACCCTTTCTGCTCACACTGCGCATAACTCAGCGAGAGAAGCACAATAGAGCAATAAAAAAATGACATCCCACTGTCTGAATGAGTTTTCATGTTAAATTGAGAATTCAACTATTTACTTAAGGGGGAACCTACAATGTACTGAGGAACAACAGGAGAGATGTTTCCCTCATGTATTTCAGCAGAAAATAACAATTCCACTCAAGTTCACCCTTTCTGCTCACACTGCGCATAACTCAGCGAGAGAAGCACAATAGAGCAATAAAAAATGACATCCCACTGTCTGAATGAGTTTTCATGTTAAATTGAGAATTCAACTATTTCCTTATGGGGGGACCTACAATGTACTCAGGAATAACAGGAGAGATGTTTCCCTCATGTATTTCAGCAGAAAATAACAATTCCACTCAAGTTCACCCTTTCTGCTCACACTGCGCATAACTCAGCGAGAGAAGCACAATAGAGCAATAAAAAATGACATCCCACTGTCTGAATGAGTTTTCATGTTAAATTGTAAAATCAACTATTTCCTTATGGGGGACCCTACAATGTACTGAGGAACAACAGGAGAGATGTTTCCCTCATGTATTTCAGCAGAAAATAACAATTCCACTCAAGTTCACCCTTTCTGCTCACACTGCGCATAACTCAGCGAAAGAAGCACAATAGAGCAATAAAAAATGACATCCCACTGTCTGAATGAGTTTTCATGTTAAATTGAGAATTCAACTATTTCCTTATGGTGGGACCTACAATGTACTCAGGAACAACAGGAGAGATGTTTCCCTCATGTATTTCAGCAGAAAATAACAATTCCACTCAAGTTCACCCTTTCTGCTCACACTGCGCATAACTCAGCGAGAGAAGCACAATAGAGCAATAAAAAATGACATCCCACTGTCTGAATGAGTTTTCATGTTAAATTGTAAAATCAACTATTTCCTTATGGGGGAACCTACAATGTACTGAGGAACAACAGGAAAGATGTTTCCCTCATGTATTTCAGCAGAAAATAACAATTCCACTCAAGTTCACCCTTTCTGCTCACACTGCGCATAACTCAGCGAGAGAAGCACAATAGAGCAATAAAAAATGACATCCCACTGTCTGAATGAGTTTTCATGTTAAATTGAGAACTCAACTATTTCCTTATGGGGGAACCTACAATGTACTGAGGAACAACAGGAGAGATGTTTCCCTCATGTATTTCAGCAGAAAATAACAATTCCACTCAAGTTCACCCTTTCTGCTCACACTGCGCATAACTCAGCGAGAGAAGCACAATAGCGCAATAAAAAATGACATCCCACTGTCTGAATGAGTTTTCATGTTAAATTGAGAATTCAACTATTTCCTTATGGGGGGACCTACAATGTACTCAGGAATAATAGGAGAGATGTTTCCCTCATGTATTTCAGCAGAAAATAACAATTCCACTCAAGTTCACCCTTTCTGCTCACACTGCGCATAACTCAGCGAGAGAAGCACAATAGAGCAATAAAAAATGACATCCCACTGTCTGAATGAGTTTTCATGTTAAATTGTAAAATCAACTATTTCCTTATGGGGGAACCTACAATGTACTGAGGAACAACAGGAGAGATGTTTCCCTCATGTATTTCAGCAGAAAATAACAATTCCACTCAAGTTCACCCTTTCTGCTCACACTGCGCATAACTCAGCGAGAGAAGCACAATAGAGCAATAAAAAATGACATCCCACTGTCTGAATGAGTTTTTATGTTAAATTGAGAATTCAACTATTTCCTTATGGGGGGACCTACAATGTACTCAGGAACAACAGTAGAGATGTTTCCCTCATGTATTTCAGCAGAAAATAACACTTCCACTCAAGTTCACCCTTTCTGCTCACACTGCGCATAACTCAGCGAGAAAAGCACAATAGAGCAATAAAAAATGACATCCCACTGTCTGAATGAGTTTTCACCCCATCAGACTTGAATTGAATTAGGGTTAACGATAAGGCTGAAACTAGGGTTAGGGTTAGGGTTTGCTGAAATTAGGGTTAGGGTTTCTGCGTTCCTCAAGTATTAGAAACCCCAAATTTGGCGTGGGCGCTTCTTTGGGGCTCTTGATGAAATAGCAAGTGGCCCCATGTCTCTAGGACAAAGTTGAAATTTCACCCCATAGACTTGCATTGAATTAGGGTTAACGTTAAGGCTGAAACTAGGGTTAGGGTTAGGGTTAGTTGAAATTAGGGTTAGGGTTTCTGCCTTCCTCAAGTATTAGAAACCCCAAATTTTGCGTGGACACTTCTTGGGGGCTCCTGATGAAAAAGCAAATGGTCCCATGTCTCTAGGACAAAGTTGAAATTTCACCCCATAGACTTGCATTGAATTAGGGTTAACGTTAAGGCTGAAACTAGGGTTAGGGTTAGGGTTAGTTGAAATTAGGGTTAGGGTTTCTGCGTTCCTCAAGTACTAGAAGACCCAAATTCGGCGTGTGCGCTTCTTTGGGGGCTCTTGATGAAAAAGCAAGTGGCCCCATGTCTCTAGGACAAAGTTGAAATGTCAACCCATAGACTTGCATTGAATGAGGGTTAAGGATAAGGCTGAAAGTAGGGTTAGGGTAGGGATGAAGTTGTTATTCTCTGCTGCAATACATGAGGGAAACATCTCTCATGTTGTTCCTCAGTACATTTTAGGTTCCCCAACAAGGAAAAAGGTGAATTCTGAATTTAACATGAAAACTCATTCAGACGTCAGGATGTCATTCTTTATGGTGTTTATTGGCCTTATCTCAACGATTTGAGAGGTTGCTTTTTTTTTTTTTTTTAAAGGAGCAGCAGTGATATCTGTGCTGACTTACTCTGAAAGAATTCTGTTTCTCCTGTTTCTGAGCTGAATTGAAAGTCTCCATGCAAGACAACAGCTGCACACAGCTGCACACAGCTTTACACTTGAACACTCATTCATACACATGAGCCTGAAGGAATAAACAGAGGTCTGTCATCAGTCATGGCGTGAAAAAATATTTTCTGCTCCTCCTGTGTTCATAAAGAGTTTTTTTTTTATATCTTTTTTAATGTTCCCCAGTAAATTGAGTGTTATTCAAGCAGCAGAAGCAGCATCAGCAACACCAGCAGCTGCTGAAGTACTTTAATTGGTTTGTAATCAGACTTACAAGTCTGTTTACAAACAACTTCAGACTTCAAAGCGTTTGAACGGCTTTGATCATCAGACCTAAAAGTCTGTTTACAAACAACTTCAGACTTCAAAGTTTTTGAAAATGTTTGAACACGCATTCCATCACTTTGATGTCTGTTTTCTTCAAGCAGCAGCATTTTTTATCGAGCAAATTGTATTCTGTGTGGAATAACAGGTTGGATTTTTTTTTCTCTCTTGTTCCTCAGCTGAATCAAGACAACTATGAAAGTAAACAGTCGCATAAAGATTTTGAAAAGAAAACTCATTCAGTGATTTGGATTTCTTTTTTTTATTGTGGTTATGGGCCTTATCTCAACAAGTTGAGATGTTGTCTTTTTTTTTGAAGGAGCAGCTGTGATATCTGTGCTGACTTACTCTGAAAGAACTCTGTTTCTCCTGTTTCTGAGCTGATTGAAAGTCTCCATGCAAGACAACAGCTGCACACAGCTGCACACAGCTTTACACTTGAACACTCATTCATACACATGAGCCTGAAGGAATAAACAGAGGTCTGTCATCAGTCAATGGCGTGAAAAAATATTTTCTGCTCCTCCTGTGTTCATAAAGAGTTTTTTTTTTATATCTTTTTTAATGTTCCCCAGTAAATTGAGTGTTATTCAAGCAGCAGAAGCAGCATCAGCAACGCCAGCAGCTGCTGAAGCACTTTAATTGGTTTTGTAATCAGACTTACAAGTCTGTTTACAAACAACTTCAGACTTCAAAGCGTTTGAACGGCTTTGATCATCAGACCTAAAAGTCTGTTTACAAACAACTTCAGAGTTCAAAGCGTTTGAACGGCTTTGATCATCAAACCTAAAAGTCTGTTTACAAACAACTTCAGACTTCAAAGTTTTTGAAAATGTTTCAACACGCATTCCATCACTTTGATGTCTGTTTTCTTCAAGCAGCAGCATTTTTTATTGCGCAAATTGTATTCTGTGTGGAATAACAGGTTGGATTTTTTTTTCTCTCTTGTTCCTCAGCTGAATCAAGACAACTATGAAAGTAAACAGTCGCATAAAGATTTTGAAAAGAAAACTCATTCAACCACTTGGATTTCTTTTTTTTATTGTGGTTATGGGCCTTATCTCAACAAGTTGAGATGTTGTCTTTTTTTTTGAAGGAGCAGCTGTGATATCTGTGCTGACTTACTCTGAAAGAACTCTGTTTCTCCTGTTTCTGAGCTGAATGAAAGTCTCCATGCAAGACAACAGCTGCACACAGCTGCACACAGCTTTACACTTGAACACTCATTCATACACATGAGCCTGAAGGAATAAACAGAGGTCTGTCATCAGTCAATGGCGTGAAAAAATATTTTCTGCTCCTCCTGTGTTCATAAAGAGTTTTTTTTTTATATCTTTTTTAATGTTCCCCAGTAAATTGAGTGTTATTCAAGCAGCAGAAGCAGCATCAGCAACGCCAGCAGCTGCTGAAGCACTTTAATTGGTTTGTAATCAGACTTACAAGTCTGTTTACAAACAACTTCAGACTTCAAAGCGTTTGAACGGCTTTGATCATCAGACCTAAAAGTCTGTTTACAAACAACTTCAGACTTCAAAGCGTTTGAACGGCTTTGATCATCAAACCTAAAAGTCTGTTTACAAACAACTTCAGACTTCAAAGTTTTTGAAAATGTTTCAACACGCATTCCATCACTTTGATGTCTGTTTTCTTCAAGCAGCAGCATTTTTTATTGAGCAAATTGTATTCTGTGTGGAATAACAGGTTGGATTTTTTTTTCTCTCTTGTTCCTCAGCTGAATCAAGACATCTATGAAAGTAAACAGTCGCATACAAATTTTGAAAAGAAAACTCATTCAACCACTTGGTTTTCTTCTTTTATTGTGGTTATGGGCCTTATCTCAACAAGTTGAGATGTTTTCTTTTTTGTTGAAGGAGCAGCTGTGATATCTGTGCTGACTTACTCTGAAAGAACTCTGTTTCTGTTGTTTCTGAGCTGAATGAAAGTCTCCATGCAAGACAACAGCTGCACACAGCTGCACACAGCTTTACACTTGAACACTCATTCATACACATTAGCCTGAAGGAATAAACAGAGGTCTGTCATCAGTCAATGGCGTGAAAAAATATTTTCTGCTCCTCCTGTGTTCATAAAGAGCTTTTGTTTTATATCTTTTTTAATGTTCCCCAGTAAATTGAGTGTTATTCAAGCAGCAGAAGCAGCATCAGCAACGCCAGCAGCTGCTGAAGCACTTTAATTGGTTTGTAATCAGACTTACAAGTCTGTTTACAAACAACTTCAGACTTCAAAGCGTTTGAACGGCTTTGATCATCAGACCTAAAAGTCTGTTTACAAACACAACTTCAGACTTCAAAGCTTTTGCAAATGTTTCAACACGCATTCCATCACTTTGATGTCTTTTTTCTTCAAGCAGCAGCATTTTTTATTGAGCAAATTGTATTCTGTGTGGAATAACAGGTTGGATTTTTTTTTTCTCTTTTGTTCCTCAGCTGAATCAAGACATCTATGAAAGTAAACAGTCGCATACAGATTTTGAAAAGAAAACTCATTCAACCACTTGGATTTCTTCTTTTATTGTGGTTATGGGCCTTATCTCAACAAGTTGAGATGTTGTCTTTTTTTTGAAGGAGCAGCTGTGATATCTGTGCTGACTTACTCTGAAAGAACTCTGTTTCTCCTGTTTCTGAGCTGAATGAAAGTCTCCATGCAAGACAACAGCTGCACACAGCTGCACACAGCTTTACACTTGAACACTCATTCATACACATGAGCCTGGAGGAATAAACATAGCAAAACAAAGATTCAAATGAAACTGACAATACACCAGGTCAGTGTTCATCAAGCAACGGAATACGCACAGTGCCCCTCAATCTCAGACCAACAGAGAGTCGACTGTGAACGATCGTCACCTGATATTCATCATACGGTCTGTGTCTCCACCCACAGGCGTAATGGTGCCACTGCACATCACCAAACGCATAAGAACAAATCAACCATGTAAATGAATCGACACCACTGAAACAAGAGAGAAATTGTTTCATCAATAACTGGAATAATTTTATTAAAAATATAAATATATATATATATATATATATATATTTCAATAGTTATCTGCTTTAATCAATGTGTGTGGGGGGAGTGGGGGCACTGAATTAGTGAATTCAGGAATTTGTTAAAGAAAAAAAGTGCTTTATGCTCATTGCGAGCATAAAAGGTGAACTTGAATGGAATTGTAATTCTCTGCTGAAAAAAATAAGGAAAAAATCTTTCCTGTTGTTCCTCTATTGTCAGTCTCATTTGAATCTTTGTTTTGCTTTGTTTATTCCTCCAGGCTGATGAGTATGAATGAGTATTCAAGTGTAAAGCTGTGTGCAGCTCTGTTTTCTTGCATAGAGACTTTAATTCAGCTCAGAAACAGGAGAAAAAGAGTTATTTCAGAGTAAGTCAGCACAGATATCACTGCTGCTCCTTCAAAAAAAAGATTTCAACTATTTCCTTATGGGGGAACCTACAATGTAGTGAGGAACAACAGGAGAGATGTTTCCCTCATGTATTTCAGCAGAAAATAACAATTCCACTCAAGTTCACCCTTTCTGCTCACACTGCGCATAACTCAGCGAGAGAAGCACAATAGAGCAATAAAAAATGACATCCCACTGTCTGAATGAGTTTTTATGTTAAATTGTAAAATCAACTATTTCCTTATGGGGGACCCTACAATGTACTGAGGAACAACAGGAGAGATTTTTCCCTCATGTATTTCAGCAGAAAATAACAATTCCACTCAAGTTCACCCTTTCTGCTCACACTGCGCATAACTCAGCGAGAGAAGCACAATAGAGCAATAAAAAATGACATCCCACTGTCTGAATGAGTTTTTATGTTAAATTGAGAATTCAACTATTACCTTATGGGGGAACCTACAATGTACTGAGGAACAACAGGAGAGATGTTTCCCTCATGTATTTCAGCAGAAAATAACAATTCCACTCAAGTTCACCCTTTCTGCTCACACTGCGCATAACTCAGCGAGAGAAGCACAATAGAGCAATAAAAAATGACATCCCACTGTCTGAATGAGTTTTCATGTTAAATTGAGAATTCAACTATTTCCTTATGGGGGGACCTACAATGTACTCAGGAGTAACAGGAGAGATGTTTCCCTCATGTATTTCAGCAGAAAATAACAATTCCACTCAAGTTCACCCTTTCTGCTCACACTGCGCATAACTCAGCGAGAGAAGCACAATAGAGCAATAAAAAATGACATCCCACTGTCTGAATGAGTTTTCATGTTAAATTGAGTATTCAACTATTTCCTTATGGGGGACCCTACAATGTACTGAGGAACAACAGGAGAGATTTTTCCCTCATGTATTTCAGCAGAAAATAACAATTCCACTCAAGTTCACCCTTTCTGCTCACACTGCGCATAACTCAGCGAGAGAAGCACAATAGAGCAATAAAAAATGACATCCCACTGTCTGAATGAGTTTTTATGTTAAATTGAGAATTCAACTATTACCTTATGGGGGAACCTACAATGTACTGAGGAACAACAGGAGAGATGTTTCCCTCATGTATTTCAGCAGAAAATAACAATTCCACTCAAGTTCACCCTTTCTGCTCACACTGCGCATAACTCAGCGAGAGAAGCACAATAGAGCAATAAAAAAATGACATCCCACTGTCTGAATGAGTTTTCATGTTAAATTGAGAATTCAACTATTTACTTAAAGGGGAACCTACAATGTACTGAGGAACAACAGGAGAGATGTTTCCCTCATGTATTTCAGCAGAAAATAACAATTCCACTCAAGTTCACCCTTTCTGCTCACACTGCGCATAACTCAGCGAGAGAAGCACAATAGCGCAATAAAAAATGACATCCCACTGTCTGAATGAGTTTTCATGTTAAATTGAGAATTCAACTATTTCCTTATGGGGGGACCTACAATGTACTCAGGAATAACAGGAGAGATGTTTCCCTCATGTATTTCAGCAGAAAATAACAATTCCACTCAAGTTCACCCTTTCTGCTCACACTGCGCATAACTCAGCGAGAGAAGCACAATAGAGCAATAAAAAATGACATCCCACTGTCTGAATGAGTTTTTATGTTAAATTGAGAATTCAACTATTTCCTTATGGGGGGACCTACAATGTACTCAGGAATAACAGGAGAGATGTTTCCCTCATGTATTTCAGCAGAAAATAACAATTCCACTCAAGTTCACCCTTTCTGCTCACACTGCGCATAACTCAGCGAGAGAAGCACAATAGAGCAATAAAAAATGACATCCCACTGTCTGAATGAGTTTTCATGTTAAATTGAGAATTCAACTATTTCCTTATGGGGGGACCTACAATGTACTCAGGAACAACATGAGAGATGTTTCCCTCATGTATTTCAGCAGAAAATAACAATTCCACTCAAGTTCACCCTTTCTGATCACACTGCGCATAACTCAGCGAGAGAAGCACAATAGAGCAATAAAAAATGACATCCCACTGTCTGAATGAGTTTTTATGTTAAATTGAGAATTCAACTATTTCCTTATGGGGGGACCTACAATGAACTCAGGAACAACAGTAGAGATGTTTCCCTCATGTATTTCAGCAGAAAATAACACTTCCACTCATGTTCACCCTTTCTGCTCACACTGCGCATAACTCAGCGAGAAAAGCACAATAGAGCAATAAAAAATGACATCCCACTGTCTGAATGAGTTTTCACCCCATCAGACTTGAATTGAATTAGGGTTAACGATAAGGCTGAAACTAGGGTTAGGGTTAGGGTTAGCTGAAATTAGGGTTAGGGTTTCTGCGTTCCTCAAGTATTAGAAACCCCAAATTTGGCGTGGGCGCTTCTTTGGGGCTCTTGATGAAATAGCAAGTGGCCCCATGTCTCTAGGACAAAGTTGAAATTTCACCCCATAGACTTGCATTGAATTAGGGTTAACGTTAAGGCTGAAACTAGGGTTAGGGTTAGGGTTAGTTGAAATTAGGGTTAGGGTTTCTGCCTTCCTCAAGTATTAGAAACCCCAAATTTTGCGTGGACACTTCTTGGGGGCTCCTGATGAAAAAGCAAATGGTCCCATGTCTCTAGGACAAAGTTGAAATTTCACCCCATAGACTTGCATTGAATTAGGGTTAACGTTAAGGCTGAAACTAGGGTTAGGGTTAGGGTTAGTTGAAATTAGGTTTAGGGTTTCTGCGTTCCTCAAGTACTAGAAGACCCAAATTCGGCGTGTGCGCTTCTTTGGGGGCTCTTGATGAAAAAGCAAGTGGCCCCATGTCTCTAGGACAAAGTTGAAATGTCAACCCATAGACTTGCATTGAATGAGGGTTAAGGATAAGGCTGAAAGTAGGGTTAGGGTAGGGATGGAGTTGTTATTCTCTGCTGCAATACATGAGGGAAACATCTCTCATGTTGTTCCTCAGTACATTTTAGGTTCCCCAACAAGGAAAAAGGTGAATTCTGAATTTAACATGAAAACTCATTCAGACGTCAGGATGTCATTCTTTATGGTGTTTATTGGCCTTATCTCAACGATTTGAGAGGTTGTTTTTTTTTTTTTTTTTAAAGGAGCAGCAGTGATATCTGTGCTGACTTACTCTGAAAGAATTCTGTTTCTCCTGTTTCTGAGCTGAATTGAAAGTCTCCATGCAAGACAACAGCTGCACACAGCTGCACACAGCTTTACACTTGAACACTCATTCATACACATGAGCCTGAAGGAATAAACAGAGGTCTGTCATCAGTCATGGCGTGAAAAAATATTTTCTGCTCCTCCTGTGTTCATAAAGAGTTTTTTTTTTATATCTTTTTTAATGTTCCCCAGTAAATTGAGTGTTATTCAAGCAGCAGAAGCAGCATCAGCAACACCAGCAGCTGCTGAAGTACTTTAATTGGTTTGTAATCAGACTTACAAGTCTGTTTACAAACAACTTCAGACTTCAAAGCGTTTGAACGGCTTTGATCATCAGACCTAAAAGTCTGTTTACAAACAACTTCAGACTTCAAAGTTTTTGAAAATGTTTGAACACGCATTCCATCACTTTGATGTCTGTTTTCTTCAAGCAGCAGCATTTTTTATTGAGCAAATTGTATTCTGTGTGGAATAACAGGTTGGATTTTTTTTTCTCTCTTGTTCCTCAGCTGAATCAAGACAACTATGAAAGTAAACAGTCGCATAAAGATTTTGAAAAGAAAACTCATTCAACCATTTGGATTTCTTTTTTTTATTGTGGTTATGGGCCTTATCTCAACAAGTTGAGATGTTGTCTTTTTTTTTGAAGGAGCAGCTGTGATATCTGTGCTGACTTACTCTGAAAGAACTCTGTTTCTCCTGTTTCTGAGCTGAATGAAAGTCTCCATGCAAGACAACAGCTGCACACAGCTGCACACAGCTTTACACTTGAACACTCATTCATACACATGAGCCTGAAGGAATAAACAGAGGTCTGTCATCAGTCAATGGCGTGAAAAAATATTTTCTGCTCCTCCTGTGTTCATAAAGAGTTTTTTTTTTATATCTTTTTTAATGTTCCCCAGTAAATTGAGTGTTATTCAAGCAGCAGAAGCAGCATCAGCAACGCCAGCAGCTGCTGAAGTACTTTAATTGGTTTGTAATCAGACTTACAAGTCTGTTTACAAACAACTTCAGACTTCAAAGCGTTTGAACGGCTTTGATCATCAGACCTAAAAGTCTGTTTACAAACAACTTCAGACTTCAAAGCGTTTGAACGGCTTTGATCATCAGACTTAAAAGTCTGTTTACAAACACAACTTCAGACTTCAAAGCTTTTGCAAATGTTTCAACACGCATTCCATCACTTTGATGTCTTTTTTCTTCAAGCAGCAGCATTTTTTATTGAGCAAATTGTATTCTGTGTGGAATAACAGGTTGGATTTTTTTTTCTCTTTTGTTCCTCAGCTGAATCAAGACATCTATGAAAGTAAACAGTCGCATACAGATTTTGAAAAGAAAACTCATTCAACCACTTGGATTTCTTCTTTTATTGTGGTTATGGGCCTTATCTCAACAAGTTGAGATGTTGTCTTTTTTTTGAAGGAGCAGCTGTGATATCTGTGCTGACTTACTCTGAAAGAACTCTGTTTCTCCTGTTTCTGAGCTGAATGAAAGTCTCCATGCAAGACAACAGCTGCACACAGCTGCACACAGCTTTACACTTGAACACTCATTCATACACATGAGCCTGAAGGAATAAACAGAGGTCTGTCATCAGTCAATGGCGTGAAAAAATATTTTCTGCTCCTCCTGTGTTCATAAAGAGTTTTTTTTTTATATCTTTTTTAATGTTCCCCAGTAAATTGAGTGTTATTCAAGCAGCAGAAGCAGCATCAGCAACGCCAGCAGCTGCTGAAGCACTTTAATTGGTTTGTAATCAGACTTACAAGTCTGTTTACAAACAACTTCAGACTTCAAAGCGTTTGAACGGCTTTGATCATCAGACCTAAAAGTCTGTTTACAAACAACTTCAGACTTCAAAGCGTTTGAACGGCTTTGATCATCAGACTTAAAAGTCTGTTTACAAACACAACTTCAGACTTCAAAGCTTTTGCAAATGTTTCAACACGCATTCCATCACTTTGATGTCTTTTTTCTTCAAGCAGCAGCATTTTTTATTGAGCAAATTGTATTCTGTGTGGAATAACAGGTTGGATTTTTTTTTCTCTTTTGTTCCTCAGCTGAATCAAGCCATCTATGAAAGTAAACAGTCGCATACAGATTTTGAAAAGAAAACTCATTCAACCACTTGGATTTCTTCTTTTATTGTGGTTATGGGCCTTATCTCAACAAGTTGAGATGTTGTCTTTTTTTTGAAGGAGCAGCTGTGATATCTGTGCTGACTTACTCTGAAAGAACTCTGTTTCTCCTGTTTCTGAGCTGAATGAAAGTCTCCATGCAAGACAACAGCTGCACAGAGCTGCACACAGCTTTACACTTGAACACTCATTCATACACATGAGCCTGGAGGAATAAACATAGCAAAACAAAGATTCAAATGAAACTGACAATACACCAGGTCAGTGTTCATCAATCTCAGACCAACAGAGAGTCGACTGTGAACGATCGTCACCTGATATTCATCATACGGTCTGTGTCTCCACCCACAGGCGAAATGGTGCCACTGCACATCACCAAACGCATAAGAACAAATCAACCATGTAAATGAATCGACACCACTGAAACAAGAGAGAAATTGTTTCATCAATAACTGGAATAATGTTATTATTAAAATATATATATATATATATATTTCAATAGTTAGCTGCTTTAATCAATGTGTGTGGGGAGAGTGGGGGCACTGAATTAGTGAATTCAGGAATTTGTGAAAGAAAACAAGTGCTTTATGCTCATTGCGAGCATAAAAGGTGAACTTGAATGGAATTGTAATTCTCTGCTGAAAAAAATAAGGAAAAAAATTTTCCTGTTGTTCCTCTATTGTCAGTCTCATTTGAATCTTTGTTTTGCATTGTTTATTCCTCCATGCTGATGAGTATGAATGAGTGTTCAAGTGTAAAGCTGTGTGCAGCTCTGTGCAGCTGTTTTCTTGCATAGAGACTTTAATTCAGCTCAGAAACAGGAGAAAAAGAGTTATTTCAGAGTAAGTCAGCACAGATATCACTGCTGCTCCTTCAAAAAAAAGATTTCAACTATTTCCTTATGGGGGAACCTACAATGTAGTGAGGAACAACAGGAGAGATGTTTCCCTCATGTATTTCAACAGAAAATAACAATTCCACTCAAGTTCACCCTTTCTGCTCACACTGCGCATAACTCAGCGAGAGAAGCACAATAGAGCAATAAAAAATGACATCCCACTGTCTGAATGAGTTTTCATGTTAAATTGTAAAATCAACTATTTCCTTATGGGGGACCCTACAATGTACTGAGGAACAACAGGAGAGATGTTTCCCTCATGTATTTCAGCAGAAAATAACAATTCCACTCAAGTTCACCCTTTCTGCTCACACTGCGCCATAACTCAGCGAGAGAAGCACAATAGAGCAATAAAAAATGACATCCCACTGTCTGAATGAGTTTTCATGTTAAATTGAGAATTCAACTATTTCCTTATGGGGGAACCTACAATGTACTGAGGAACAACAGGAGAGATGTTTCCCTCATGTATTTCAGCAGAAAATAACAATTCCACTCAAGTTCACCCTTTCTGCTCACACTGCGCATAACTCAGCGAGAGAAGCACAATAGAGCAATAAAAAATGACATCCCACTGTCTGAATGAGTTTTTATGTTAAATTGAGAATTCAACTATTTCCTTATGGGGGGACCTACAATGTACTCAGGAATAACAGGAAAGATGTTTCCCTCATGTATTTCAGCAGAAAATAACAATTCCACTCAAGTTCACCCTTTCTGTTCACACTGCGCATAACTCAGCGAGAGAAGCACAATAGAGCAATAAAAAATGACATCCCACTGTCTGAATGAGTTTTTATGTTAAATTGAAAATTCAACTATTTCCTTATGGGGGAACCTACAATGTACTGAGGAACAACAGGAGAGATGTTTCCCTCATGTATTTCAGCAGAAAATAACAATTCCACTCAAGTTCACCCTTTCTGCTCACACTGCGCATAACTCAGCGAGAGAAGCACAATAGAGCAATAAAAAATGACATCCCACTGTCTGAATGAGTTTTCATGTTAAATTGAGAATTCAACTATTTCCTTATGGGGGAACCTACAATGTACTGAGGAACAACAGGAGAGATGTTTCCCTCATGTATTTCAGCAGAAAATAACAATTCCACTCAAGTTCACCCTTTCTGCTCACACTGCGCATAACTCAGCGAGAGAAGCACAATAGAGCAATAAAAAATGACATCCCACTGTCTGAATGAGTTTTCATGTTAAATTGAGAATTCAACTATTTCCTTAAGGGGGAACCTACAATGTACTGAGGAACAACCGGAGAGATGTTTCCCTCATGTATTTCAGCAGAAAATAACAATTCCACTCAAGTTCACCCTTTCTGCTCACACTGCGCATAACTCAGCGAGAGAAGCACAATAGAGCAATAAAAAATGACATCCCACTGTCTGACTGAGTTTTCATGTTAAATTGAGAATTCAACTATTTCCTTATGGGGGAACCTACAATGTACTGAGGAACAACAGGAGAGATGTTTCCCTCATGTATTTCAGCAGAAAATAACAATTCCACTCAAGTTCACCCTTTCTGCTCACACTGCGCATAACTCAGCGAGAGAAGCACAATAGAGCAATAAAAAATGACATCCCACTGTCTGAATGAGTTTTCATGTTAAATTGTAAAATCAACTATTTCCTTATGGGGGACCCTACAATGTACTGAGGAACAACAGGAGAGATGTTTCCCTCATGTATTTCAGCAGAAAATAACAATTCCACTCAAGTTCACCCTTTCTGCTCACACTGCGCATAACTCAGCGAGAGAAGCACAATAGAGCAATAAAAAATGACATCCCACTGTCTGAATGAGTTTTCATGTTAAATTGAGAATTCAACTATTTCCTTATGGGGGAACCTACAATGTACTGAGGAACAACAGGAGAGATGTTTGCCTCATGTATTTCAGCAGAAAATAACAATTCCACTCAAGTTCACCCTTTCTGCTCACACTGCGCATAACTCAGCGAGAGAAGCACAATAGAGCAATAAAAAATGACATCCCACTGTCTGAATGAGTTTTCATGTTAAATTGAGTATTCAACTATTTCCTTATGGGGGACCCTACAATGTACTGAGTAAAAACAGGAGAGATGTTTCCCTCATGTATTTCAGCAGAAAATAACAATTCCACTCAAGTTCACCCTTTCTGCTCATACTGCGCATAACTCAGCGAGAGAAGCACAATAGAGCAATAAAAAATGACATCCCACTGTCTGAATGAGTTTTTATGTTAAATTGAGAATTCAACTATTTCCTTATGGGGGGACCTACAATGTACTCAGGAATAACAGGAGAGATGTTTCCCTCATGTATTTCAGCAGAAAATAACAATTCCACTCAAGTTCACCCTTTCTGCTCACACTGCGCATAACTCAGCGAGAGAAGCACAATAGAGCAATAAAAAATGACATCCCACTGTCTGAATGAGTTTTTATGTTAAATTGAGAATTCAACTATTTCCTTATGGGGGAACCTACAATGTACTGAGGAACAACAGGAGAGATGTTTCCCTCATGTATTTCAGCAGAAAATAACAATTCCACTCAAGTTCACCCTTTCTGCTCACACTGCGCATAACTCAGCGAGAGAAGCACAATAGAGCAATAAAAAATGACATCCCACTGTCTGAATGAGTTTTCATGTTAAATTGAGAATTCAACTATTTCCTTATGGGGGAACCTACAATGTACTGAGGAACAACAGGAGAGATGTTTCCCTCATGTATTTCAGCAGAAAATAACAATTCCACTCAAGTTCACCATTTCTGCTCACACTGCGCATAACTCAGCGAGAGAAGCACAATAGAGCAATAAAAAATGACATCCCACTGTCTGAATGAGTTTTCATGTTAAATTGTAAAATCAACTATTTCCTTATGGGGGACCCTACAATGTACTGAGGAACAACAGGAGAGATGTTTCCCTCATGTATTTCAGCAGAAAATAACAATTCCACTCAAGTTCACCCTTTCTGCTCACACTGCGCATAACTCAGCGAGAGAAGCACAATAGAGCAATAAAAAATGACATCCCACTGTCTGAATGAGTTTTCATGTTAAATTGAGAATTCAACTATTTCCTTATGGGGGAACCTACAATGTACTGAGGAACAACAGGAGAGATGTTTCCCTCATGTATTTCAGCAGAAAATAACAATTCCACTCAAGTTCACCATTTCTGCTCACACTGCGCATAACTCAGCGAGAGAAGCACAATAGAGCAATAAAAAATGACATCCCACTGTCTGAATGAGTTTTCATGTTAAATTGAGTATTCAACTATTTCCTTATGGGGGAACCTACAATGTACTGAGGAACAACAGGAGAGATGTTTCCCTCATGTATTTCAGCAGAAAATAACAATTCCACTCAAGTTCACCCTTTCTGCTCACACTGCGCATAACTCAGCGAGAGAAGCACAATAGAGCAATAAAAAATGACATCCCACTGTCTGAATGAGTTTTCATGTTAAATTGAGTATTCAACTATTTCCTTATGGGGGACCCTACAATGTACTGAGTAAAAACAGGAGAGATGTTTCCCTCATGTATTTCAGCAGAAAATAACAATTCCACTCAAGTTCACCCTTTCTGCTCACACTGCGCATAACTCAGCGAGAGAAGCACAATAGAGCAATAAAAAATGACATCCCACTGTCTGAATGAGTTTTTATGTTAAATTGAGAATTCAACTATTTCCTTATGGGGGGACCTACAATGTACTCAGGAATAACAGGAGAGATGTTTCCCTCATGTATTTCAGCAGAAAATAACAATTCCACTCAAGTTCACCCTTTCTGCTCACACTGCGCATAACTCAGCGAGAGAAGCACAATAGAGCAATAAAAAATGACATCCCACTGTCTGAATGAGTTTTTATGTTAAATTGAGAATTCAACTATTTCCTTATGGGGGAACCTACAATGTACTGAGGAACAACAGGAGAGATGTTTCCCTCATGTATTTCAGCAGAAAATAACAATTCCACTCAAGTTCACCCTTTCTGCTCACACTGCGCATAACTCAGCGAGAGAAGCACAATAGAGCAATAAAAAATGACATCCCACTGTCTGAATGAGTTTTCATGTTAAATTGAGAATTCAACTATTTCCTTATGGGGGAACCTACAATGTACTGAGGAACAACAGGAGAGATGTTTCCCTCATGTATTTCAGCAGAAAATAACAATTCCACTCAAGTTCACCATTTCTGCTCACACTGCGCATAACTCAGCGAGAGAAGCACAATAGAGCAATAAAAAATGACATCCCACTGTCTGAATGAGTTTTCATGTTAAATTGAGTATTCAACTATTTCCTTATGGGGGAACCTACAATGTACTGAGGAACAACAGGAGAGATGTTTCCCTCATGTATTTCAGCAGAAAATAACAATTCCACTCAAGTTCACCCTTTCTGCTCACACTGCGCATAACTCAGCGAGAGAAGCACAATAGAGCAATAAAAAATGACATCCCACTGTCTGAATGAGTTTTCATGTTAAATTGAGTATTCAACTATTTCCTTATGGGGGACCCTACAATGTACTGAGTAAAAACAGGAGAGATGTTTCCCTCATGTATTTCAGCAGAAAATAACAATTCCACTCAAGTTCACCCTTTCTGCTCACAATGCGCATAACTCAGCGAGAGAAGCACAATAGCGCAATAAAAAATGACATCCCACTGTCTGAATGAGTTTTCATGTTAAATTGAGAATTCAACTATTTCCTTATGGGGGGACCTACAATGTACTCAGGAATAACAGGAGAGATGTTTCCCTCATGTATTTCAGCAGAAAATAACAATTCCACTCAAGTTCACCCTTTCTGCTCACACTGCGCATAACTCAGCGAGAGAAGCACAATAGAGCAATAAAAAATGACATCCCACTGTCTGAATGAGTTTTCATGTTAAATTGAGAATTCAACTATTTCCTTATGGGGGAACCTACAATGTACTGAGGAATAACAGGAGAGATGTTTCCCTCATGTATTTCAGCAGAAAATAACAATTCCACTCATGTTCACCCTTTCTGCTCACACTGCGCATAACTCAGCGAGAGAAGCACAATAGAGCAATAAAAAATGACATCCCACTGTCTGAATGAGTTTTTATGTTAAATTGAGAATTCAACTATTACCTTATGGGGGAACCTACAATGTACTGAGGAACAACAGGAGAGATGTTTCCCTCATGTATTTCAGCAGAAAATAACAATTCCACTCAAGTTCACCCTTTCTGCTCACACTGCGCATAACTCAGCGAGAGAAGCACAATAGAGCAATAAAAAATGACATCCCACTGTCTGAATGAGTTTTCATGTTAAATTGAGTATTCAACTATTTCCTTATGGGGGACCCTACAATGTACTGAGTAACAACAGGAGAGATGTTTCCCTCATGTATTTCAGCAGAAAATAACAATTCCACTCAAGTTCACCCTTTCTGCTCACACTGCGCATAACTCAGCGAGAGAAGCACAATAGAGCAATAAAAAATGACATCCCACTGTCTGAATGAGTTTTTATGTTAAATTGAGAATTCAACTATTTCCTTATGGGGGAACCTACAATGTACTGAGGAACAACAGGAGAGATGTTTCCCTCATGTATTTCAGCAGAAAATAACAATTCCACTCAAGTTCACCCTTTCTGCTCACACTGCGCATAACTCAGCGAGAGAAGCACAATAGAGCAATAAAAAATGACATCCCACTGTCTGAATGAGTTTTCATGTTAAATTGAGAATTCAACTATTTCCTTATGGGGGAACCTACAATGTACTGAGGAACAACAGGAGAGATGTTTCCCTCATGTATTTCAGCAGAAAATAACAATTCCACTCAAGTTCACCATTTCTGCTCACACTGCGCATAACTCAGCGAGAGAAGCACAATAGAGCAATAAAAAATGACATCCCACTGTCTGAATGAGTTTTCATGTTAAATTGAGTATTCAACTATTTCCTTATGGGGGAACCTACAATGTACTGAGGAACAACAGGAGAGATGTTTCCCTCATGTATTTCAGCAGAAAATAACAATTCCACTCAAGTTCACCCTTTCTGCTCACACTGCGCATAACTCAGCGAGAGAAGCACAATAGAGCAATAAAAAATGACATCCCACTGTCTGAATGAGTTTTCATGTTAAATTGAGTATTCAACTATTTCCTTATGGGGGACCCTACAATGTACTGAGTAAAAACAGGAGAGATGTTTCCCTCATGTATTTCAGCAGAAAATAACAATTCCACTCAAGTTCACCCTTTCTGCTCACAATGCGCATAACTCAGCGAGAGAAGCACAATAGCGCAATAAAAAATGACATCCCACTGTCTGAATGAGTTTTCATGTTAAATTGAGAATTCAACTATTTCCTTAAGGGGGAACCTACAATGTACTGAGGAACAACCGGAGAGATGTTTCCCTCATGTATTTCAGCAGAAAATAACAATTCCACTCAAGTTCACCCTTTCTGCTCACAATGCGCATAACTCAGCGAGAGAAGCACAATAGAGCAATAAAAAATGACATCCCACTGTCTGAATGAGTTTTCATGTTAAATTGTAAAATCAACTATTTCCTTATGGGGGACCCTACAATGTACTGAGGAACAACAGGAGAGATGTTTCCCTCATGTATTTCAGCAGAAAATAACAATTCCACTCAAGTTCACCCTTTCTGCTCACACTGCGCATAACTCAGCGAGAGAAGCACAATAGAGCAATAAAAAATGACATCCCACTGTCTGAATGAGTTTTCATGTTAAATTGAGAATTCAACTATTTCCTTATGGGGGAACCTACAATGTACTGAGGAACAACAGGAGAGATGTTTCCCTCATGTATTTCAGCAGAAAATAACAATTCCACTCAAGTTCACCCTTTCTGCTCACACTGCGCATAACTCAGCGAGAGAAGCACAATAGAGCAATAAAAAATGACATCCCACTGTCTGAATGAGTTTTCATGTTAAATTGAGAATTCAACTATTTCCTTATGGGGGAACCTACAATGTACTGAGGAACAACAGGAGAGATGTTTCCCTCATGTATTTCAGCAGAAAATAACAATTCCACTCAAGTTCACCATTTCTGCTCACACTGCGCATAACTCAGCGAGAGAAGCACAATAGAGCAATAAAAAATGACATCCCACTGTCTGAATGAGTTTTCATGTTAAATTGAGTATTCAACTATATCCTTATGGGGGAACCTACAATGTACTGAGGAACAACAGGAGAGATGTTTCCCTCATGTATTTCAGCAGAAAATAACAATTCCACTCAAGTTCACCCTTTCTGCTCACACTGCGCATAACTCAGCGAGAGAAGCACAATAGAGCAATAAAAAATGACATCCCACTGTCTGAATGAGTTTTCATGTTAAATTGAGTATTCAACTATTTCCTTATGGGGGACCCTACAATGTACTGAGTAAAAACAGGAGAGATGTTTCCCTCATGTATTTCAGCAGAAAATAACAATTCCACTCAAGTTCACCCTTTCTGCTCACAATGCGCATAACTCAGCGAGAGAAGCACAATAGCGCAATAAAAAATGACATCCCACTGTCTGAATGAGTTTTCATGTTAAATTGAGAATTCAACTATTTCCTTATGGGGGGACCTACAATGTACTCAGGAATAACAGGAGAGATGTTTCCCTCATGTATTTCAGCAGAAAATAACAATTCCACTCAAGTTCACCCTTTCTGCTCACACTGCGCATAACTCAGCGAGAGAAGCACAATAGAGCAATAAAAAATGACATCCCACTGTCTGAATGAGTTTTCATGTTAAATTGAGAATTCAACTATTTCCTTATGGGGGAACCTACAATGTACTGAGGAATAACAGGAGAGATGTTTCCCTCATGTATTTCAGCAGAAAATAACAATTCCACTCAAGTTCACCCTTTCTGCTCACACTGCGCATAACTCAGCGAGAGAAGCACAATAGAGCAATAAAAAATGACATCCCACTGTCTGAATGAGTTTTTATGTTAAATTGAGAATTCAACTATTACCTTATGGGGGAACCTACAATGTACTGAGGAACAACAGGAGAGATGTTTCCCTCATGTATTTCAGCAGAAAATAACAATTCCACTCAAGTTCACCCTTTCTGCTCACACTGCGCATAACTCAGCGAGAGAAGCACAATAGAGCAATAAAAAATGACATCCCACTGTCTGAATGAGTTTTCATGTTAAATTGAGTATTCAACTATTTCCTTATGGGGGACCCTACAATGTAGTGAGGAACAACAGGAGAGATGTTTCCCTCATGTATTTCAGCAGAAAATAACAATTCCACTCAAGTTCACCCTTTCTGCTCACAATGCGCATAACTCAGCGAGAGAAGCACAATAGCGCAATAAAAAATGACATCCCACTGTCTGAATGAGTTTTCATGTTAAATTGAGAATTCAACTATTTCCTTATGGGGGGACCTACAATGTACTCAGGAATAACAGGAGAGATGTTTCCCTCATGTATTTCAGCAGAAAATAACAATTCCACTCAAGTTCACCCTTTCTGCTCACACTGCGCATAACTCAGCGAGAGAAGCACAATAGAGCAATAAAAAATGACATCCCACTGTCTGAATGAGTTTTCATGTTAAATTGAGAATTCAACTATTTCCTTATGGGGGAACCTACAATGTACTGAGGAATAACAGGAGAGATGTTTCCCTCATGTATTTCAGCAGAAAATAACAATTCCACTCAAGTTCACCCTTTCTGCTCACACTGCGCATAACTCAGCGAGAGAAGCACAATAGAGCAATAAAAAATGACATCCCACTGTCTGAATGAGTTTTCATGTTAAATTGAGAATTCAACTATTTCCTTATGGGGGAACCTACAATGTACTCAGGAATAACAGGAGAGATGTTTCCCTCATGTATTTCAGCAGAAAATAACAATTCCACTCAAGTTCACCCTTTCTGCTCACACTGCGCATAACTCAGCGAGAGAAGCACAATAGAGCAATAAAAAATGACATCCCACTGTCTGAATGAGTTTTCATGTTAAATTGAGAATTCAACTATTTCCTTATGGGGGAACCTACAATGTACTGAGGAACAACAGGAGAGATGTTTCCCTCATGTATTTCAGCAGAAAATAACAATTCCACTCAAGTTCACCCTTTCTGCTCACACTGCGCATAACTCAGCGAGAGAAGCACAATAGAGCAATAAAAAATGACATCCCACTGTCTGAATGAGTTTTTATTTTAAATTGAGAATTCAACTATTTCCTTATGGGGGGACCTACAATGTACTCAGGAATAACAGGAGAGATGTTTCCCTCATGTATTTCAGCAGAAAATAACAATTCCACTCAAGTTCACCCTTTCTGCTCACACTGCGCATAACTCAGCGAGAGAAGCACAATAGAGCAATAAAAAATGACATCCCACTGTCTGAATGAGTTTTCATGTTAAATTGAGAATTCAACTATTTCCTTATGGGGGTACCTACAATGTACTCAGGAATAACAGGAGAGATGTTTCCCTCATGTATTTCAGCAGAAAATAACAATTCCACTCAAGTTCACCCTTTCTGCTCACACTGCGCATAACTCAGCGAGAGAAGCACAATAGAGCAATAAAAAATGACATCCCACTGTCTGAATGAGTTTTCATGTTAAATTGTAAAATCAACTATTTCCTTATGGGGGAACCTACAATGTACTGAGGAACAACAGGAGAGATGTTTCCCTCATGTATTTCAGCAGAAAATAACAATTCCACTCAAGTTCACCCTTTCTGCTCACACTGCGCATAACTCAGCGAGAGAAGCACAATAGAGCAATAAAAAATGACATCCCACTGTCTGAATGAGTTTTCATGTTAAATTGAGAATTCAACTATTTCCTTATGGGGGAAGCTACAATGTACTGAGGAACAACAGGAAAGATGTTTCCCTCATGTATTTCAGCAGAAAATAACAATTCCACTCAAGTTCACCCTTTCTGCTCACACTGCGCATAACTCAGCGAGAGAAGCACAATAGAGCAATAAAAAATGACATCCCACTGTCTGAATGAGTTTTCATGTTAAATTGAGAATTCAACTATTTCCTTTATGGGGGGACCTACAATGTACTGAGGAACAACAGGAGAGATGTTTCCCTCATGTATTTCAGCAGAAAATAACACTTCCACTCAAGTTCACCCTTTCTGCTCACACTGCGCATAACTCAGCGAGAAAAGCACAATAGAGCAATAAAAAATGACATCCCACTGTCTGAATGAGTTTTCACCCCATCAGACTTGAATTGAATTAGGGTTAACGATAAGGCTGAAACTAGGGTTAGGGTTAGGGTTAGCTGAAATTAGGGTTAGGGTTTCTGCGTTCCTCAAGTATTAGAAACCCCAAATTTGGCGTGGGCGCTTCTTTGGGGCTCTTGATGAAATAGCACGTGGCCCCATGTCTCTAGGACAAAGTTGAAATTTCACCCCATAGACTTGCATTGAATTAGGGTTAACGTTAAGGCTGAAACTAGGGTTAGGGTTAGGGTTAGTTGAAATTAGGGTTAGGGTTTCTGCCTTCCTCAAGTATTAGAAACCCCAAATTTTGCGTGGACACTTCTTGGGGGCTCCTGATGAAAACGCAAATGGTCCCATGTCTCTAGGACAAAGTTGAAATTTCACCCCATAGACTTGCATTGAATTAGGGTTAACGTTAAGGCTGAAACTAGGGTTAGGGTTAGGGTTAGTTGAAATTAGGGTTAGGGTTTCTGCGTTCCTCAAGTACTAGAAGACCCAAATTCGGCATGTGCGCTTCTTTGGGGGCTCTTGATGAAAAAGCAAGTGGCCCCATGTCTCTAGGACAAAGTTGAAATGTCAACCCATAGACTTGCATTGAATGAGGGTTAAGGATAAGGCTGAAAGTAGGGTTAGGGTAGGGATGGAGTTGTTATTCTCTGCTGCAATACATGAGGGAAACATCTCTCATGTTGTTCCTCAGTACATTTTAGGTTCCCCAACAAGGAAAAAGGTGAATTCTGAATTTAACATGAAAACTCATTCAGACGTCAGGATGTCATTCTTTATGGTGTTTATTGGCCTTATCTCAACGATTTGAGAGGTTGTTTTGTTTTTTTTTTTTAAAGGAGCAGCAGTGATATCTGTGCTGACTTACTCTGAAAGAATTCTGTTTCTCCTGTTTCTGAGCTGAATTGAAAGTCTCCATGCAAGACAACAGCTGCACACAGCTGCACACAGCTTTACACTTGAACACTCATTCATACACATGAGCCTGAAGGAATAAACAGAGGTCTGTCATCAGTCATGGCGTGAAAAAATATTTTCTGCTCCTCCTGTGTTCATAAAGAGTTTTTTTTTTATATCTTTTTTAATGTTCCCCAGTAAATTGAGTGTTATTCAAGCAGCAGAAGCAGCATCAGCAACACCAGCAGCTGCTGAAGTACTTTAATTGGTTTGTAATCAGACTTACAAGTCTGTTTACAAACAACTTCAGACTTCAAAGCGTTTGAACGGCTTTGATCATCAGACCTAAAAGTCTGTTTACAAACAACTTCAGACTTCAAAGTTTTTGAAAATGTTTGAACACGCATTCCATCACTTTGATGTCTGTTTTCTTCAAGCAGCAGCATTTTTTATTGAGCAAATTGTATTCTGTGTGGAATAACAGGTTGGATTTTTTTTTCTCTCTTGTTCCTCAGCTGAATCAAGACAACTATGAAAGTAAACAGTCGCATAAAGATTTTGAAAAGAAAACTCATTCAACCATTTGGATTTCTTTTTTTTATTGTGGTTATGGGCCTTATCTCAACAAGTTGAGATGTTGTCTTTTTTTTTGAAGGAGCAGCTGTGATATCTGTGCTGACTTACTCTGAAAGAACTCTGTTTCTCCTGTTTCTGAGCTGAATGAAAGTCTCCATGCAAGACAACAGCTGCACACAGCTGCACACAGCTTTACACTTGAACACTCATTCATACACATGAGCCTGAAGGAATAAACAGAGGTCTGTCATCAGTCAATGGCGTGAAAAAATATTTTCTGCCCTCCTGTGTTCATAAAGAGTTTTTTTTTTATATCTTTTTTAATGTTCCCCAGTAAATTGAGTGTTATTCAAGCAGCAGAAGCAGCATCAGCAACGCCAGCAGCTGCTGAAGCACTTTAATTGGTTTGTAATCAGACTTACAAGTCTGTTTACAAACAACTTCAGACTTCAAAGCGTTTGAACGGCTTTGATCATCAGACCTAAAAGTCTGTTTACAAACACAACTTCAGACTTCAAAGCTTTTGCAAATGTTTCAACACGCATTCCATCACTTTGATGTCTTTTTTCTTCAAGCAGCAGCATTTTTTATTGAGCAAATTGTATTCTGTGTGGAATAACAGGTTGGATTTTTTTTTCTCTTTTGTTCCTCAGCTGAATCAAGACATCTATGAAAGTAAACAGTCGCATACAGATTTTGAAAAGAAAACTCATTCAACCACTTGGATTTCTTCTTTTATTGTGGTTATGGGCCTTATCTCAACAAGTTGAGATGTTGTCTTTTTTTTGAAGGAGCAGCTGTGATATCTGTGCTGACTTACTCTGAAAGAACTCTGTTTCTCCTGTTTCTGAGCTGAATGAAAGTCTCCATGCAAGACAACAGCTGCACAGAGCTGCACACAGCTTTACACTTGAACACTCATTCATACACATGAGCCTGGAGGAATAAACATAGCAAAACAAAGATTCAAATGAAACTGACAATACACCAGGTCAGTGTTCATCAAGCAACGGAATACGCACAGTGCCCCTCAATCTCAGACCAACAGAGAGTCGACTGTGAACGAGCGTCACCTGATATTCATCATACGGTCTGTGTCTCCACCCACAGGCGTAATGGTGCCACTGCACATCACCAAACGCATAAGAACAAATCAACCATGTAAATGAATCGACACCACTGAAACAAGAGAGAAATTGTTTCATCAATAACTGGAATAATTTTATTAAAAATATAAATATATATATATATATATATATATATATTTCAATAGTTATCTGCTTTAATCAATGTGTGTGGGGGGAGTGGGGGCACTGAATTAGTGAATTCAGGAATTTGTGAAAGAAAACAAGTGCTTTATGCTCATTGCGAGCATAAAAGGTGAACTTGAATGGAATTGTAATTCTCTGCTGAAAAAAATAAGGAAAAAATCTTTCCTGTTGTTCCTCTATTGTCAGTCTCATTTGAATCTTTGTTTTGCTTTGTTTATTCCTCCAGGCTGATGAGTATGAATGAGTATTCAAGTGTAAAGCTGTGTGCAGCTCTGTTTTCTTGCATAGAGACTTTAATTCAGCTCAGAAACAGGAGAAAAAGAGTTATTTCAGAGTAAGTCAGCACAGATATCACTGCTGCTCCTTCAAAAAAAAGATTTCAACTATTTCCTTATGGGGGAACCTACAATGTAGTGAGGAACAACAGGAGAGATGTTTCCCTCATGTATTTCAGCAGAAAATAACAATTCCACTCAAGTTCACCCTTTCTGCTCACACTGCGCATAACTCAGCGAGAGAAGCACAATAGAGCAATAAAAAATGACATCCCACTGTCTGAATGAGTTTTCATGTTAAATTGAGAATTCAACTATTTCCTTATGGGGGAACCTACAATGTACTGAGGAACAACAGGAGAGATGTTTCCCTCATGTATTTCAGCAGAAAATAACAATTCCACTCAAGTTCACCCTTTCTGCTCACACTGCGCATAACTCAGCGAGAGAAGCACAATAGAGCAATAAAAAATGACATCCCACTGTCTGAATGAGTTTTTATGTTAAATTGAGAATTCAACTATTTCCTTATGGGGGAACCTACAATGTACTGAGGAACAACAGGAGAGATGTTTCCCTCATGTATTTCAGCAGAAAATAACAATTCCACTCAAGTTCACCCTTTCTGCTCACACTGCGCATAACTCAGCGAGAGAAGCACAATAGAGCAATAAAAAATGACATCCCACTGTCTGAATGAGTTTTCATGTTAAATTGAGAATTCAACTATTTCCTTATGGGGGAACCTACAATGTACTGAGGAACAACAGGAGAGATGTTTCCCTCATGTATTTCAGCAGAAAATAACAATTCCACTCAAGTTCACCATTTCTGCTCACACTGCGCATAACTCAGCGAGAGAAGCACAATAGCGCAATAAAAAATGACATCCCACTGTCTGAATGAGTTTTCATGTTAAATTGAGAATTCAACTATTTCCTTATGGGGGGACCTACAATGTACTCAGGAATAACAGGAGAGATGTTTCCCTCATGTATTTCAGCAGAAAATAACAATTCCACTCAAGTTCACCCTTTCTGCTCACACTGCGCATAACTCAGCGAGAGAAGCACAATAGAGCAATAAAAAATGACATCCCACTGTCTGAATGAGTTTTCATGTTAAATTGAGTATTCAACTATTTCCTTATGGGGGAACCTACAATGTACTGAGGAACAACAGGAGAGATGTTTCCCTCATGTATTTCAGCAGAAAATAACAATTCCACTCAAGTTCACCCTTTCTGCTCACACTGCGCATAACTCAGCGAGAGAAGCACAATAGAGCAATAAAAAATGACATCCCACTGTCTGAATGAGTTTTTATGTTAAATTGTAAAATCAACTATTTCCTTATGGGGGACCCTACAATGTACTGAGGAACAACAGGAGAGATGTTTCCCTCATGTATTTCAGCAGAAAATAACAATTCCACTCAAGTTCACCCTTTCTGCTCACACTGCGCATAACTCAGCGAGAGAAGCACAATAGAGCAATAAAAAATGACATCCCACTGTCTGAATGAGTTTTCATGTTAAATTGAGAATTCAACTATTTCCTTATGGGGGAACCTACAATGTACTGAGGAACAACAGGAGAGATGTTTCCCTCATGTATTTCAGCAGAAAATAACAATTCCACTCAAGTTCACCCTTTCTGCTCACACTGCGCATAACTCAGCGAGAGAAGCACAATAGAGCAATAAAAAATGACATCCCACTGTCTGAATGAGTTTTCATGTTAAATTGTAAAATCAACTATTTCCTTATGGCGGACCCTACAATGTACTGAGGAACAACAGGAGAGATGTTTCCCTCATGTATTTCAGCAGAAAATAACAATTCCACTCAAGTTCACCCTTTCTGCTCACACTGCGCATAACTCAGCGAGAGAAGCACAATAGAGCAATAAAAAATGACATCCCACTGTCTGAATGAGTTTTTATGTTAAATTGAGAATTCAACTATTTCCTTATGGGGGGGACCTACAATGTACTCAGGAATAACAGGAGAGATGTTTCCCTCATGTATTTCAGCAGAAAATAACAATTCCACTCAAGTTCACCCTTTCTGCTCACACTGCGCATAACTCAGCGAGAGAACTACAATAGAGCAATAAAAAATGACATCCCACTGTCTGAATGAGTTTTTATGTTAAATTGAGAATTCAACTATTTCCTTATGGGGGAACCTACAATGTACTGAGGAACAACAGGAGAGATGTTTCCCTCATGTATTTCAGCAGAAAATAACAATTCCACTCAAGTTCACCCTTTCTGCTCACACTGCGCATAACTCAGCGAGAGAAGCACAATAGAGCAATAAAAAATGACATCCCACTGTCTGAATGAGTTTTCATGTTAAATTGAGAATTCAACTATTTCCTTATGGGGGAACCTACAATGTACTGAGGAACAACAGGAGAGATGTTTCCCTCATGTATTTCAGCAGAAAATAACAATTCCACTCAAGTTCACCATTTCTGCTCACACTGCGCATAACTCAGCGAGAGAAGCACAATAGAGCAATAAAAAATGACATCCCACTGTCTGAATGAGTTTTCATGTTAAATTGAGAATTCAACTATTTCCTTATGGGGTAACCTACAATGTACTGAGGAACAACAGGAGAGATGTTTCCCTCATGTATTTCAGCAGAAAATAACAATTCCACTCAAGTTCACCCTTTCTGCTCACACTGCGCATAACTCAGCGAGAGAAGCACAATAGAGCAATAAAAAATGACATCCCACTGTCTGAATGAGTTTTTATGTTAAATTGAGAATTCAACTATTTCCTTATGGGGGAACCTACAATGTACTGAGGAACAACAGGAGAGATGTTTCCCTCATGTATTTCAGCAGAAAATAACAATTCCACTCAAGTTCACCCTTTCTGCTCACACTGCGCATAACTCAGCGAGAGAAGCACAATAGAGCAATAAAAAATGACATCCCACTGTCTGAATGAGTTTTCATGTTAAATTGAGAATTCAACTATTTCCTTATGGGGGAACCTACAATGTACTGAGGAACAACAGGAGAGATGTTTCCCTGATGTATTTCAGCAGAAAATAACAATTCCACTCAAGTTCACCATTTCTGCTCACACTGCGCATAACTCAGCGAGAGAAGCACAATAGAGCAATAAAAAATGACATCCCACTGTCTGAATGAGTTTTCATGTTAAATTGAGAATTCAACTATTTCCTTATGGGGGAACCTACAATGTACTGAGGAACAACAGGAGAGATGTTTCCCTCATGTATTTCAGCAGAAAATAACAATTCCACTCAAGTTCACCCTTTCTGCTCACACTGCGCATAACTCAGCGAGAGAAGCACAATAGAGCAATAAAAAATGACATCCCACTGTCTGAATGAGTTTTTATGTTAAATTGAGAATTCAACTATTTCCTTATGGGGGAACCTACAATGTAGTGAGGAACAACAGGAGAGATGTTTCCCTCATGTATTTCAGCAGAAAATAACAATTCCACTCAAGTTCACCCTTTCTGCTCACACTGCGCATAACTCAGCGAGAGAAGCACAATAGAGCAATAAAAAATGACATCCCACTGTCTGAATGAGTTTTCATGTTAAATTGAGAATTCAACTATTTCCTTATGGGGGAACCTACAATGTACTGAGGAACAACAGGAGAGATGTTTCCCTCATGTATTTCAGCAGAAAATAACAATTCCACTCAAGTTCACCCTTTCTGCTCACACTGCGCATAACTCAGCGAGAGAAGCACAATAGAGCAATAAAAAATGACATCCCACTGTCTGAATGAGTTTTCATGTTAAATTGAGAATTCAACTATTTCCTTATGGGGGGACCTACAATGTACTCAGGAATAACAGGAGAGATGTTTCCCTCATGTATTTCAGCAGAAAATAACAATTCCACTCAAGTTCACCCTTTCTGCTCACACTGCGCATAACTCAGCGAGAGAAGCACAATAGAGCAATAAAAAATGACATCCCACTGTCTGAATGAGTTTTCATGTTAAATTGAGAATTCAACTATTTCCTTATGGGGGAACCTACAATGTACTGAGGAACAACAGGAGAGATGTTTCCCTCATGTATTTCAGCAGAAAATAACAATTCCACTCAAGTTCACCCTTTCTGCTCACACTGCGCATAACTCAGCGAGAGAAGCACAATAGAGCAATAAAAAATGACATCCCACTGTCTGAATGAGTTTTTATGTTAAATTGAGAATTCAACTATTTCCTTATGGGGGGACCTACAATGTACTCAGGAATAACAGGAGAGATGTTTCCCTCATGTATTTCAGCAGAAAATAACAATTCCACTCAAGTTCACCCTTTCTGCTCACACTGCGCATAACTCAGCGAGAGAAGCACAATAGAGCAATAAAAAATGACATCCCACTGTCTGAATGAGTTTTCATGTTAAATTGAGAATTCAACTATTTCCTTATGGGGGTACCTACAATGTACTCAGGAATAACAGGAGAGATGTTTCCCTCATGTATTTCAGCAGAAAATAACAATTCCACTCAAGTTCACCCTTTCTGCTCACACTGCGCATAACTCAGCGAGAGAAGCACAATAGAGCAATAAAAAATAACATCCCACTGTCTGAATGAGTTTTCATGTTAAATTGTAAAATCAACTATTTCCTTATGGGGGACCCTACAATGTACTGAGGAACAACAGGAGAGATGTTTCCCTCATGTATTTCAGCAGAAAATAACAATTCCACTCAAGTTCACCCTTTCTGCTCACACTGCGCATAACTCAGCGAGAGAAGCACAATAGCGCAATAAAAAATGACATCCCACTGTCTGAATGAGTTTTCATGTTAAATTGAGAATTCAACTATTTCCTTATGGGGGGACCTACAATGTACTCAGGAATAACAGGAGAGATGTTTCCCTCATGTATTTCAGCAGAAAATAACAATTCCACTCAAGTTCACCCTTTCTGCTCACACTGCGCATAACTCAGCGAGAGAAGCACAATAGAGCAATAAAAAATGACATCCCACTGTCTGAATGAGTTTTCATGTTAAATTGTAAAATCAACTATTTCCTTATGGGGGAACCTACAATGTACTGAGGAACAACAGGAGAGATGTTTCCCTCATGTATTTCAGCAGAAAATAACAATTCCACTCAAGTTCACCCTTTCTGCTCACACTGCGCATAACTCAGCGAGAGAAGCACAATAGAGCAATAAAAAATGACATCCCACTGTCTGAATGAGTTTTCATGTTAAATTGAGAATTCAACTATTTCCTTATGGGGGAACCTACAATGTACTGAGGAACAACAGGAAAGATGTTTCCCTCATGTATTTCAGCAGAAAATAACAATTCCACTCAAGTTCACCCTTTCTGCTCACACTGCGCATAACTCAGCGAGAGAAGCACAATAGAGCAATAAAAAATGACATCCCACTGTCTGAATGAGTTTTCATGTTAAATTGAGAATTCAACTATTTCCTTTATGGGGGGACCTACAATGTACTGAGGAACAACAGGAGAGATGTTTCCCTCATGTATTTCAGCAGAAAATAACACTTCCACTCAAGTTCACCCTTTCTGCTCACACTGCGCATAACTCAGCGAGAAAAGCACAATAGAGCAATAAAAAATGACATCCCACTGTCTGAATGAGTTTTCACCCCATCAGACTTGAATTGAATTAGGGTTAACGATAAGGCTGAAACTAGGGTTAGGGTTAGGGTTAGCTGAAATTAGGGTTAGGGTTTCTGCGTTCCTCAAGTATTAGAAACCCCAAATTTGGCGTGGGCGCTTCTTTGGGGCTCTTGATGAAATAGCAAGTGGCCCCATGTCTCTAGGACAAAGTTGAAATTTCACCCCATAGACTTGCATTGAATTAGGGTTAACGTTAAGGCTGAAACTAGGGTTAGGGTTAGGGTTAGTTGAAATTAGGGTTAGGGTTTCTGCCTTCCTCAAGTATTAGAAACCCCAAATTTTGCGTGGACACTTCTTGGGGGCTCCTGATGAAAAAGCAAATGGTCCCATGTCTCTAGGACAAAGTTGAAATTTCACCCCATAGACTTGCATTGAATTAGGGTTAACGTTAAGGCTGAAACTATGGTTAGGGTTAGGGTTAGTATAAATTAGGGTTAGGGTTTCTGCGTTCCTCAAGTACTAGAAGACCCAAATTCGGCATGTGCGCTTCTTTGGGGGCTCTTGATGAAAAAGCAAGTGGCCCCATGTCTCTAGGACAAAGTTGAAATGTCAACCCATAGACTTGCATTGAATGAGGGTTAAGGATAAGGCTGAAAGTAGGGTTAGGGTAGGGATGGAGTTGTTATTCTCTGCTGCAATACATGAGGGAAACATCTCTCATGTTGTTCCTCAGTACATTTTAGGTTCCCCAACAAGGAAAAATGTGAATTCTGAATTTAACATGAAAACTCATTCAGACGTCAGGATGTCATTCTTTATGGTGTTTATTGGCCTTATCTCAACGATTTGAAAGGTTGTTTTTTTTTTTTTTTTTAAAGGAGCAGCAGTGATATCTGTGCTGACTTACTCTGAAAGAATTCTGTTTCTCCTGTTTCTGAGCTGAATTGAAAGTCTCCATGCAAGACAACAGCTGCACACAGCTGCACACAGCTTTACACTTGAACACTCATTCATACACATGAGCCTGAAGGAATAAACAGAGGTCTGTCATCAGTCATGGCGTGAAAAAATATTTTCTGCTCCTCCTGTGTTCATAAAGAGTTTTTTTTTTATATCTTTTTTAATGTTCCCCAGTAAATTGAGTGTTATTCAAGCAGCAGAAGCAGCATCAGCAACACCAGCAGCTGCTGAAGTACTTTAATTGGTTTGTAATCAGACATACAAGTCTGTTTACAAACAACTTCAGACTTCAAAGCGTTTGAACGGCTTTGATCATCAGACCTAAAAGTCTGTTTACAAACAACTTCAGACTTCAAAGTTTTTGAAAATGTTTGAACACGCATTCCATCACTTTGATGTCTGTTTTCTTCAAGCAGCAGCATTTTTTATTGAGCAAATTGTATTCTGTGTGGAATAACAGGTTGGATTTTTTTTTCTCTCTTGTTCCTCAGCTGAATCAAGACAACTATGAAAGTAAACAGTCGCATAAAGATTTTGAAAAGAAAACTCATTCAACCATTTGGATTTCTTTTTTTTATTGTGGTTATGGGCCTTATCTCAACAAGTTGAGATGTTGTCTTTTTTTTTGAAGGAGCAGCTGTGATATCTGTGCTGACTTACTCTGAAAGAACTCTGTTTCTCCTGTTTCTGAGCTGAATGAAAGTCTCCATGCAAGACAACAGCTGCACACAGCTGCACACAGCTTTACACTTGAACACTCATTCATACACATGAGCCTGAAGGAATAAACAGAGGTCTGTCATCAGTCAATGGCGTGAAAAAATATTTTCTGCTCCTCCTGTGTTCATAAAGAGTTTTTTTTTTATATCTTTTTTAATGTTCCCCAGTAAATTGAGTGTTATTCAAGCAGCAGAAGCAGCATCAGCAACGCCAGCAGCTGCTGAAGCACTTTAATTGGTTTGTAATCAGACTTACAAGTCTGTTTACAAACAACTTCAGACTTCAAAGCGTTTGAATGGCTTTGATCATCAGACCTAAAAGTCTGTTTACAAACAACTTCAGACTTCAAAGCGTTTGAACGGCTTTGATCATCAAACCTAAAAGTCTGTTTACAAACAACTTCAGACTTCAAAGTTTTTGAAAATGTTTCAACACGCATTCCATCACTTTGATGTCTGTTTTCTTCAAGTAGCAGCATTTTTTATTGAGCAAATTGTATTCTGTGTGGAATAACAGGTTGGATTTTTTTTTCTCTCTTGTTCCTCAGCTGAATCAAGACATCTATGAAAGTAAACAGTCGCATACAAATTTTGAAAAGAAAACTCATTCAACCACTTGGTTTTCTTCTTTTATTGTGGTTATGGGCCTTATCTCAACAAGTTGAGATGTTTTCTTTTTTGTTGAAGGAGCAGCTGTGATATCTGTGCTGACTTACTCTGAAAGAACTCTGTTTCTCCTGTTTCTGAGCTGAATGAAAGTCTCCATGCAAGACAACAGCTGCACACAGCTGCACACAGCTTTACACTTGAACACTCATTCATACACATGAGCCTGAAGGAATAAACAGAAGTCTGTCATCAGTCATGGCGTGAAAAAATATTTTCTGCTCCTCCTGTGTTCATAAAGAGCTTTTGTTTTATATCTTTTTTAATGTTCCCCAGTAAATTGAGTGTTATTCAAGCAGCAGAAGCAGCATCAGCAACGCCAGCAGCTGCTGAAGCACTTTAATTGGTTTGTAATCAGACTTACAAGTCTGTTTACAAACAACTTCAGACTTCAAAGCGTTTGAACGGCTTTGATCATCAGACCTAAAAGTCTGTTTACAAACACAACTTCAGACTTCAAAGCTTTTGCAAATGTTTCAACACGCATTCCATCACTTTGATGTCTTTTTTCTTCAAGCAGCAGCATTTTTTATTGAGCAAATTGTATTCTGTGTGGAATAACAGGTTGGATTTTTTTTTCTCTTTTGTTCCTCAGCTGAATCAAGACATCTATGAAAGTAAACAGTCGCATACAGATTTTGAAAAGAAAACTCATTCAACCACTTGGATTTCTTCTTTTATTGTGGTTATGGGCCTTATCTCAACAAGTTGAGATGTTGTCTTTTTTTTGAAGGAGCAGCTGTGATATCTGTGCTGACTTACTCTGAAAGAACTCTGTTTCTCCTGTTTCTGAGCTGAATGAAAGTCTCCATGCAAGACAACAGCTGCACAGAGCTGCACACAGCTTTACACTTGAACACTCATTCATACACATGAGCCTGGAGGAATAAACATAGCAAAACAAAGATTCAAATGAAACTGACAATACACCAGGTCAGTGTTCATCAAGCAACGGAATACGCACAGTGCCCCTCAATCTCAGACCAACAGAGAGTCGACTGTGAACGATCGTCACCTGATATTCATCATACGGTCTGTGTCTCCACCCACAGGCGTAATGGTGCCACTGCACATCACCAAACGCATAAGAACAAATCAACCATGTAAATGAATCGACACCACTGAAACAAGAGAGAAATTGTTTCATCAATAACTGGAATAATTTTATTAAAAATATAATATATATATATATATATATATATATATATATATATATATATATATATATATATATATATATATATTTCAATAGTTATCTGCTTTAATCAATGTGTGTGGGGGGAGTGGGGGCACTGAATTAGTGAATTCAGGAATTTGTGAAAGAAAACAAGTGCTTTATGCTCATTGCGAGCATAAAAGGTGAACTTGAATGGAATTGTAATTCTCTGCTGAAAAAAATAAGGAAAAAATCTTTCCTGTTGTTCCTCTATTGTCAGTCTCATTTGAATCTTTGTTTTGCTTTGTTTATTCCTCCAGGCTGATGAGTATGAATGAGTATTCAAGTGTAAAGCTGTGTGCAGCTCTGTTTTCTTGCATAGAGACTTTAATTCAGCTCAGAAACAGGAGAAAAAGAGTTATTTCAGAGTAAGTCAGCACAGATATCACTGCTGCTCCTTCAAAAAAAAGATTTCAACTATTTCCTTATGGGGGAACCTACAATGTAGTGAGGAACAACAGGAGAGATGTTTCCCTCATGTATTTCAGCAGAAAATAACAATTCCACTCAAGTTCACCCTTTCTGCTCACACTGCGCATAACTCAGCGAGAGAAGCACAATAGAGCAATAAAAAATGACATCCCACTGTCTGAATGAGTTTTCATGTTAAATTGAGAATTCAACTATTTCCTTATGGGGGAACCTACAATGTACTGAGGAACAACAGGAGAGATGTTTCCCTCATGTATTTCAACAGAAAATAACAATTCCACTCAAGTTCACCCTTTCTGCTCACACTGCACATAACTCAGCGAGAGAAGCACAATAGAGCAATAAAAAATGACATCCCACTGTCTGAATGAGTTTTCATGTTAAATTGAGAATTCAACTATTTCCTTATGGGGGAACTTACAATGTACTGAGGAACAACAGGAGAGATGTTTCCCTCATGTATTTCAGCAGAAAATAACAATTCCACTCAAGTTCACCCTTTCTGCTCACACTGCGCATAACTCAGCGAGAGAAGCACAATAGAGCAATAAAAAATGACATCCCACTGTCTGAATGAGTTTTTATGTTAAATTGAGAATTCAACTATTTCCTTATGGGGGGACCTACAATGTACTGAGGAACAACAGGAGAGATGTTTCCCTCATGTATTTCAGCAGAAAATAACAATTCCACTCAAGTTCACCCTTTCTGCTCACACTGCGCATAACTCAGCGAGAGAAGCACAATAGAGCAATAAAAAATGACATCCCACTGTCTGAATGAGTTTTCATGTTAAATTGAGAATTCAACTATTTCCTTATGGGGGAACCTACAATGTACTGAGGAACAACAGGAGAGATGTTTCCCTCATGTATTTCAGCAGAAAATAACAATTCCACTCAAGTTCACCCTTTCTGCTCACACTGCGCATAATTCAGCGAGAGAAGCACAATAGAGCAATCAAAAAATGACATCCCACTGTCTGAATGAGTTTTCATGTTAAATTGTGAAATCAACTATTTCCTTGTGGGGGAACCTACAATGTACTGAGGAACAACAGGAGAGATGTTTCCTCATGTATTTCAACAGAAAATAACAATTCCACTCAAGTTCACCCTTTCTGCTCACACTGCGCATAACTCAGCGAGAGAAGCACAATAGAGCAATAAAAAATGACATCCCACTGTCTGAATGAGTTTTCATGTTAAATTGAGAAATCAACTATTTCCTCATGGGGGAACCTACAATGTACTGAGGAACAACAGGAGAGATGTTTCCCTCATGTATTTCAGCAGAAAATAACAATTCCACTCAAGTTCACCCTTTCTGCTCACACTGCGCATAACTCAGCGAGAGAAGCACAATAGAGCAATAAAAAATGACATCCCACTGTCTGAATGAGTTTTCATGTTAAATTGAGAATTCAACTATTTGCTTATGGGGGGACCTACAATGTACTGAGGAACAACAGGAGAGATGTTTCCCTCATGTATTTCAGCAGAAAATAACAATTCCACTCAAGTTCACCCTTTCTGCTCACACTGCACATAACTCAGCGAGAGAAGCACAATAGAGCAATAAAAAATGACATCCCACTGTCTGAATGAGTTTTCATGTTAAATTGAGAATTCAACTATTTCCTTATGGGGGGACCTACAATGTACTCAAGAACAACAGGAGAGATGTTTCCCTCATGTATTTCAGCAGAAAATAACAATTGCACTCAAGTTCACCCTTTCTGCTCACACTGCGCATAACTCAGCGAGAGAAGCACAATAGAGCAATAAAAAATGACATCCCACTGTCTGAATGACTTTTTGTGTTAAATTGTGATATCAACTATTTCCTTGTGGGGGAACCTACAATGTACTGAGGAACAACAGGAGAGATGTTTCCCTCATGTATTTCAGCAGAAAATAACACTTCCACTCAAGTTCACCCTTTCTGCTCACACTGCACATAACTCAGCGAGAGAAGCACAATAGAGCAATAAAAAATGACATCGCACTGTCTGAATGAGTTTTCATGTTAAATTGAGAATTCAACTATTTCCTTATGGGGGAACCTACAATGTACTCAGGAACAACAGGAGAGATGTTTCCCTCATGTATTTCAGCAGAAAATAACAATTGCACTCAAGTTCACCCTTTCTGCTCACACTGCGCATAACTCAGCGAGAGAAGCACAATAGAGCAATAAAAAATGACATCCCACTGTCTGAATGAGTTTTCATGTTAAATTGAGAATTCAACTATTTCCTTATGGGGGAACCTACAATGTACTGAGGAACAACAGGAGAGATGTTTCCCTCATGTATTTCACCAGAAAATAACAATTCCACTCAAGTTCACCCTTTCTGCTCGCACTGCGCATAACTCAGCGAGAGAAGCACAATAGAGCAATAAAAAATGACATCCCACTGTCTGAATGAGTTTTTATGTTAAATTGAGAATTCAACTATTTCCTTATGGGGGGGACCTACAATGTACTCAGGAAAAACAGGAGAGATGTTTCCCTCATGTATTTCTTCAGAAAATAACAATTCCACTCAAGTTCACCCTTTCTGCTCACACTGCGCATAACTCAGCGAGAGAAGCACAATAGAGCAATAAAAAATGACATCCCACTGTCTGAATGAGTTTTCATGTTAAATTGAGAATTCAACTATTTCCTTATGGGGGAACCTACAATGTACTGAGGAACAACAGGAGAGATGTTTCCCTCATGTATTTCAGCAGAAAATAACAATTCCACTCAAGTTCACCCTTTCTGCTCACACTGCACATAACTCAGCGAGAGAAGCACAATGGCGCAATAAAAAATGACATCCCACTGTCTGAATGAGTTTTCATGTTAAATTGAGAATTCAGCTATTTCCTTATGGGGGGACCTACAATGTACTGAGGAACAACAGGAGAGATGTTTCCCTCATGTATTTCAGCAGAAAATAACAATTCCACTCAAGTTCACCCTTTCTGCTCACACTGCACATAACTCAGCGAGAGAAGCACAATAGAGCAATAAAAAATGACATCCCACTGTCTGAATGAGTTTTCATGTTAAATTGAGAATTCAACTATTTCCTTATGGGGGGACCTACAATGTACTGAGGAACAACAGGAGAGATGTTTCCCTCATGTATTTCAGCAGAAAATAACAATTCCACTCAAGTTCACCCTTTCTGCTCACACTGCACATAACTCAGCGAGAGAAGCACAATAGAGCAATAAAAAATGACATCCCACTGTCTGAATGAGTTTTCATGTTAAATTGAGAATTCAACTATTTCCTTCTGGGGGGACCTACAATGTACTGAGGAACAACAGGAGAGATGTTTCCCTCATGTATTTCAGCAGAAAATAACAATTCCACTCAAGTTCACCCTTTCTGCTCACACTGCGCATAACTCAGCGAGAGAAGCACAATAGAGCAATAAAAAATGACATCCCACTGTCTGAATGAGTTTTTATGTTAAATTGTGAATTCAACTATTTCCTTCTGGGGTAACTTACAATGTACTGAGGGACAACAGGAGAGATGTTTCCCTCATGTATTTCAGCAGAAAATAACAATTGCACTCAAGTTCACCCTTTCTGCTCACACTGCGCATAACTCAGCGAGAGAAGCACAATAGAGCAATAAAAAATGACATCCCACTGTCTGAATGAGTTTTCATGTTGAATTGAGAATTCAACTATTTCCTTATGGGGGGACCTACAATGTACTCAGGAACAACAGGAGAGATGTTTCCCTCATGTATTTCAGCAGAAAATAACAATTCCACTCAAGTTCACCCTTTCTGCTCACACTGCGCATAACTCAGCGAGAGAAGCACAATAGAGCAATAAAAAATGACATCCCACTGTCTGAATGAGTTTTTATGTTAAATTGAGAATTCAACTATTTCCTTATTGGGGGGACCTACAATGTACTCAGGAAAAACAGGAGAGATGTTTCCCTCATGTATTTCTTCAGAAAATAACAATTCCACTCAAGTTCACCCTTTCTGCTCACACTGCGCATAACTCAGCGAGAGAAGCACAATAGAGCAATAAAAAATGACATCCCACTGTCTGAATGAGTTTTTGTGTTAAATTGAGTATTCAACTATTTCCTTATGGGGGAACCTACAATGTACTGAGGAACAACAGGAGAGATGTTTCCCTCATGTATTTCAGCAGAAAATAACAATTCCACTCAAGTTCACCCTTTCTGCTCACACTGCGCATAACTCAGCGAGAGAAGCACAATAGAGCAATAAAAAATGACATCCCACTGTCTGAATGAGTTTTTATGTTAAATTGAGAATTCAACTATTTCCTTATGGGGGGGACCTACAATGTACTCAGGAAAAACAGGAGAGATGTTTCCCTCATGTATTTCTTCAGAAAATAACAATTCCACTCAAGTTCACCCTTTCTGCTCACACTGCGCATAACTCAGCGAGAGAAGCACAATAGAGCAATAAAAAATGACATCCCACTGTCTGAATGAGTTTTCATGTTAAATTGAGTATTCAACTATTTCCTTATGGGGGAACCTACAATGTACTGAGGAACAACAGGAGAGATGTTTCCCTCATGTATTTCAGCAGAAAATAACAATTCCACTCAAGTTCACCCTTTCTGCTCACACTGCGCATAACTCAGCAAGAGAAGCACAATAGAGCAATAAAAAATGACATCCCACTGTCTGAATGAGTTTTTATGTTAAATTGAGAATTAAACTATTTCCTTATGGGGGGACCTACAATGTACTCAGGAACAACAGGAGAGATGTTTCCCTCATGTATTTCAGCAGAAAATAACAATTCCACTCAAGTTCACCCTTTCTGCTCACACTGCGCATAACTCAGCGAGAGAAGCACAATAGAGCAATAAAAAATGACATCCTACTGTCTGAATGAGTTTTCACCCCATCAGACTTGAATTGAATTAGGGTTAACGATAAGGCTGAAACTAGGGTTAGGGTTAGGGTTAGCTGAAATTAGGGTTAGGGTTTCTGCCTTCCTCAAGTACTAGAAGACCCAAATTCGGCGTGTGCGCTTCTTTGGGGGCTCTTGATGAAATAACAAGTGGCCCCATGTCTCTAGGACAAAGTTGAAATGTCAACCCATAGACTTGCATTGAATGAGGGTTAAGGATAAGGCTGAAAGTAGGGTTAGGGTAGGGATGGAGTTGTTATTCTCTGCTGGAATACATGAGGGAAACATCTCTCATGTTGTTCCTCAGTACATTTTAGGTTCCCCAACAAGGAAAAAGGTGAATTCTGGATTTAACATGAAAACTCATTCAGACGTCAGGATGTCATTCTTTATGGTGTTTATTGGCCTTATCTCAACAATTTGAGAGGTTGTTTTTTTTTTTTTTTTTAAAGGAGCAGCAGTGATATCTGTGCTGACTTACTCTGAAAGAATTCTGTTTCTCCTGTTTCTGAGCTGAATTGAAAGTCTCCATGCAAGACAACAGCTGCACACAGCTGCACACAGCTTTACACTTGAACACTCATTCATACACATGAGCCTGAAGGAATAAACAGAGGTCTGTCATCAGTCATGGCGTGAAAAAATATTTTCTGCTCCTCCTGTGTTCATAAAGAGTTTTTTTTTATATCTTTTTTAATGTTCCCCAGTAAATTGAGTGTTATTCAAGCAGCAGAAGCAGCATCAGCAACACCAGCAGCTGCTGAAGTACTTTAATTGGTTTGTAATCAGACTTACAAGTCTGTTTACAAACAACTTCAGACTTCAAAGCGTTTGAACGGCTTTGATCATCAGACCTAAAAGTCTGTTTACAAACAACTTCAGACTTCAAAGTTTTTGAAAATGTTTCAACACGCATTCCATCACTTTGATGTCTGTTTTCTTCAAGCAGCAGCATTTTTTATTGAGCAAATTGTATTCTGTGTGGAATAACAGGTTGGATTTTTTTTTCTCTCTTGTTCCTCAGCTGAATCAAGACATCTATGAAAGTAAACAGTCGCATACAGATTTTGAAAAGAAAACTCATTCAACCACTTGGATTTCTTCTTTTATTGTGGTTATGGGCCTTATCTCAACAAGTTGAGATGTTGTCTTTTTTTTGAAGGAGCAGCTGTGATATCTGTGCTGACTTACTCTGAAAGAACTCTGTTTCTCTTGTTTCTGAGCTGAATGAAAGTCTCCACGCAAGACAACAGCTGCACAGAGCTGCACACAGCTTTACACTTGAACACTCATTCATACACATGAGCCTGGAGAAATAAACATAGCAAAACAAAGATTCAAATGAAACTGACAATACACCAGGTCAGTGTTCATCAATCTCAGACCAACAGAGAGTCGACTGTGAACGATCGTCACCTGATATTCATCATACGGTCTGTGTCTCCACCCACAGGCGAAATGGTGCCACTGCACATCACCAAACGCATAAGAACAAATCAACCATGTAAATGAATCGACACCACTGAAACAAGAGAGAAATTGTTTCATCAATAACTGGAATAATGTTATTATTAAAATATATATATATATATATTTCAATAGTTATCTGCTTTAATCAATGTGTGTGGGGGGAGTGGGGGCACTGAATTAGTGAATTCAGGAATTTGTGAAAGAAAACAAGTGCTTTATGCTCATTGCGAGCATAAAAGGTGAACTTGAATGGAATTGTAATTCTCTGCTGAAAAAAATAAGGAAAAAAACTTTCCTGTTGTTCCTCTATTGTCAGTCTCATTTGAATCTTTGTTTTGCATTGTTTATTCCTCCATGCTGATGAGTATGAATGAGTGTTCAAGTGTAAAGCTGTGTGCAGCTCTGTGCAGCTGTTTTCTTGCATAGAGACTTTAATTCAGCTCAGAAACAGGAGAAAAAGAGTTATTTCAGAGTAAGTCAGCACAGATATCACTGCTGCTCCTTCAAAAAAAAGATTTCAACTATTTCCTTATGGGGGAACCTACAATGTAGTGAGGAACAACAGGAGAGATATTTCCCTCATGTATTTCAGCAGAAAATAACAATTCAACTCAAGTTCACCCTTTCTGCTCACACTGCGCATAACTCAGCGAGAGAAGCACAATAGAGCAATAAAAAATGACATCCCACTGTCTGAATGAGTTTTCATGTTAAATTGTAAAATCAACTATTTCCTTATGGGGGAACCTACAATGTACTGAGGAACAACAGGAGAGATGTTTCCCTCATGTATTTCAGCAGAAAATAACAATTCCACTCAAGTTCACCCTTTCTGCTCACACTGCGCATAACTCAGCGAGAGAAGCACAATAGAGCAATAAAAAATGACATCCCACTGTCTGAATGAGTTTTTATGTTAAATTGAGAATTCAACTATTTCCTTATGGGGGAACCTACAATGTAGTGAGGAACAACAGGAGAGATGTTTCCCTCATGTATTTCAGCAGAAAATAACAATTCCACTCAAGTTCACCCTTTCTGCTCACACTGCGCATAACTCAGCGAGAGAAGCACAATAGAGCAATAAAAAATGACATCCCACTGTCTGAATGAGTTTTCATGTTAAATTGAGAATTCAACTATTTCCTTATGGGGGAACCTACAATGTACTGAGGAACAACAGGAGAGATGTTTCCCTCATGCATTTCAGCAGAAAATAACAATTCCACTCAAGTTCACCCTTTCTGCTCGCACTGCGCATAACTCAGCGAGAGAAGCACAATAGAGCAATAAAAAATGACATCCCACTGTCTGAATGAGTTTTTATGTTAAATTGAGTATTCAACTATTTCCTTATGGGGGGACCTACAATGTACTCAGGAACAACAGGAGAGATGTTTCCCTCATGTATTTCAGCAGAAAATAACAATTCCACTCAAGTTCACCCTTTCTGCTCCCACTGCGCATAACTCAGCGAGAGAAGCACAATAGAGCAATAAAAAATGACATCCCACTGTCTGAATGAGTTTTCATGTTAAATTGAGTATTCAACTATTTCCTTATGGGGGAACCTACAATGTACTGAGGAACAACAGGAGAGATGTTTCCCTCATGTATTTCAGCAGAAAATAACAATTCCACTCAAGTTCACCCTTTCTGCTCACACTGCGCATAACTCAGCGAGAGAAGCACAATAGAGCAATAAAAAATGACATCCCACTGTCTGAATGAGTTTTTATGTTAAATTGAGAATTCAACTATTTCCTTATGGGGGAACTTACAATGTACCGAGGAACAACAGGAGAGATGTTTCCCTCATGTATTTCAGCAGAAAATAACAATTCCACTCAAGTTCACCCTTTCTGCTCACACTGCGCATAACTCAGCGAGAGAAGCACAATAGAGCAATAAAAAATGACATCCCACTGTCTGAATGAGTTTTCATGTTGAATTGAGAATTCAACTATTTCCTTATGGGGGGACCTACAATGTACTGAGGAACAACAGGAGAGATGTTTCCCTCATGTATTTCAGCAGAAAATAACAATTCCACTCAAGTTCACCCTTTCTGCTCACACTGCGCATAACTCAGCGAGAGAAGCACAATAGAGCAATAAAAAATGACATCCCACTGTCTGAATGAGTTTTTATGTTAAATTGAGAATTCAACTATTTCCTTATTGGGGGGACCTACAATGTACTCAGGAAAAACAGGAGAGATGTTTCCCTCATGTATTTCTTCAGAAAATAACAATTCCACTCAAGTTCACCCTTTCTGCTCACACTGCGCATAACTCAGCGAGAGAAGCACAATAGAGCAATAAAAAATGACATCCCACTGTCTGAATGAGTTTTCATGTTAAATTGAGAATTCAACTATTTCCTTATGGGGGAACCTACAATGTACTGAGGAACAACAGGAGAGATGTTTCCCTCATGTATTTCAGCAGAAAATAACAATTCCACTCAAGTTCACCCTTTCTGCTCACACTGCGCATAACTCAGCGAGAGAAGCACAATAGAGCAATAAAAAATGACATCCCACTGTCTGAATGAGTTTTTATGTTAAATTGAGAATTCAACTATTTCCTTATGGGGGGGACCTACAATGTACTCAGGAAAAACAGGAGAGATGTTTCCCTCATGTATTTCTTCAGAAAATAACAATTCCACTCAAGTTCACCCTTTCTGCTCACACTGCGCATATAACTCAGCGAGAGAAGCACAATAGAGCAATAAAAAATGACATCCCACTGTCTGAATGAGTTTTCATGTTAAATTGAGTATTCAACTATTTCCTTATGGGGGGACCTACAATGTACTCAGGAACAACAGGAGAGATGTTTCCCTCATGTATTTCAGCAGAAAATAACAATTCCACTCAAGTTCACCCTTTCTGCTCACACTGCGCATAACTCAGCGAGAGAAGCACAATAGAGCAATAAAAAATGACATCCCACTGTCTGAATGAGTTTTCACCCCATCAGACTTGAATTGAATTAGGGTTAACGATAAGGCTGAAACTAGGGTTAGGGTTAGGGTTAGCTGAAATTAGGGTTAGGGTTTCTGCGTTCCTCAAGTACTAGAAGACCCAAATTTGGCGTGGGCGCTTCTTTGGGGCTCTTGATGAAATAGCAAGTGGCCCCAAGTCTCTATGACAAAGTTGAAATGTCAACCCATAGACTTGCATTGAATGAGGGTTAAGGATAAGGCTTGAAAGTAGGGTTAGGGTAGGGATGGAGTTGTTATTCTCTGCTGGAATACATGAGGGAAACATCTCTCATGTTGTTCCTCAGTACATTTTAGGTTCCCCAACAAGGAAAAAGGTGAATTCTGAATTTAACATGAAAACTCATTCAGACGTCAGGATGTCATTCTTTATGGTGTTTATTGGCCATATCTCAACGATTTGAGAGGTTGTTTTTTTTTTTTTTTTTAAAGGAGCAGCAGTGATATCTGTGCTGACTTACTCTGAAAGAATTCTGTTTCTCCTGTTTCTGAGCTGAATTGAAAGTCTCCATGCAAGACAACAGCTGCACACAGCTGCACACAGCTTTACACTTGAACACTCATTCATACACATGAGCCTGAAGGAATAAACAGAGGTCTGTCATCAGTCATGGCGTGAAAAAATATTTTCTGCTCCTCCTGTGTTCATAAAGAGTTTTTTTTTTATATCTTTTTTAATGTTCCCCAGTAAATTGAGTGTTATTCAAGCAGCAGAAGCAGCATCAGCAACACCAGCAGCTGCTGAAGTACTTTAATTGGTTTGTAATCAGACTTACAAGTCTGTTTACAAACAACTTCAGACTTCAAAGCGTTTGAACGGCTTTGATCATCAGACCTAAAAGTCTGTTTACAAACAACTTCAGACTTCAAAGTTTTTGAAAATGTTTCAACACGCATTCCATCACTTTGATGTCTGTTTTCTTCAAGCAGCAGCATTTTTTATTGAGCAAATTGTATTCTGTGTGGAATAACAGGTTGGATTTTTTTTTCTCTCTTGTTCCTCAGCTGAATCAAGACATCTATGAAAGTAAACAGTCGCATACAGATTTTGAAAAGAAAACTCATTCAACCACTTGGATTTCTTCTTTTATTGTGGTTATGGGCCTTATCTCAACAAGTTGAGATGTTGTCTTTTTTTTGAAGGAGCAGCTGTGATATCTGTGCTGACTTACTCTGAAAGAACTCTGTTTCTCTTGTTTCTGAGCTGAATGAAAGTCTCCATGCAAGACAACAGCTGCACAGAGCTGCACACAGCTTTACACTTGAACACTCATTCATACACATGAGCCTGGAGAAATAAACATAGCAAAACAAAGATTCAAATGAAACTGACAATACACCAGGTCAGTGTTCATCAATCTCAGACCAACAGAGAGTCGACTGTGAACGATCGTCACCTGATATTCATCATACGGTCTGTGTCTCCACCCACAGGCGAAATGGTGCCACTGCACATCACCAAACGCATAAGAACAAATCAACCATGTAAATGAATCGACACCACTGAAACAAGAGAGAAATTGTTTCATCAATAACTGGAATAATGTTATTATTAAAATATATATATATATATATTTCAATAGTTAGCTGCTTTAATCAATGTGTGTGGGGGGAGTGGGGGCACTGAATTAGTGAATTCAGGAATTTGTGAAAGAAAACAAGTGCTTTATGCTCATTGCGAGCATAAAAGGTGAACTTGAATGGAATTGTAATTCTCTGCTGAAAAAAATAAGGAAAAAAATTTTCCTGTTGTTCCTCTATTGTCAGTCTCATTTGAATCTTTGTTTTGCATTGTTTATTCCTCCATGCTGATGAGTATGAATGAGTGTTCAAGTGTAAAGCTGTGTGCAGCTCTGTGCAGCTGTTTTCTTGCATAGAGACTTTAATTCAGCTCAGAAACAGGAGAAAAAGAGTTATTTCAGAGTAAGTCAGCACAGATATCACTGCTGCTCCTTCAAAAAAAAGATTTCAACTATTTCCTTATGGGGGAACCTACAATGTAGTGAGGAACAACAGGAGAGATGTTTCCCTCATGTATTTCAGCAGAAAATAACAATTCCACTCAAGTTCACCCTTTCTGCTCACACTGCGCATAACTCAGCGAGAGAAGCACAATAGAGCAATAAAAAATGACATCCCACTGTCTGAATGAGTTTTCATGTTAAATTGTAAAATCAACTATTTCCTTATGGGGGAACCTACAATGTACTGAGGAACAACAGGAGAGATGTTTCCCTCATGTATTTCAGCAGAAAATAACAATTCCACTCAAGTTCACCCTTTCTGCTCACACTGCGCATAACTCAGCGAGAGAAGCACAATAGAGCAATAAAAAATGACATCCCACTGTCTGAATGAGTTTTTATGTTAAATTGAGAATTCAACTATTTCCTTATGGGGGGACCTACAATGTACTGAGGAACAACAGGAGAGATGTTTCCCTCATGTATTTCAGCAGAAAATAACAATTCCACTCAAGTTCACCCTTTCTGCTCACACTGCGCATAACTCAGCGAGAGAAGCACAATAGAGCAATAAAAAATGACATCCCACTGTGTGAATGAGTTTTCATGTTCAATTGAGAATTCAACTATTTCCTTATGGGGGAACCTACAATGTACTGAGGAACAACAGGAGAGATGTTTCCCTCATGTATTTCAGCAGAAAATAACAATTCCACTCAAGTTCACCCTTTCTGCTCACACTGCGCATAATTCAGCGAGAGAAGCACAATAGAGCAATCAAAAAATGACATCCCACTGTCTGAATGAGTTTTCATGTTAAATTGTGAAATCAACTATTTCCTTGTGGGGGAACCTACAATGTACTGAGGAACAACAGGAGAGATGTTTCCCTCATGTATTTCAACAGAAAATAACAATTCCACTCAAGTTCACCCTTTCTGCTCACACTGCGCATAACTCAGCGAGAGAAGCACAATAGAGCAATAAAAAATGACATCCCACTGTCTGAATGAGTTTTCATGTTAAATTGAGAAATCAACTATTTCCTCATGGGGGAACCTACAATGTACTGAGGAACAACAGGACAGATGTTTCCCTCATGTATTTCAGCAGAAAATAACAATTCCACTCAAGTTCACCCTTTCTGCTCACACTGCGCATAACTCAGCGAGAGAAGCACAATAGAGCAATAAAAAATGACATCCCACTGTCTGAATGAGTTTTTATGTTAAATTGAGAATTCAACTATTTCCTTATTGGGGGGACCTACAATGTACTCAGGAAAAACAGGAGAGATGTTTCCCTCATGTATTTCTTCAGAAAATAACAATTACACTCAAGTTCACCCTTTCTGCTCACACTGCGCATAACTCAGCGAGAGAAGCACAATAGAGCAATAAAAAATGACATCCCACTGTTTGAATGAGTTTTTGTGTTAAATTGAGTATTCAACTATTTCCTTATGGGGGAACCTACAATGTACTGAGGAACAACAGGAGAGATGTTTCCCTCATGTATTTCAGCAGAAAATAACAATTCCACTCAAGTTCACCCTTTCTGCTCACACTGCGCATAACTCAGCGAGAGAAGCACAATAGAGCAATAAAAAATGACATCCCACTGTCTGAATGAGTTTTTATGTTAAATTGAGAATTCAACTATTTCCTTATGGGGGGGACCTACAATGTACTCAGGAAAAACAGGAGAGATGTTTCCCTCATGTATTTCTTCAGAAAATAACAATTCCACTCAAGTTCACCCTTTCTGCTCACACTGCGCATAACTCAGCGAGAGAAGCACAATAGAGCAATAAAAAATGACATCCCACTGTCTGAATGAGTTTTTATGTTAAATTGAGAATTCAACTATTTCCTTATGTGGGGACCTACAATGTACTCAGGAACAACAGGAGAGATGTTTCCCTCATGTATTTCAGCAGAAAATAACAATTCCACTCAAGTTCACCCTTTCTGCTCACACTGCGCATAACTCAGCGAGAGAAGCACAATAGAGCAATAAAAAATGACATCCTACTGTCTGAATGAGTTTTCACCCCATCAGACTTGAATTGAATTAGGGTTAACGATAAGGCTGAAACTAGGGTTAGGGTTAGGGTTAGCTGAAATTAGTGTTAGGGTTTCTGCGTTCCTCAAGTATTAGAAACCCCAAATTTGGCGATGGCGCTTCTTTGGGGCTCTTGATGAAATAGCAAGTGGCCCCATGTCTCTATGACAAAGTTGAAATTTCAGCCCATAGACTTGCATTGAATTAGGGTTAACGTTAAGGCTGAAACTAGGGTTAGGGTTAGGGTTAGCTGAAATTAGGGTTAGGGTTTCTGCCTTCCTCAAGTACTAGAAGACCCAAATTCGGCGTGTGCGCTTCTTTGGGGGCTCTTGATGAAATAACAAGTGGCCCCATGTCTCTAGGACAAAGTTGAAATGTCAACCCATAGACTTGCATTGAATGAGGGTTAAGGATAAGGCTGAAAGTAGGGTTAGGGTAGGGATGGAGTTGTTATTCTCTGCTGGAATACATGAGGGAAACATCTCTCATGTTGTTCCTCAGTACATTTTAGGTTCCCCAACAAGGAAAAAGGTGAATTCTGGATTTAACATGAAAACTCATTCAGACGTCAGGATGTCATTCTTTATGGTGTTTATTGGCCTTATCTCAACAATTTGAGAGGTTGTTTTTTTTTTTTTTTTTTAAAGGAGCAGCAGTGATATCTGTGCTGACTTACTCTGAAAGAATTCTGTTTCTCCTGTTTCTGAGCTGAATTGAAAGTCTCCATGCAAGACAACAGCTGCACACAGCTGCACACAGCTTTACACTTGAACACTCATTCATACACATGAGCCTGAAGGAATAAACAGAGGTCTGTCATCAGTCATGGCGTGAAAAAATATTTTCTGCTCCTCCTGTGTTCATAAAGAGTTTTTTTTTTATATCTTTTTTAATGTTCCCCAGTAAATTGAGTGTTATTCAAGCAGCAGAAGCAGCATCAGCAACACCAGCAGCTGCTGAAGTACTTTAATTGGTTTGTAATCAGACTTACAAGTCTGTTTACAAACAACTTCAGACTTCAAAGCATTTGAACGGCTTTGATCATCAGACCTAAAAGTCTGTTTACAAACAACTTCAGACTTCAAAGTTTTTGAAAATGTTTCAACACGCATTCCATCACTTTGATGTCTGTTTTCTTCAAGCAGCAGCATTTTTTATTGAGCAAATTGTATTCTGTGTGGAATAACAGGTTGGATTTTTTTTTCTCTCTTGTTCCTCAGCTGAATCAAGACATCTATGAAAGTAAACAGTCGCATACAGATTTTGAAAAGAAAACTCATTCAACCACTTGGATTTCTTCTTTTATTGTGGTTATGGGCCTTATCTCAACAAGTTGAGATGTTGTCTTTTTTTTGAAGGAGCAGCTGTGATATCTGTGCTGACTTACTCTGAAAGAACTCTGTTTCTCTTGTTTCTGAGCTGAATGAAAGTCTCCATGCAAGACAACAGCTGCACAGAGCTGCACACAGCTTTACACTTGAAAACGCATTCATACACATGAGCCTGGAGAAATAAACATAGCAAAACAAAGATTCAAATGAAACTGACAATACACCAGGTCAGTGTTCATCAATCTCAGACCAACAGAGAGTCGACTGTGAACGATCGTCGCCTGATATTCATCATACGGTCTGTGTCTCCACCCACAGGCGAAATGGTGCCACTGCACATCACCAAACGCATAAGAACAAATCAACCATGTAAATGAATCGACACCACTGAAACAAGAGAGAAATTGTTTCATCAATAACTGGAATAATGTTATTATTAAAAAATATATATATATATATTTCAATAGTTATCTGCTTTAATCAATGTGTGTGGAGGGAGTGGGGGCACTGAATTAGTGAATTCAGGAATTTGTGAAAGAAAACAAGTGCTTTATGCTCATTGCGAGCATAAAAGGTGAACTTGAATGGAATTGTAATTCTCTGCTGAAAAAAATAAGGAAAAAAACTTTCCTGTTGTTCCTCTATTGTCAGTCTCATTTGAATCTTTGTTTTGCATTGTTTATTCCTCCATGCTGATGAGTATGAATGAGTGTTCAAGTGTAAAGCTGTGTGCAGCTCTGTGCAGCTGTTTTCTTGCATAGAGACTTTAATTCAGCTCAGAAACAGGAGAAAAAGAGTTATTTCAGAGTAAGTCAGCACAGATATCACTGCTGCTCCTTCAAAAAAAAGATTTCAACTATTTCCTTATGGGGGAACCTACAATGTAGTGAGGAACAACAGGAGAGATGTTTCCCTCATGTATTTCAGCAGAAAATAACAATTCCACTCAAGTTCACCCTTTCTGCTCACACTGCGCATAACTCAGCGAGAGAAGCACAATAGAGCAATAAAAAATGACATCCCACTGTCTGAATGAGTTTTCATGTTAAATTGTAAAATCAACTATTTCCTTATGGGGGAACCTACAATGTACTGAGGAACAACAGGAGAGATGTTTCCCTCATGTATTTCAGCAGAAAATAACAATTCCACTCAAGTTCACCCTTTCTGCTCACACTGCGCATAACTCAGCGAGAGAAGCACAATAGAGCAATAAAAAATGACATCCCACTGTCTGAATGAGTTTTTATGTTAAATTGAGAATTCAACTATTTCCTTATGGGGGGACCTACAATGTACTGAGGAACAACAGGAGAGATGTTTCCCTCATGTATTTCAACAGAAAATAACAATTCCACTCAAGTTCACCCTTTCTGCTCACACTGCGCATAACTCAGCGAGAGAAGCACAATAGAGCAATAAAAAATGACATCCCACTGTCTGAATGAGTTTTCATGTTAAATTGAGAATTCAACTATTTCCTTATGGGGGAACCTACAATGTACTGAGGAACAACAGGAGAGATGTTTCCCTCATGTATTTCAGCAGAAAATAACAATTCCACTCAAGTTCACCCTTTCTGCTCACACTGCGCATAACTCAGCAAGAGAAGCACAATAGAGCAATAAAAAATGACATCCCACTGTCTGAATGAGTTTTCATGTTAAATTGAGAATTCAACTATTTCCTTATGGGGGAACCTACAATGTACTGAAAAACAACAGGAGAGAAGTTTCCCTCATGTATTTCAGCAGAAAATAACAATTCCACTCAAGTTCACCCTTTCTGCTCACACTGCGCATAACTCAGCGAGAGAAGCACAATAGAGCAATCAAAAAATGACATCCCACTGTCTGAATGAGTTTTCATGTTAAATTGTGAAATCAACTATTTCCTTGTGGGGGAACCTACAATGTACTGAGGAACAACAGGAGAGATGTTTCCCTCATGTATTTCAACAGAAAATAACAATTCCACTCAAGTTCACCCTTTCTGCTCGCACTGCGCATAACTCAGCGAGAGAAGCACAATAGAGCAATAAAAAATGACATCCCACTGTCTGAATGAGTTTTCATGTTAAATTGAGAATTCAACTATTTCCTTATGGGGGGGATCTACAATGTACTCAGGAAAAACAGGAGAGATGTTTCCCTCATGTATTTCTTCAGAAAATAACAATTCCACTCAAGTTCACCCTTTCTGCTCACACTGCGCATAACTCAGCGAGAGAAGCACAATAGAGCAATAAAAAATGACATCCCACTGTCTGAATGAGTTTTCATGTTAAATTGAGTATTCAACTATTTCCTTATGGGGGAACCTACAATGTACTGAGGAACAACAGGAGAGATGTTTCCCTCATGTATTTCAGCAGAAAATAACAATTCCACTCAAGTTCACCCTTTCTGCTCACACTGCGCATAACTCAGCGAGAGAAGCACAATAGAGCAATAAAAAATGACATCCCACTGTCTGAATGAGTTTTCATGTTAAATTGAGAATTCAACTATTTCCTTATGGGGGGACCTACAATGTACTCAGGAACAACAGGAGAGATGTTTCCCTCATGTATTTCAGCAGAAAATAACAATTCCACTCAAGTTCACCCTTTCTGCTCACACTGCGCATAACTCAGCGAGAGAAGCACAATAGAGCAATAAAAAATGACATCCCACTGTCTGAATGAGTTTTCATGTTAAATTGAGAATTCAACTATTTCCTTATGGGGGGACCTACAATGTACTCAGGAACAACAGGAGAGATGTTTCCCTCATGTATTTCAGCAGAAAATAACAATTCCACTCAAGTTCACCCTTTCTGCTCACACTGCGCATAACTCTGCGAGAGAAGCACAATAGAGCAATAAAAAATGACATCCCACTGTCTGAATGAGTTTTCATGTTAAATTGAGTATTCAACTATTTCCTTATGGGGGAACCTACAATGTACTGAGGAACAACAGGAGAGATGTTTCCCTCATGTATTTCAGCAGAAAATAACAATTCCACTCAAGTTCACCCTTTCTGCTCGCACTGCGCATAACTCAGCGAGAGAAGCACAATAGAGCAATAAAAAATGACATCCCACTGTCTGAATGAGTTTTTATGTTAAATTGAGAATTCAACTATTTCCTTATGGGGGGACCTACAATGTACTCAGGAACAACAGGAGAGATGTTTCCCTCATGTATTTCAGCAGAAAATAACAATTCCACTCAAGTTCACCCTTTCTGCTCCCACTGCGCATAACTCAGCGAGAGAAGCACAATAGAGCAATAAAAAATGACATCCCACTGTCTGAATGAGTTTTCATGTTAAATTGAGTATTCAACTATTTCCTTATGGGGGAACCTACAATGTACTGAGGAACAACAGGAGAGATGTTTCCCTCATGTATTTCAGCAGAAAATAACAATTCCACTCAAGTTCACCCTTTCTGCTCACACTGCGCATAACTCAGCGAGAGAAGCACAATAGAGCAATAAAAAATGACATCCCACTGTCTGAATGAGTTTTCATGTTAAATTGAGTATTCAACTATTTCCTTATGGGGGAACCTACAATGTACTGAGGAACAACAGGAGAGATGTTTCCCTCATGTATTTCAGCAGAAAATAACAATTCCACTCAAGTTCACCCTTTCTGCTCGCACTGCGCATAACTCAGCGAGAGAAGCACAATAGAGCAATAAAAAATGACATCCCACTGTCTGAATGAGTTTTAATGTTAAATTGAGAATTCAACTATTTCCTTATGGGGGGACCTACAATGTACTCAGGAACAACAGGAGAGATGTTTCCCTCATGTATTTCAGCAGAAAATAACAATTCCACTCAAGTTCACCCTTTCTGCTCACACTGCGCATAACTCAGCGAGAGAAGCACAATAGAGCAATAAAAAATGACATCCCACTGTCTGAATGAGTTTTCATGTTAAATTGAGAATTCAACTATTTCCTTATGGGGGGACCTACAATGTACTCAGGAACAACAGGAGAGATGTTTCCCTCATGTATTTCAGCAGAAAATAACAATTCCACTCAAGTTCACCCTTTCTGCTCACACTGCGCATAACTCAGCGAGAGAAGCACAATAGAGCAATAAAAAATGACATCCCACTGTCTGAATGAGTTTTCATGTTAAATTGAGAATTCAACTATTTCCTTATGGGGGAACCTACAATGTACTGAGGAACAACAGGAGAGATGTTTCCCTCATGTATTTCAGCAGAAAATAACAATTCCACTCAAGTTCACCCTTTCTGCTCACACTGCGCATAACTCAGCGAGAGAAGCACAATAGAGCAATAAAAAATGACATCCCACTGTCTGAATGAGTTTTTATGTTAAATTGAGAATTCAACTATTTCCTTATGGGGGGACCTACAATGTACTCAGGAACAACAGGAGAGATGTTTCCCTCATGCATTTCAGCAGAAAATAACAATTCCACTCAAGTTCACCCTTTCTGCTCACACTGCGCATAACTCAGCGAGAGAAGCACAATAGAGCAATAAAAAATGACATCCCACTGTCTGAATGAGTTTTTATGTTAAATTGAGAATTCAACTATTTCCTTATGGGGGACCCTACAATGTACTGAGGAACAACAGGAGAGATGTTTCCCTCATGTATTTCACCAGAAAATAACAATTCCACTCAAGTTCACCCTTTCTGCTCACACTGCGCATAACTCAGCGAGAGAAGCACAATAGAGCAATAAAAAATGACATCCCACTGTCTGAATGAGTTTTTATGTTAAATTGAGAATTCAACTATTTCCTTATGGGGGGACCTACAATGTATTCAGGAATAACAGGAGAGATGTTTCCCTCATGTATTTCAGCAGAAAATAACAATTCCACTCAAGTTCATCCTTTCTGCTCACACTACGCATAACTCAGCGAGAGAAGCACAATAGAGCAATAAAAAATGACATCCCACTGTCTGAATGAGTTTTCATGTTAAATTGAGTATTCAACTATTTCCTTATGGGGGAACCTACAATGTACTGAGGAACAACAGGAGAGATGTTTCCCTCATGTATTTCAGCAGAAAATAACAATTCCACTCAAGTTCACCCTTTCTGCTCACACTGCGCATAACTAAGCGAGAGAAGCACAATAGAGCAATAAAAAATGACATCCCACTGTCTGAATGAGTTTTCATGTTAAATTGAGAATTCAACTATTTCCTTATGGGGGGACCTACAATGTACTGAGGAACAACAGGAGAGATGTTTCCCTCATGTATTTCAGCAGAAAATAACAATTCCACTCAAGTTCACCCTTTCTGCTCACACTGCGCATAACTCAGCGAGAGAAGCACAATAGAGCAATAAAAAATGACATCCCACTGTCTGAATGAGTTTTCATGTTAAATTGAGAATTCAACTATTTCCTTATGGGGGGACCTACAATGTACTGAGGAACAACAGGAGAGATGTTTCCCTCATGTATTTCAGCAGAAAATAACAATTCCACTCAAGTTCACCCTTTCTGCTCACACTGCGCATAACTCAGCGAGAGAAGCACAATAGAGCAATAAAAAATGACATCCCACTGTCTGAATGAGTTTTTATGTTAAATTGAGAATTCAACTATTTCCTTATGGGGGGACCTACAATGTACTCAGGAACAACAGGAGAGATGTTTCCCTCATGTATTTCAGCAGAAAATAACAATTCCACTCAAGTTCACCCTTTCTGCTCACACTGCGCATAACTCAGCGAGAGAAGCACAATAGAGCAATAAAAAATGACATCCCACTGTCTGAATGAGTTTTCATGTTAAATTGAGAATTCAACTATTTCCTTATGGGGGGACCTACAATGTACTCAGGAACAACAGGAGAGATGTTTCCCTCATGTATTTCAGCAGAAAATAACAATTCCACTCAAGTTCACCCTTTCTGCTCACACTGCGCATAACTCAGCGAGAGAAGCACAATAGAGCAATAAAAAATGACATCCCACTGTCTGAATGAGTTTTCATGTTAAATTGAGTATTCAACTATTTCCTTATGGGGGAACCTACAATGTACTGAGGAACAACAGGAGAGATGTTTCCCTCATGTATTTCAGCAGAAAATAACAATTCCACTCATGTTCACCCTTTCTGCTCACACTGCGCATAACTCAGCGAGAGAAGCACAATAGAGCAATAAAAAATGACATCCCACTGTCTGAATGAGTTTTCATGTTAAATTGAGTATTCAACTATTTCCTTATGGGGGAACCTACAATGTACTGAGGAACAACAGGAGAGATGTTTCCCTCATGTATTTCAGCAGAAAATAACAATTCCACTCATGTTCACCCTTTCTGCTCACACTGCGCATAACTCAGCGAGAGAAGCACAATAGAGCAATAAAAAATGACATCCCACTGTCTGAATGAGTTTTCATGTTAAATTGAGAATTCAACTATTTCCTTATGGGGGGACCTACAATGTACTCAGGAACAACAGGAGAGATGTTTCCCTCATGTATTTCAGCAGAAAATAACAATTCCACTCAAGTTCACCCTTTCTGCTCACACTGCGCATAACTCAGCGAGAGAAGCACAATAGAGCAATAAAAAATGACATCCCACTGTCTGAATGAGTTTTTATGTTAAATTGAGAATTCAACTATTTCCTTATGGGGGAACATACAATGTACTCAGGAACAACAGGAGAGATGTTTCCCTCATGTATTTCAGCAGAAAATAACAATTCCACTCAAGTTCACCCTTTCTGCTCACACTGCGCATAACTCAGCGAGAGAAGCACAATAGAGCAATAAAAAATGACATCCCACTGTCTGAATGAGTTTTTATGTTAAATTGAGAATTCAACTATTTCCTTATGGGGGAACCTACAATGTACTGAGGAACAACAGGAGAGATGTTTCCCTCATGTATTTCAGCAGAAAATAACAATTCCACTCAAGTTCACCCTTTCTGCTCACACTGCGCATAACTCAGCGAGAGAAGCACAATAGAGCAATAAAAAATGACATCCCACTGTCTGAATGAGTTTTCATGTTAAATTGAGTATTCAACTATTTCCTTATGGGGGAACCTACAATGTACTGAGGAACAACAGGAGAGATGTTTCCCTCATGTATTTCAGCAGAAAATAACAATTCCACTCAAGTTCACCCTTTCTGCTCGCACTGCGCATAACTCAGCGAGAGAAGCACAATAGAGCAATAAAAAATGACATCCCACTGTCTGAATGAGTTTTTATGTTAAATTGAGAATTCAACTATTTCCTTATGGGGGGACCTACAATGTACTCAGGAACAACAGGAGAGATGTTTCCCTCATGTATTTCAGCAGAAAATAACAATTCCACTCAAGTTCACCCTTTCTGCTCACACTGCGCATAACTCAGCGAGAGAAGCACAATAGAGCAATAAAAAATGACATCCCACTGTCTGAATGAGTTTTCATGTTAAATTGAGTATTCAACTATTTCCTTATGGGGGAACCTACAATGTACTGAGGAACAACAGGAGAGATGTTTCCCTCATGTATTTCAGCAGAAAATAACAATTCCACTCAAGTTCACCCTTTCTGCTCCCACTGCGCATAACTCAGCGAGAGAAGCACAATAGAGCAATAAAAAATGACATCCCACTGTCTGAATGAGTTTTCATGTTAAATTGAGTATTCAACTATTTCCTTATGGGGGAACCTACAATGTACTGAGGAACAACAGGAGAGATGTTTCCCTCATGTATTTCAGCAGAAAATAACAATTCCACTCAAGTTCACCCTTTCTGCTCACACTGCACATAACTCAGCGAGAGAAGCACAATAGAGCAATAAAAAATGACATCCCACTGTCTGAATGAGTTTTCATGTTAAATTGAGAATTCAACTATTTCCTTATGGGGGGACCTACAATGTACTCAGGAACAACAGGAGAGATGTTTCCCTCATGTATTTCAGCAGAAAATAACAATTCCACTCAAGTTCACCCTTTCTGCTCACACTGCGCATAACTCAGCGAGAGAAGCACAATAGAGCAATAAAAAATGACATCCCACTGTCTGAATGAGTTTTCATGTTAAATTGAGAATTCAACTATTTCCTTATGGGGGAACCTACAATGTACTGAGGAACAACAGGAGAGATGTTTCCCTCATGCATTTCAGCAGAAAATAACAATTCCACTCAAGTTCACCCTTTCTGCTCACACTGCGCATAACTCAGCGAGAGAAGCACAATAGAGCAATAAAAAATGACATCCCACTGTCTGAATGAGTTTTTATGTTAAATTGAGAATTCAACTATTTCCTTATGGGGGGACCTACAATGTACTCAGGAACAACAGGAGAGATGTTTCCCTCATGTATTTCAGCAGAAAATAACAATTCCACTCAAGTTCACCCTTTCTGCTCCCACTGCGCATAACTCAGCGAGAGAAGCACAATAGAGCAATAAAAAATGACATCCCACTGTCTGAATGAGTTTTCATGTTAAATTGAGTATTCAACTATTTCCTTATGGGGGAACCTACAATGTACTCAGGAACAACAGGAGAGATGTTTCCCTCATGTATTTCAGCAGAAAATAACAATTCCACTCAAGTTCACCCTTTCTGCTCACACTGCGCATAACTCAGCGAGAGAAGCACAATAGAGCAATAAAAAATGACATCCCACTGTCTGAATGAGTTTTCATGTTAAATTGAGTATTCAACTATTTCCTTATGGGGGAACCTACAATGTACTGAGGAACAACAGGAGAGATGTTTCCCTCATGTATTTCAGCAGAAAATAACAATTCCACTCAAGTTCACCCTTTCTGCTCACACTGCGCATAACTCAGCGAGAGAAGCACAATAGAGCAATAAAAAATGACATCCCACTGTCTGAATGAGTTTTTATGTTAAATTGAGAATTCAACTATTTCCTTATGGGGGACCCTACAATGTACTGAGGAACAACAGGAGAGATGTTTCCCTCATGTATTTCAGCAGAAAATAACAATTCCACTCAAGTTCACCCTTTCTGCTCACACTGCGCATAACTCAGCGAGAGAAGCACAATAGAGCAATAAAAAATGACATCCCACTGTCTGAATGAGTTTTTATGTTAAATTGAGAATTCAACTATTTCCTTATGGGGGGACCTACAATGTATTCAGGAATAACAGGAGAGATGTTTCCCTCATGTATTTCAGCAGAAAATAACAATTCCACTCAAGTTCATCCTTTCTGCTCACACTGCGCATAACTCAGCGAGAGAAGCACAATAGAGCAATAAAAAATGACATCCCACTGTGTGAATGAGTTTTCATGTTAAATTGAGAATTCAACTATTTCCTTATGGGGGAACCTACAATGTACTGAGGAACAACAGGAGAGATGTTTCCCTCATGTATTTCAGCAGAAAATAACAATTCCACTCAAGTTCACCCTTTCTGCTCACACTGCGCATAACTCAGCGAGAGAAGCACAATAGAGCAATAAAAAATGACATCCCACTGTCTGAATGAGTTTTCATGTTAAATTGAGTATTCAACTATTTCCTTATGGGGGAACCTACAATGTACTGAGGAACAACAGGAGAGATGTTTCCCTCATGTATTTCAACAGAAAATAACAATTCCACTCAAGTTCACCCTTTCTGCTCACACTGCGCATAACTCAGCGAGAGAAGCACAATAGAGCAATAAAAAATGACATCCCACTGTCTGAATGAGTTTTCATGTTAAATTGTAAAATCAACTATTTCCTTATGGGGGACCCTACAATGTACTGAGGAACAACAGGAGAGATGTTTCCCTCATGTATTTCAGCAGAAAATAACAATTCCACTCAAGTTCACCCTTTCTGCTCACACTGCGCATAACTCAGCGAGAGAAGCACAATAGAGCAATAAAAAATGACATCCCACTGTCTGAATGAGTTTTCACCCCATCAGACTTGAATTGAATTAGGGTTAACGTTAAGGCTGAAACTAGGGTTAGGGTTAGGGTTAGCTGAAATTAGGGTTAGGGTTTCTGCGTTCCTCAAGTACTAGAAGACCCAAATTCGGCGTGTGCGCTTCTTTGGGGGCTCTTGATGAAAAAGCAAGTGGCCCCATGTCTCTAGGACAAAGTTGAAATGTCAACCCATAGACTTGCATTGAATGATGGTTAAGGATAAGGCTGAAAGTAGGGTTAGGGTAGGGATGGAGTTGTTATTCTCTGCTGGAATACATGAGGGAAACATCTCTCATGTTGTTCCTCAGTACATTTTAGGTTCCCCAACAAGGTTAAAGGTGAATTCTGAATTTAACATGAAAACTCATTCAGACGTCAGGATGTCATTCTTTATGGTGTTTATTGGCCTTATCTCAACAATTTGAGAGGTTGTTTTTTTTTTTTTTTTTAAAGGAGCAGCAGTGATATCTGTGCTGACTTACTCTGAAAGAACTCTGTTTCTCCTGTTTCTGAGCTGAATGAAAGTCTCCATGCAAGACAACGGCTGCACACAGCTGCACACAGCTTTACACTTGAACACTCATTCATACACATGAGCCTGAAGGAATAAACAGAGGTCTGTCATCAGTCATGGCGTGAAAAAATATTTTCTGCTCCTCCTGTGTTCATAAAGAGTTTTTGTTTTATATCTTTTTTAATGTTCCCCAGTAAATTGAGTGTTATTCAAGCAGCAGAAGCAGCATCAGCAACGCCAGCAGCTGCTGAAGCACTTTAATTGGTTTGTAATCAGACTTACAAGTCTGTTTACAAACAACTTCAGACTTCAAAGCATTTGAACGGCTTTGATCATCAGACCTAAAAGTCTGTTTACAAACAACTTCAGACTTCAAAGTTTTTGAAAATGTGTGAACACGCATTCCATCACTTTGATGTCTGTTTTCTTCAAGCAGCAGCATTTTTTATTGAGCAAATTGTATTCTGAGTGGAATAACAGGTTGGATTTTTTTTTCTCTCTTGTTCCTCAGCTGAATCAAGACATCTATGAAAGTAAACAGTCGCATACAGATTTTGAAAAGAAAACTCATTCAACCACTTGGATTTCTTCTTTTATTGTGGTTATGGGCCTTATCTCAACAAGTTGAGATGTTGTCTTTTTTTTGAAGGAGCAGCTGTGATATCTGTGCTGACTTACTCTGAAAGAACTCTGTTTCTCCTGTTTCTGAGCTGAATGAAAGTCTCCATGCAAGACAACAGCTGCACAGAGCTGCACACAGCTTTACACTTGAACACTCATTCATACACATCAGCCTGGAGGAATAAACATAGCAAAACAAAGATTCAAATGAAACTGACAATACACCAGGTCAGTGTTCATCAAGCAACGGAATACGCACAGTGCCCCTCAATCTCAGACCAACAGAGAGTCGACTGTGAACGAGCGTCACCTGATATTCATCATACGGTCTGTGTCTCCACCCACAGGCGTAATGGTGCCACTGCACATCACCAAACGCATAAGAACAAATCAACCATGTAAATGAATCGACACCACTGAAACAAGAGAGAAATTTTTTCATCAATAACTGGAATAATTTTATTAAAAAAAAAAAAAAAAAAAAATATATATATATATATATATATGTATATATATATATATATATATATATATATATATATATATATATATATATATATTTCAATAGTTATCTGCTTTAATCAATGTGTGTGGGGGGAGTGGGGGCACTGAATTAGTGAATTCAGGAATTTGTGAAAGAAAACAAGTGCTTTATGCTCATTGCGAGCATAAAAGGTGAACTTGAATGGAATTGTTATTCTCTGCTGAAAAAAATGAGGAAAAAATCGTTCCTGTTGTTCCTCTATTGTCAGTCTCATTTGAATCTTTGTTTTGCATTGTTTATTCCTCCAGGCTGATGAGTATGAATGAGTGTTCAAGTGTAAAGCTGTGTGCAGCTCTGTGCAGCTGTTTTCTTGCATAGAGACTTTAATTCAGCTCAGAAACAGGAGAAAAAGAGTTATTTCAGAGTAAGTCAGCACAGATATCACTGCTGCTCCTTCAAAAAAAAGATTTCAACTATTTCCTTATGGGGGAACCTACAATGTAGTGAGGAACAACAGGAGAGATGTTTCCCTCATGCATTTCAGCAGAAAATAACAATTCCACTCAAGTTCACCCTTTCTGCTCACACTGCGCATAACTCAGCGAGAGAAGCACAATAGAGCAATAAAAAATGACATCCCACTGTCTGAATGAGTTTTCATGTTAAATTGAGAATTCAACTATTTCCTTATGGGGGGACCTACAATGTACTCAGGAACAACAGGAGAGATGTTTCCCTCATGTATTTCAGCAGAAAATAACACTTCCACTCAAGTTCACCCTTTCTGCTCACACTGCGCATAACTCAGCGAGAGAAGCACAATAGAGCAATAAAAAATGACATCCCACTGTCTGAATGAGTTTTTATGTTAAATTGAGAATTCAACTATTTCCTTATGGGGGGACCTACAATGTACTGAGGAACAACAGGAGAGATGTTTCCCTCATGTATTTCAGCAGAAAATAACACTTCCACTCAAGTTCACCCTTTCTGCTCACACTGCGCATAACTCAGCGAGAGAAGCACAATAGAGCAATAAAAAATGACATCCCACTGTCTGAATGAGTTTTTATGTTAAATTGAGAATTCAACTATTTCCTTATGGGGGGACCTACAATGTAGTGAGGAACAACAGGAGAGATGTTTCCCTCATGTATTTCAGCAGAAAATAACAATTCCACTCAAGTTCACCCTTTCTGCTCACACTGCGCATAACTCAGCGAGAGAAGCACAATAGAGCAATAAAAAATGACATCCCACTGTCTGAATGAGTTTTCATGTTAAATTGAGAAATCAACTATTTCCTCATGGGGGGACCTACAATGTACTGAGGAACAACAGGACAGATGTTTCCCTCATGTATTTCAGCAGAAAATAACAATTCCACTCAAGTTCACCCTTTCTGCTCACACTGCGCATAACTCAGCGAGAGAAGCACAATAGAGCAATAAAAAATGACATCCCACTGTCTGAATGAGTTTTCATGTTAAATTGAGAATTCAACTATTTCCTTATGGGGGAACCTACAATGTACTGAGGAACAACAGGAGAGATGTTTCCCTCATGTATTTCAGCAAAAAATAACAATTCCACTCAAGTTCACCCTTTCTGCTCACACTGCGCATAACTCAGCGAGAGAAGCACAATAGAGCAATAAAAAATGACATCCCACTGACTGAATGAGTTTTCATGTTAAATTGAGAATTCAACTATTTCCTTATGGGGGGACCTACAATGTACTCAGGAACAACAGGAGAGATGTTTCCCTCATGTATTTCAGCAGAAAATAACAATTCCACTCAAGTTCACCCTTTCTGCTCACACTGCGCATAACTCAGCGAGAGAAGCACAATAGAGCAATCAAAAATGACATCCCACTGTCTGAATGAGTTTTCATGTTAAATTGAGAATTCAACTATTTCCTTGTGGGGGAACCTACAATGTACTAAGGAACAACAGGAGAGATGTTTCCCTCATGTATTTCAGCAGAAAATAACAATTCCACTCAAGTTCACCCTTTCTGCTCACACTGCGCATAACTCAGCGAGAGAAGCACAATAGAGCAATAAAAAATGACATCCCACTTTCTGAATGAGTTTTCATGTTAAATTGTGAAATCAACTATTTCCTTGTGGGGGAACCTACAATGTACTGAGGAACAACAGGAGAGATGTTTCCCTCATGTATTTCAGCAGAAAATAACAATTCCACTCAAGTTCACCCTTTCTGCTCACACTGCGCATAACTCAGCGAAAGAAGCACAATAGAGCAATAAAAAATGACATCCCACTGTCTGAATGAGTTTTCACCCCATCAGACTTGAATTGAATTAGGGTTAACGATAAGGCTGAAACTAGGGTTAGGGTTAGGGTTAGCTGAAATTAGGGTTAGGGTTTCTGCGTTCCTCAAGTACTAGAAGCCCCAAATTTGGCGTGGGCGCTTCTTTGGGGCTCTTGATGAAATAACAAGTGGCATGTCTCTAGGACAAAGTTGAAATTTCACCCCATAGACTTGCATTGAATGAGGGTTAAGGATAAGGCTGAAAGTAGGGTTCGGGTAGGGATGGAATTGTTATTCTCTGTTGGAATACATGAGGGAAACATCTCTCATGTTGTTCCTCAGTACATTGTAGGTTCCCCAATAAGGAAACAGGTGAATTCTGAATTTAACATGAAAACTCATTCAGACGTCAGGATGTCATTTTTTATTGTGTTTATTGGCCTTATCTCAACGATTTGAGAGGTTGTTTTTTTTTTTTTTTTAAAGGAGCAGCAGTGATATCTGTGCTGACTTACTCTGAATGAACTTTGTGTCTCCTGTTTCTGATCTGAATTAAAGTCTCTATGCAAAAAACAGCTGCAAAGAGCTCTGCACAGCTTTACATTTGAACACTCATTCATACACATGAGCCTGAAGGAATAAACAGAGGTCTGTCATCAGTCATGGCGTGAAAAAATATTTTCTGCTCCTCCTGTGTTCATAAAGAGTTTTTTTTATATATCTTTTTTAGTGTTCCCCAGTAAATTGAGTGTTATTCAAGCAGCAGAAGCAGCATCAGCAACGCCAGCAGCTGCAGAAGCGCTTTAATTGTTTTGTAATCAGACTTACAAGTCTGTTTACAAACAACTTCAGACTTCAAAGCGTTTGAACGGCTTTGATCATCAGACCTAAAAGTCTCTTTACAAACAACTTCAGACTTCAAAGCGTTTGAATGGCTTTGATCATCAGACCTAAAAGTTTCTTTACAAACAACTTCAGACTTCAAAGTTTTTGAAAATGTTTGAACACGCATTCCATCACTTTGATGTCTGTTTTCTTCAAGCAGCAGCATTTTTTATTGAGCAAATTGTATTCTGTGTGGAATAACAGGTTGGATTTTTTTTTTCTCTCTTGTTCCTCAGCTGAATCAAGACATCTATGAAAGTAAACAGTCGCATACAGATTTTGAAAAGAAAACTCATTCAACCACTTGGATTTCTTTTTTTATTGTGGTTATGGGCCTTATCTCAACAAGTTGAGATGTTGTCTTTTTTTTTGAAGGAGCAGCTGTGATATCTGTGCTGACTTACTCTGAATGAACTCTGTTTCTTCTGTTTCTGAGCTGAATGAATGTCTCCATGCAAGACAACAGCTGCACAGAGCTGCACACAGCTTTGCACTTGAACACTCATTCATACACATGAGCCTGAAGGAATAAACATAGCAAAACAAAGATTCAAATGAAACTGACAATACACCAGGTCAGTGTACATTGAGCAACGGAATACGCACAGTGCCCCTCCCTCTCAGACCAACAGAGGTCTGTCATCAGTCATGGCGTGAAAAAATATTTTCTGCTCCTCCTGTGTTCATAAAGAGTTTTTTTTATATCTTTTTTAGTGTTCCCCAGTAAATTGAGTGTTATTCAAGCAGCAGAAGCAGCATCAGAAACGCCAGCAGTTTCAGAAGAATTTTAATTGGTTTGTAATCAGACTTACAAGTCTGTTTACAAACAACTTCAGACTTCAAAGCGTTTGAACGGCTTTGATTATCAGACCTACAAGTCTGTTTACAAACAACTTCAGACTTCAAAGTTTTTGAAAATGTTTGCACACGCATTCCATCACTTTGATGTCTGTTTTCTTCAAGCAGCAGCATTTTTTATTGAGCAAATTGTATTCTGTGTGGAATAACAGCTTGGATTTTTTTTTTCTCTCTTGTTCCTCAGCTGAATCAAGACATCTATGAAAGTAAACAGTCGCATACAGATTTTGAAAAGAAAACTCATTCAACCACTTGGATTTCTTTTTTTATTATGGTTATGGGCCTTATCTCAACAAGTTGAGATGTTGTCTTTTTTTTTGAAGGAGCAGCTGTGATATCTGTGCTGACTTACTCTGAAAGAACTCTGTTTCTCCTGTTTCTGAGCTGAATGAAAGTCTCCATGCAAGACAACAGCTGCACAGAGCTGCACACAGCTTTACACTTGAACACTCATTCATACACATGAGCCTGAAGGAATAAAAATAGCAAAACAAAGATTCAAATGAAACTGACAATACACCAGGTCAGTGTACATTCAGCAACGGAATACGCACAGTGCCCCTCCCTCTCAGACCAACAGAGGTCTGTCATTAGTCATGGCGTGAAAAAATATTTTCTGCTCCTCCGGTGTTCATAAAGAGTTTTTTTTTATATCTTTTTTAGTGTTCCCCAGTAAATTGAGTGTTATTCAAGCAGCAGAAGCAGCATCAGCAACGCCAGCAACTGCAGAAGAACTTTAATTGGTTTGTAATCAGACTTACAAGTCTGTTTACAAACAACTTCAGACTTCAAAGCGTTTGAACGGCTTTGATTATCAGACCTACAAGTCTGTTTACAAACAACTTCAGACTTCAAAGTTTTTGAAAATGTTTGCACACGCATTCCATCACTTTGATGTCTGTTTTCTTCAAGCAGCAGCATTTTTTATTGAGCAAATTGTATTCTGTGTGGAATAACAGCTTGGATTTTTTTTTCTCTCTTGTTCCTCAGCTGAATCAAGACATCTATGAAAGTAAACAGTCGCATACAGATTTTGAAAAGAAAACTCATTCAACCACTTGGATTTCTTTTTTTATTGTGGTTATGGGCCTTATCTCAACAAGTTGAGATGTTGTCTTTTTTTTTGAAGGAGCAGCTGTGATATCTGTGCTGACTTACTCTGAATGAACTCTGTTTCTTCTGTTTCTGAGCTGAATGAATGTCTCCATGCAAGACAACAGCTGCACAGAGCTGCACACAGCTTTGCACTTGAACACTCATTCATACACATGAGCCTGAAGGAATAAACATAGCAAAACAAAGATTCAAATGAAACTGACAATACACCAGGTCAGTGTACATTGAGCAACGGAATACGCACAGTGCCCCTCCCTCTCAGACCAACAGAGGTCTGTCATCAGTCATGGCGTGAAAAAATATTTTCTGCTCCTCCTGTGTTCATAAAGAGTTTTTTTTTAAATCTTTTTTAGTGTTCCCCAGTAAATTGAGTGTTATTCGAGCAGCAGAAGCAGCATCAGCAACGCCAGCAGCTGCAGAAGCACTTTAATTGGTTTGTAATCAGACTTACAAGTCTGTTTACAAACAACTTCAGACTTCAAAGCGTTTGAACGGCTTTGATCATCAGAGCTAAAAGTCTTTTTACAAACAACTTCAGACTTCAAAGTTTTTGAAAATGTTTGAACACGCATTCCATCACTTTGATGTCTGTTTTCTTCAAGCAGCAGCATTTTTTATTGAGCAAATTGTATTCTGTGTGGAATAACAGGTTGGATTTTTTTTTTCTCTCTTGTTCCTCAGCTTAATCAAGACATCTATGAAAGTAAACAGTCGCATACAGATTTTGAAAAGAAAACTCATTCAACCACTTGGATTTCTTTTTTTATCGTGGTTATGGGCCTTATCTCAACAAGTTGAGATGTTGTCTTTTTTTTTGAAGGAGCAGCTGTGATATCTGTGCTGACTTATTCTGAATGAACTCTGTTTCTCCTGTTTCTGAGCTGAATGAAAGTCTCCATGCAAGACAACAGCTGCACAGAGCTGCACACAGCTTTACACTTGAACACTCATTCATACACATGAGCCTGAAGGAATAAAAATAGCAAAACAAAGATTCAAATGAAACTGACAATACACTAGGTCAGTGTACATTAAGCAACAGAATACGCACAGTGCCCCTCCCTCTCAGACCAACAGAGGTCTGTTATCAGTCATGGCGTGAAAAAATATTTTCTGCTCCTCCGGTGTTCATAAAGAGTTTTTTTTTTATATCTTTTTTCTTGTTCCCCAGTAAATTGAGTGTTATTCAAGCAGCAGAAGCAGCATCAGCAACGCCAGCAGCTGCAGAAGCACTTTAATTGGTTTGTAATCAGACTTACAAGTCTGTTTACAAACAACTTCAGACTTCAAAGCGTTTGAACGGCTTTGATCATCAGACCTAAAAGTCTTTTTACAAACAACTTCAGACTTCAAAGTTTTTGAAAATGTTTGAACACGCATTCCATCACTTTGATGTCTGTTTTCTTCAAGCAGCAGCATTTTTTATTGAGCAAATTGTATTCTGTGTGGAATAACAGGTTGGATTTTTTTTTTCTCTCTTGTTCCTCAGCTTAATCAAGACATCTATGAAAGTAAACAGTCGCATACAGATTTTGAAAAGAAAACTCATTCAACCACTTGGATTTCTTTTTTTATCGTGGTTATGGGCCTTATCTCAACAAGTTGAGATGTTGTCTTTTTTTTTGAAGGAGCAGCTGTGATATCTGTGCTGACTTATTCTGAATGAACTCTGTTTCTCCTGTTTCTGAGCTGAATGAAAGTCTCCATGCAAGACAACAGCTGCACAGAGCTGCACACAGCTTTACACTTGAACACTCATTCATACACATGAGCCTGAAGGAATAAAAATAGCAAAACAAAGATTCAAATGAAACTGACAATACACTAGGTCAGTGTACATTAAGCAACAGAATACGCACAGTGCCCCTCCCTCTCAGACCAACAGAGGTCTGTCATCAGTCATGGCGTGAAAAAATATTTTCTGCTCCTCCGGTGTTCATAAAGAGTTTTTTTTTAAATCTTTTTTTGTGTTCCCCAGTAAATTGAGTGTTATTCAAGCAGCAGAAGCAGCATCAGCAACGCCAGCAGCTGCAGAAGCACTTTAATTGGTTTGTAATCAGACTTACAAGTCTGTTTACAAACAACTTCAGACTTCAAAGCGTTTGAACGGCTTTGATCATCAGACCTAAAAGTTTCTTTACAAACAACTTCAGACTTCAAAGTTTTTGAAAATGTTTGAACACGCATTCCATCACTTTGATGTCTGTTTTCTTCAAGCAGCAGCATTTTTTATTGAGCAAATTGTATTCTGTGTGGAATAACAGGTTGGATTTTTTTTTTCTCTCTTGTTCCTCAGCTTAATCAAGACATCTATGAAAGTAAACAGTCGCATACAGATTTTGAAAAGAAAACTCATTCAACCACTTGGATTTCTTTTTTTATCGTGGTTATGGGCCTTATCTCAACAAGTTGAGATGTTGTCTTTTTTTTTGAAGGAGCAGCTGTGATATCTGTGCTGACTTACTCTGAATGAACTCTGTTTCTCCTGTTTCTGAGCTGAATGAAAGTCTCCATGCAAGACAACAGCTGCACAGAGCTGCACACAGCTTTACACTTGAACACTCATTCATACACATGAGCCTGAAGGAATAAAAATAGCAAAACAAAGATTCAAATGAAACTGACAATACACTAGGTCAGTGTACATTAAGCAACAGAATACGCACAGTGCCCCTCCCTCTCAGACCAACAGAGGTCTGTCATCAGTCATGGCGTGAAAAAATATTTTCTGCTCCTCCGGTGTTCATAAAGAGTTTTTTTTTTATATCTTTTTTTGTGTTCCCCAGTAAATTGAGTGTTATTCAAGCAGCAGAAGCAGCATCAGCAACGCCAGCAGCTGCAGAAGCACTTTAATTGGTTTGTAATCAGACTTACAAGTCTGTTTACAAACAACTTCAGACTTCAAAGCGTTTGAACGGCTTTGATCATCAGACCTAAAAGTCTCTTTACAAACAACTTCAGACTTCAAAGTTTTTGAAAATGTTTGAACACGCATTCCATCACTTTGATGTCTGTTTTCTTCAAGCAGCAGCATTTTTTATTGAGCAAATTGTATTCTGTTTGGAATAACAGGTTGGATTTTTTTTTCTCTCTTGTTCCTCAGCTTAATCAAGACATCTATGAAAGTAAACAGTCGCATACAGATTTTGAAAAGAAAACTCATTCAACCACTTGGATTTCTTTTTTTATTATGGTTATGGGCCTTATCTCAACAAGTTGAGATGTTGTCTTTTTTTTTGAAGGAGCAGCTGTGATATCTGTGCTGACTTACTCTGAATGAACTCTGTTTCTCCTGTTTCTGAGCAGAATGAAAGTCTCCATGCAAGACAACAGCTGCACAGAGCTGCACACAGCTTTACACTTGAACACTCATTCATACACATGAGCCTGAAGGAATAAACATAGCAAAACAAAGATTCAAATGAGACTGACAATACACCAGGTCAGTGTTCATCAAGCAACGGAATACGCACAGTGCCCCTCAATCTCAGACCAACAGAGAGTCGACTGTGTTCGATCGTCACCTGATATTCATCACACGGTCTGTGTCTCCACCCAGAGGCGTAATGGTGCCACTGCACATCACCAAACGCATTAGAACAAATCAACAATGCAAATGAATTGACACCACTGAAACAAGAGAGAAATTGTTTCATCAATAACTGGAATAATTTTATTAAAAAAAAACAACAAAAAGATGTCAAAAATTATCTGCTTTAAACAGTGTGTGTGGGGAGAGAGGGGGCACTGAATTAGTGAATTCAGGAATTTGTGAAAGAAAACAAGTGACAAATACACCAGGTCAGTGTACATTAAGCAACGGAATACGCACAGTGCCCCTCCCTCTCAGACCAACAGAGGTCTGTCATTAGTCATGGCGTGAAAAAATATTTTCTGCTCCTCCGGTGATCATAAAGAGTTTTTTTTTATATCTTTTTTAGTGTTCCCCAGTAAATTGAGTGTTATTCAAGCAGCAGAAGCAGCATCAGCAACGCCAGCAACTGCAGAAGAACTTTAATTGGTTTGTAATCAGACTTACAAGTCTGTTTACAAACAACTTCAGACTTCAAAGCGTTTGAATGGCTTTGATCATCAGACCTAAAAGTTTCTTTACAAACAACTTCAGACTTCAAAGTTTTTGAAAATGTTTGAACACGCATTCCATCACTTTGATGTCTGTTTTCTTCAAGCAGCAGCATTTTTTATTGAGCAAATTGTATTCTGTGTGGAATAACAGGTTGGATTTTTTTTTTCTCTCTTGTTCCTCAGCTGAATCAAGACATCTATGAAAGGAAACAGTCGCATACAGATTTTGAAAAGAAAACTCATTCAACCACTTGGATTTCTTTTTTTATTGTGGTTATGGGCCTTATCTCAACAAGTTGAGATGTTGTCTTTTTTTTTGAAGGAGCAGCTGTGATATCTGTGCTGACTTACTCTGAATGAACTCTGTTTCTTCTGTTTCTGAGCTGAATGAATGTCTCCATGCAAGACAACAGCTGCACAGAGCTGCACACAGCTTTGCACTTGAACACTCATTCATACACATGAGCCTGAAGGAATAAACATAGCAAAACAAAGATTCAAATGAAACTGACAATACACCAGGTCAGTGTACATTGAGCAACGGAATACGCACAGTGCCCCTCCCTCTCAGACCAACAGAGGTCTGTCATCAGTCATGGCGTGAAAAAATATTTTCTGCTCCTCCTGTGTTCATAAAGAGTTTTTTTTTAAATCTTTTTTAGTGTTCCCCAGTAAATTGAGTGTTATTCGAGCAGCAGAAGCAGCATCAGCAACGCCAGCAGCTGCAGAAGCACTTTAATTGGTTTGTAATCAGACTTACAAGTCTGTTTACAAACAACTTCAGACTTCAAAGCGTTTGAACGGCTTTGATCATCAGAGCTAAAAGTCTTTTTACAAACAACTTCAGACTTCAAAGTTTTTGAAAATGTTTGAACACGCATTCCATCACTTTGATGTCTGTTTTCTTCAAGCAGCAGCATTTTTTATTGAGCAAATTGTATTCTGTGTGGAATAACAGGTTGGATTTTTTTTTTCTCTCTTGTTCCTCAGCTTAATCAAGACATCTATGAAAGTAAACAGTCGCATACAGATTTTGAAAAGAAAACTCATTCAACCACTTGGATTTCTTTTTTTATCGTGGTTATGGGCCTTATCTCAACAAGTTGAGATGTTGTCTTTTTTTTTGAAGGAGCAGCTGTGATATCTGTGCTGACTTATTCTGAATGAACTCTGTTTCTCCTGTTTCTGAGCTGAATGAAAGTCTCCATGCAAGACAACAGCTGCACAGAGCTGCACACAGCTTTACACTTGAACACTCATTCATACACATGAGCCTGAAGGAATAAAAATAGCAAAACAAAGATTCAAATGAAACTGACAATACACTAGGTCAGTGTACATTAAGCAACAGAATACGCACAGTGCCCCTCCCTCTCAGACCAACAGAGGTCTGTTATCAGTCATGGCGTGAAAAAATATTTTCTGCTCCTCCGGTGTTCATAAAGAGTTTTTTTTTTATATCTTTTTTCGTGTTCCCCAGTAAATTGAGTGTTATTCAAGCAGCAGAAGCAGCATCAGCAACGCCAGCAGCTGCAGAAGCACTTTAATTGGTTTGTAATCAGACTTACAAGTCTGTTTACAAACAACTTCAGACTTCAAAGCGTTTGAACGGCTTTGATCATCAGACCTAAAAGTCTCTTTACAAACAACTTCAGACTTCAAAGTTTTTGAAAATGTTTGAACACGCATTCCATCACTTTGATGTCTGTTTTCTTCAAGCAGCAGCATTTTTTATTGAGCAAATTGTATTCTGTGTGGAATAACAGGTTGGATTTTTTTTTCTCTCTTGTTCCTCAGCTTAATCAAGACATCTATGAAAGTAAACAGTCGCATACAGATTTTGAAAAGAAAACTCATTCAACCACTTGGATTTCTTTTTTTATTATGGTTATGGGCCTTATCTCAACAAGTTGAGATGTTGTCTTTTTTTTTGAAGGAGCAGCTGTGATATCTGTGCTGACTTACTCTGAATGAACTCTGTTTCTCCTGTTTCTGAGCTGAATGAAAGTCTCCATGCAAGACAACAGCTGCACAGAGCTGCACAGAGCTTTACACTTGAACACTCATTCATACACATGAGCCTGAAGGAATAAAAATAGCAAAACAAAGATTCAAATGAAACTGACAATACACTAGGTCAGTGTACATTAAGCAACAGAATACGCACAGTGCCCCTCCCTCTCAGACCAACAGAGGTCTGTCATCAGTCATGGCGTGAAAAAATATTTTCTGCTCCTCCTGTGTTCATAAAGAGTTTTTTTTTAAATCTTTTTTAGTGTTCCCCAGTAAATTGAGTGTTATTCGAGCAGCAGAAGCAGCATCAGCAACGCCAGCAGCTGCAGAAGCACTTTAATTGGTTTGTAATCAGACTTACAAGTCTGTTTACAAACAACTTCAGACTTCAAAGCGTTTGAACGGCTTTGATCATCAGACCTAAAAGTCTTTTTACAAACAACTTCAGACTTCAAAGTTTTTGAAAATGTTTGAACACGCATTCCATCACTTTGATGTCTGTTTTCTTCAAGCAGCAGCATTTTTTATTGAGCAAATTGTATTCTGTGTGGAATAACAGGTTGGATTTTTTTTTTCTCTCTTGTTCCTCAGCTTAATCAAGACATCTATGAAAGTAAACAGTCGCATACAGATTTTGAAAAGAAAACTCATTCAACCACTTGGATTTCTTTTTTTATCGTGGTTATGGGCCTTATCTCAACAAGTTGAGATGTTGTCTTTTTTTTTGAAGGAGCAGCTGTGATATCTGTGCTGACTTATTCTGAATGAACTCTGTTTCTCCTGTTTCTGAGCTGAATGAAAGTCTCCATGCAAGACAACAGCTGCACAGAGCTGCACACAGCTTTACACTTGAACACTCATTCATACACATGAGCCTGAAGGAATAAAAATAGCAAAACAAAGATTCAAATGAAACTGACAATACACTAGGTCAGTGTACATTAAGCAACAGAATACGCACAGTGCCCCTCCCTCTCAGACCAACAGAGGTCTGTCATCAGTCATGGCGTGAAAAAATATTTTCTGCTCCTCCGGTGTTCATAAAGAGTTTTTTTTTTATATCTTTTTTTGTGTTCCCCAGTAAATTGAGTGTTATTCAAGCAGCAGAAGCAGCATCAGCAACGCCAGCAGCTGCAGAAGCACTTTAATTGGTTTGTAATCAGACTTACAAGTCTGTTTACAAACAACTTCAGACTTCAAAGCGTTTGAACGGCTTTGATCATCAGACCTAAAAGTTTCTTTACAAACAACTTCAGACTTCAAAGTTTTTGAAAATGTTTGAACACGCATTCCATCACTTTGATGTCTGTTTTCTTCAAGCAGCAGCATTTTTTATTGAGCAAATTGTATTCTGTGTGGAATAACAGGTTGGATTTTTTTTTTCTCTCTTGTTCCTCAGCTTAATCAAGACATCTATGAAAGTAAACAGTCGCATACAGATTTTGAAAAGAAAACTCATTCAACCACTTGGATTTCTTTTTTTATCGTGGTTATGGGCCTTATCTCAACAAGTTGAGATGTTGTCTTTTTTTTTGAAGGAGCAGCTGTGATATCTGTGCTGACTTATTCTGAATGAACTCTGTTTCTCCTGTTTCTGAGCTGAATGAAAGTCTCCATGCAAGACAACAGCTGCACAGAGCTGCACACAGCTTTACACTTGAACACTCATTCATACACATGAGCCTGAAGGAATAAAAATAGCAAAACAAAGATTCAAATGAAACTGACAATACACTAGGTCAGTGTACATTAAGCAACAGAATACGCACAGTGCCCCTCCCTCTCAGACCAACAGAGGTCTGTCATCAGTCATGGCGTGAAAAAATATTTTCTGCTCCTCCGGTGTTCATAAAGAGTTTTTTTTTTATATCTTTTTTTGTGTTCCCCAGTAAATTGAGTGTTATTCAAGCAGCAGAAGCAGCATCAGCAACGCCAGCAGCTGCAGAAGCACTTTAATTGGTTTGTAATCAGACTTACAAGTCTGTTTACAAACAACTTCAGACTTCAAAGCGTTTGAACGGCTTTGATCATCAGACCTAAAAGTCTCTTTACAAACAACTTCAGACTTCAAAGTTTTTGAAAATGTTTGAACACGCATTCCATCACTTTGATGTCTGTTTTCTTCAAGCAGCAGCATTTTTTATTGAGCAAATTGTATTCTGTGTGGAATAACAGGTTGGATTTTTTTTTCTCTCTTGTTCCTCAGCTTAATCAAGACATCTATGAAAGTAAACAGTCGCATACAGATTTTGAAAAGAAAACTCATTCAACCACTTGGATTTCTTTTTTTATTATGGTTATGGGCCTTATCTCAACAAGTTGAGATGTTGTCTTTTTTTTTGAAGGAGCAGCTGTGATATCTGTGCTGACTTACTCTGAATGAACTCTGTTTCTCCTGTTTCTGAGCAGAATGAAAGTCTCCATGCAAGACAACAGCTGCACAGAGCTGCACACAGCTTTACACTTGAACACTCATTCATACACATGAGCCTGAAGGAATAAACATAGCAAAACAAAGATTCAAATGAGACTGACAATACACCAGGTCAGTGTTCATCAAGCAACGGAATACGCACAGTGCCCCTCAATCTCAGACCAACAGAGAGTCGACTGTGTTCGATCGTCACCTGATATTCATCACACGGTCTGTGTCTCCACCCAGAGGCGTAATGGTGCCACTGCACATCACCAAACGCATTAGAACAAATCAACAATGCAAATGAATTGACACCACTGAAACAAGAGAGAAATTGTTTCATCAATAACTGGAATAATTTTATTAAAAAAAAACAACAAAAAGATGTCAAAAATTATCTGCTTTAAACAGTGTGTGTGGGGAGAGAGGGGGCACTGAATTAGTGAATTCAGGAATTTGTGAAAGAAAACAAGTGACAAATACACCAGGTCAGTGTACATTAAGCAACGGAATACGCACAGTGCCCCTCCCTCTCAGACCAACAGAGGTCTGTCATTAGTCATGGCGTGAAAAAATATTTTCTGCTCCTCCGGTGATCATAAAGAGTTTTTTTTTATATCTTTTTTAGTGTTCCCCAGTAAATTGAGTGTTATTCAAGCAGCAGAAGCAGCATCAGCAACGCCAGCAACTGCAGAAGAACTTTAATTGGTTTGTAATCAGACTTACAAGTCTGTTTACAAACAACTTCAGACTTCAAAGCGTTTGAATGGCTTTGATCATCAGACCTAAAAGTTTCTTTACAAACAACTTCAGACTTCAAAGTTTTTGAAAATGTTTGAACACGCATTCCATCACTTTGATGTCTGTTTTCTTCAAGCAGCAGCATTTTTTATTGAGCAAATTGTATTCTGTGTGGAATAACAGGTTGGATTTTTTTTTTCTCTCTTGTTCCTCAGCTGAATCAAGACATCTATGAAAGTAAACAGTCGCATACAGATTTTGAAAAGAAAACTCATTCAACCACTTGGATTTCTTTTTTTATTGTGGTTATGGGCCTTATCTCAACAAGTTGAGATGTTGTCTTTTTTTTTGAAGGAGCAGCTGTGATATCTGTGCTGATTTACTCTGAATGAACTCTGTTTCTTCTGTTTCTGAGCTGAATGAATGTCTCCATGCAAGACAACAGCTGCACAGAGCTGCACACAGCTTTGCACTTGAACACTCATTCATACACATGAGCCTGAAGGAATAAACATAGCAAAACAAAGATTCAAATGAAACTGACAATACACCAGGTCAGTGTACATTGAGCAACGGAATACGCACAGTGCCCCTCCCTCTCAGACCAACAGAGGTCTGTCATCAGTCATGGCGTGAAAAAATATTTTCTGCTCCTCCTGTGTTCATAAAGAGTTTTTTTTTAAATCTTTTTTAGTGTTCCCCAGTAAATTGAGTGTTATTCGAGCAGCAGAAGCAGCATCAGCAACGCCAGCAGCTGCAGAAGCACTTTAATTGGTTTGTAATCAGACTTACAAGTCTGTTTACAAACAACTTCAGACTTCAAAGCGTTTGAACGGCTTTGATCATCAGACCTAAAAGTCTTTTTACAAACAACTTCAGACTTCAAAGTTTTTGAAAATGTTTGAACACGCATTCCATCACTTTGATGTCTGTTTTCTTCAAGCAGCAGCATTTTTTATTGAGCAAATTGTATTCTGTGTGGAATAACAGGTTGGATTTTTTTTTTCTCTCTTGTTCCTCAGCTTAATCAAGACATCTATGAAAGTAAACAGTCGCATACAGATTTTGAAAAGAAAACTCATTCAACCACTTGGATTTCTTTTTTTATCGTGGTTATGGGCCTTATCTCAACAAGTTGAGATGTTGTCTTTTTTTTTGAAGGAGCAGCTGTGATATCTGTGCTGACTTATTCTGAATGAACTCTGTTTCTCCTGTTTCTGAGCTGAATGAAAGTCTCCATGCAAGACAACAGCTGCACAGAGCTGCACACAGCTTTACACTTGAACACTCATTCATACACATGAGCCTGAAGGAATAAAAATAGCAAAACAAAGATTCAAATGAAACTGACAATACACTAGGTCAGTGTACATTAAGCAACAGAATACGCACAGTGCCCCTCCCTCTCAGACCAACAGAGGTCTGTCATCAGTCATGGCGTGAAAAAATATTTTCTGCTCCTCCGGTGTTCATAAAGAGTTTTTTTTTTATATCTTTTTTTGTGTTCCCCAGTAAATTGAGTGTTATTCAAGCAGCAGAAGCAGCATCAGCAACGCCAGCAGCTGCAGAAGCACTTTAATTGGTTTGTAATCAGACTTACAAGTCTGTTTACAAACAACTTCAGACTTCAAAGCGTTTGAACGGCTTTGATCATCAGACCTAAAAGTCTCTTTACAAACAACTTCAGACTTCAAAGTTTTTGAAAATGTTTGAACACGCATTCCATCACTTTGATGTCTGTTTTCTTCAAGCAGCAGCATTTTTTATTGAGCAAATTGTATTCTGTGTGGAATAACAGGTTGGATTTTTTTTTCTCTCTTGTTCCTCAGCTTAATCAAGACATCTATGAAAGTAAACAGTCGCATACAGATTTTGAAAAGAAAACTCATTCAACCACTTGGATTTCTTTTTTTATTATGGTTATGGGCCTTATCTCAACAAGTTGAGATGTTGTCTTTTTTTTTGAAGGAGCAGCTGTGATATCTGTGCTGACTTACTCTGAATGAACTCTGTTTCTCCTGTTTCTGAGCAGAATGAAAGTCTCCATGCAAGACAACAGCTGCACAGAGCTGCACACAGCTTTACACTTGAACACTCATTCATACACATGAGCCTGAAGGAATAAACATAGCAAAACAAAGATTCAAATGAGACTGACAATACACCAGGTCAGTGTTCATCAAGCAACGGAATACGCACAGTGCCCCTCAATCTCAGACCAACAGAGAGTCGACTGTGTTCGATCGTCACCTGATATTCATCACACGGTCTGTGTCTCCACCCAGAGGCGTAATGGTGCCACTGCACATCACCAAACGCATTAGAACAAATCAACAATGCAAATGAATTGACACCACTGAAACAAGAGAGAAATTGTTTCATCAATAACTGGAATAATTTTATTAAAAAAAAACAACAAAAAGATGTCAAAAATTATCTGCTTTAAACAGTGTGTGTGGGGGGAGTGGGGGCACTGAATTAGTGAATTCAGGAATTTGTGAAAGAAAACAAGTGACAAATACACCAGGTCAGTGTACATTAAGCAACGGAATACGCACAGTGCCCCTCCCTCTCAGACCAACAGAGGTCTGTCATCAGTCATGGCGTGAAAAAATATTTTCTGCTCCTCCTGTGTTCATAAAGAGTTTTTTTTATATCTTTTTTAGTGTTCCCCAGTTAATTGAGTGTTATTCAAGCAGCAGAAGCAGCATCAGAAACGCCAGCAGTTTCAGAAGAATTTTAATTGGTTTGTAATCAGACTTACAAGTCTGTTTACAAACAACTTCAGACTTCAAAGCGTTTGAACGGCTTTGATTATCAGACCTAAAAGTCTCTTTACAAACAACTTCAGACTTCAAAGTTTTTGAAAATGTTTGCACACGCATTCCATCACTTTGATGTCTGTTTTCTTCAAGCAGCAGCATTTTTTATTGAGCAAATTGTATTCTGTGTGGAATAACAGGTTGGATTTTTTTTTTCTCTCTTGTTCCTCAGCTTAATCAAGACATCTATGAAAGTAAACAGTCGCATACAGATTTTGAAAAGAAAACTCATTCAACCACTTGGATTTCTTTTTTTATCGTGGTTATGGGCCTTATCTCAACAAGTTGAGATGTTGTCTTTTTTTTTGAAGGAGCAGCTGTGATATCTGTGCTGACTTATTCTGAATGAACTCTGTTTCTCCTGTTTCTGAGCTGAATGAAAGTCTCCATGCAAGACAACAGCTGCACAGAGCTGCACACAGCTTTACACTTGAACACTCATTCATACACATGAGCCTGAAGGAATAAAAATAGCAAAACAAAGATTCAAATGAAACTGACAATACACTAGGTCAGTGTACATTAAGCAACAGAATACGCACAGTGCCCCTCCCTCTCAGACCAACAGAGGTCTGTCATCAGTCATGGCGTGAAAAAATATTTTCTGCTCCTCCGGTGTTCATAAAGAGTTTTTTTTTTATATCTTTTTTCGTGTTCCCCAGTAAATTGAGTGTTATTCAAGCAGCAGAAGCAGCATCAGCAACGCCAGCAGCTGCAGAAGCACTTTAATTGTTTTGTAATCAGACTTACAAGTCTGTTCACAAACAACTTCAGACTTCAAAGCGTTTGAACGGCTTTGATCATCAGACCTAAAAGTCTCTTTACAAACAACTTCAGACTTCAAAGTTTTTGAAAATGTTTGAACACGCATTCCATCACTTTGATGTCTGTTTTCTTCAAGCAGCAGCATTTTTTATTGAGCAAATTGTATTCTGTGTGGAATAACAGCTTGGATTTTTTTTTCTCTCTTGTTCCTCAGCTTAATCAAGACATCTATGAAAGTAAACAGTCGCATACAGATTTTGAAAAGAAAACTCATTCAACCACTTGGATTTCTTTTTTTATTATGGTTATGGGCCTTATCTCAACAAGTTGAGATGTTGTCTTTTTTTTTGAAGGAGCAGCTGTGATATCTGTGCTGACTTACTCTGAAAGAACTCTGTTTCTCCTGTTTCTGAGCAGAATGAAAGTCTCCATGCAAGACAACAGCTGCACAGAGCTGCACACAGCTTTACACTTGAACACTCATTCATACACATGAGCCTGAAGGAATAAACATAGCAAAACAAAGATTCAAATGAGACTGACAATACACCAGGTCAGTGTTCATCAAGCAACGGAATACGCACAGTGCCCCTCAATCTCAGACCAACAGAGAGTCGACTGTGTTCGATCGTCACCTGATATTCATCACACGGTCTGTGTCTCCACCCAGAGGCGTAATGGTGCCACTGCACATCACCAAACGCATTAGAACAAATCAACAATGCAAATGAATTGACACCACTGAAACAAGAGAGAAATTGTTTCATCAATAACTGGAATAATTTTATTAAAAAAAAACAACAAAAAGATGTCAAAAATTATCTGCTTTAAACAGTGTGTGTGGAGGGAGTGGGGGCACTGAATTAGTGAATTCAGGAATTTGTGAAAGAAAACAAGTGACAAATACACCAGGTCAGTGTACATTAAGCAACGGAATACGCACAGTGCCCCTCCCTCTCAGACCAACAGAGGTCTGTCATCAGTCATGGCGTGAAAAAATATTTTCTGCTCCTCCTGTGTTCATAAAGAGTTTTTTTTATATCTTTTTTAGTGTTCCCCAGTTAATTGAGTGTTATTCAAGCAGCAGAAGCAGCATCAGAAACGCCAGCAGTTTCAGAAGAATTTTAATTGGTTTGTAATCAGACTTACAAGTCTGTTTACAAACAACTTCAGACTTCAAAGCGTTTGAACGGCTTTGATTATCAGACCTACAAGTCTGTTTACAAACAACTTCAGACTTCAAAGTTTTTGAAAATGTTTGCACACGCATTCCATCACTTTGATGTCTGTTTTCTTCAAGCAGCAGCATTTTTTATTGAGCAAATTGTATTCTGTGTGGAATAACAGCTTGGATTTTTTTTTTCTCTCTTGTTCCTCAGCTGAATCAAGACATCTATGAAAGGAAACAGTCGCATACAGATTTTGAAAAGAAAACTCATTCAACCACTTGGATTTCTTTTTTTATTATGGTTATGGGCCTTATCTCAACAAGTTGAGATGTTGTCTTTTTTTTTGAAGGAGCAGCTGTGATATCTGTGCTGACTTACTCTGAAAGAACTCTGTTTCTCCTGTTTCTGAGCTGAATGAAAGTCTCCATGCAAGACAACAGCTGCACAGAGCTGCACACAGCTTTACACTTGAACACTCATTCATACACATGAGCCTGAAGGAATAAAAATAGCAAAACAAAGATTCAAATGAAACTGACAATACACCAGGTCAGTGTACATTCAGCAACGGAATACGCACAGTGCCCCTCCCTCTCAGACCAACAGAGGTCTGTCATCAGTCATGGCGTGAAAAAATATTTTCTGCTCCTCCGGTGTTCATAAAGAGTTTTTTTTTATATCTTTTTTAGTGTTCCCCAGTAAATTGAGTGTTATTCAAGCAGCAGAAGCAGCATCAGCAACGCCAGCAACTGCAGAAGAACTTTAATTGGTTTGTAATCAGACTTACAAGTCTGTTTACAAACAACTTCAGACTTCAAAGCGTTTGAACGGCTTTGATTATCAGACCTACAAGTCTGTTTACAAACAACTTCAGACTTCAAAGTTTTTGAAAATGTTTGCACACGCATTCCATCACTTTGATGTCTGTTTTCTTCAAGCAGCAGCATTTTTTATTGAGCAAATTGTATTCTGTGTGGAATAACAGCTTGGATTTTTTTTTTCTCTCTTGTTCCTCAGCTGAATCAAGACATCTATGAAAGTAAACAGTCGCATACAGATTTTGAAAAGAAAACTCATTCAACCACTTGGATTTCTTTTTTTATTGTGGTTATGGGCCTTATCTCAACAAGTTGAGATGTTGTCTTTTTTTTTGAAGGAGCAGCTGTGATATCTGTGCTGACTTACTCTGAATGAACTCTGTTTCTCCTATTTCTGAGCTGAATGAAAGTCTCCATGCAAGACAACAGCTGCACAGAGCTGCACACAGCTTTGCACTTGAACACTCATTCATACACATGAGCCTGAAGGAATAAACATAGAAAAACAAAGATTCAAATGAAACTGACAATACACCAGGTCAGTGTACATTAAGCAACGGAATACGCACAGTGCCCCTCCCTCTCAGACCAACAGAGGTCTGTCATCAGTCATGGCGTGAAAAAATATTTTCTGCTCCTCCTCTGTTCATAAAGAGTTTTTTTTTATATCTTTTTTAGTGTTCCCCAGTAAATTGAGTGTTATTCAAGCAGCAGAAGCAGCATCAGCAACGCCAGCAGCTGCAGAAGCACTTTAATTGTTTTGTAATCAGACTTACAAGTCTGTTTACAAACAACTTCAGACTTCAAAGCGTTTGAACGGCTTTGAACATCAGACCTAAAAGTCTCTTTACAAACAACTTCAGACTTCAAAGCGTTTGAATGGCTTTGATCATCAGACCTAAAAGTTTCTTTACAAACAACTTCAGACTTCAAAGTTTTTGAAAATGTTTGAACACGCATTCCATCACTTTGATGTCTGTTTTCTTCAAGCAGCAGCATTTTTTATTGAGCAAATTGTATTCTGTGTGGAATAACAGGTTGGATTTTTTTTTTCTCTCTTGTTCCTCAGCTGAATCAAGACATCTATGAAAGTAAACAGTCGCATACAGATTTTGAAAAGAAAACTCATTCAACCACTTGGATTTCTTTTTTTATTGTGGTTATGGGCCTTATCTCAACAAGTTGAGATGTTGTCTTTTTTTTTGAAGGAGCAGCTGTGATATCTGTGCTGACTTACTCTGAATGAACTCTGTTTCTTCTGTTTCTGAGCTGAATGAATGTCTCCATGCAAGACAACAGCTGCACAGAGCTGCACACAGCTTTGCACTTGAACACTCATTCATATACATGAGCCTGAAGGAATAAACATAGCAAAACAAAGATTCAAATGAAACTGACAATACACCAGGTCAGTGTACATTCAGCAACGGAATACGCACAGTGCCCCTCCCTCTCAGACCAACAGAGGTCTGTCATCAGTCATGGCGTGAAAAAATATTTTCTGCTCCTCCTGTGTTCATAAAGAGTTTTTTTTTTATATCTTTTTTAATGTTCCCCAGTAAATTGAGTGTTATTCGAGCAGCAGAAGCAGCATCAGCAACGCCAGCAGCTGCAGAAGCACTTTAATTGGTTTGTAATCAGACTTACAAGTCTGTTTACAAACAACTTCAGACTTCAAAGCGTTTAAACGGCTTTTATCATCAGACCTAAAAGTCTCTTTACAAACAACTTCAGACTTCAAAGTTTTTGAAAATGTTTGAACACGCATTCCATCACTTTGATGTCTGTTTTCTTCAAGCAGCAGCATTTTTTATTGAGCAAATTGTATTCTGTGTGGAATAACAGGTTGGATTTTTTTTTCTCTCTTGTTCCTCAGCTGAATCAAGACATCTATGAAAGTAAACAGTCGCATACAGATTTTGAAAAGAAAACTCATTCAACCACTTGGATTTCTTTTTTTATTGTGGTTATGGGCCTTATCTCAACAAGTTGAGATGTTGTCTTTTTTTTTGAAGGAGCAGCTGTGATATCTGTGCTGACTTAGTCTGAAAGAACTCTGTTTCTCCTGTTTCTGAGCTGAATGAAAGTCTCCATGCAAGACAACAGCTGCACAGAGCTGCACACAGCTTTGCACTTGAACACTCATTCATACACATGAGCCTGAAGGAATAAACATAACAAAACAAAGATTCAAATGAAACTGACAATACACCAGGTCAGTGTACATTAAGCAACGGAATACGCACAGTGCCCCTCCCTCTCAGACCAACAGAGAGTCGACTGTGTTCGATCGTCACCTGATATTCATCACACGGTCTGTGTCTCCACCCAGAGGCGTAATGGTGCCACTGCACATCACCAAACGCATTAGAACAAATCAACCATGCAAATGAATTGACACCACTGAAACAAGAGAGAAAATGTTTCATCAATAACTGGAATAATTTTATTAAAAAAAAAACAACAAAAAGATGTCAAAAATTATCTGCTTTAAACAGTGTGTGTGGGGGGAGTGGGGGCACTGAATTAGTGAATTCAGGAATTTGTGAAAGAAAACAAGTGACAAATACACCAGGTCAGTGTACATTAAGCAACGGAATACGCACAGTGCCCCTCCCTCTCAGACCAACAGAGGTCTGTCATCAGTCATGGCGTGAAAAAATATTTTCTGCTCCTCCTGTGTTCATAAAGAGTTTTTTTTTAAATCTTTTTTAGTGTTCCCCAGTAAATTGAGTGTTATTCAAGCAGCAGAAGCAGCATCAGCAACGCCAGCAGCTGCAGAAGCACTTTAATTGGTTTGTAATCAGACTTACAAGTCTGTTTACAAACAACTTCAGACTTCAAAGCGTTTGAACGGCTTTGATCATCAGACCTACAAGTCTGTTTACAAACAACTTCAGACTTCAAAGTTTTTGAAAATGTTTGAACACGCATTCCATCACTTTGATGTCTGTTTTCTTCAAGCAGCAGCATTTTTTATTGAGCAAATTGTATTCTGTGTGGAATAACAGGTTGGATTTTTTTTTTCTCTCTTGTTCCTCAGCTGAATCAAGACATCTATGAAAGTAAACAGTCGCATACAGATTTTGAAAAGAAAACTCATTCAACCACTTGGATTTCTTTTTTTATTGTGGTTATGGGCCTTATCTCAACAAGTTGAGATGTTGTCTTTTTTTTTGAAGGAGCAGCTGTGATATCTGTGCTGACTTACTCTGAATGAACTCTGTTTCTTCTGTTTCTGAGCTGAATGAATGTCTCCATGCAAGACAACAGCTGCACAGAGCTGCACACAGCTTTGCACTTGAACACTCATTCATACACATGAGCCTGAAGGAATAAACATAGCAAAACAAAGATTCAAATGAAACTGACAATACACCAGGTCAGTGTACATTCAGCAACGGAATAGGCACAGTGCCCCTCCCTCTCAGACCAACAGAGGTCTGTCATCAGTCATGGCGTGAAAAAATATTTTCTGCTCCTCCCGTGTTCATAAAGAGTTTTTTTTTATATCTTTTTTAATGTTTCCCAGTAAATTGAGTGTTATCCGAGCAGCAGAAGCAGCATCAGCAACGCCAGCAGCTGCAGAAGCACTTTAATTGGTTTGTAATCAGACTTACAAGTCTGTTTACAAACAACTTCAGACTTCAAAGCGTTTGAACGGCTTTGATCATCAGACCTAAAAGTCTCTTTACAAACAACTTTAGACTTCAAAGTTTTTGAAAATGTTTGAACACGCATTCCATCACTTTGATGTCTGTTTTCTTCAAGCAGCAGCATTTTTTATTGAGCAAATTGTATTCTGTGTGGAATAACAGGTTGGATTTTTTTTTCTCTCTTTTCCTCTGCTGAATCAAGACATCTATGAAAGGAAACAGTCGCATACAGATTTTGAAAAGAAAACTCATTCAACCACTTGGATTTCTTTTTTTATTATGGTTATGGGCCTTATCTCAACAAGTTGAGATGTTGTCCTTTTTTTTGAAGGAGCAGCTGTGATATCTGTGCTGACTTACTCTGAAAGAACTCTGTTTCTCCTGTTTCTGAGCTGAATGAAAGTCTCCATGCAAGACAACAGCTGCACAGAGCTGCACACAGCTTTACACTTGAACACTCATTCATACACATGAGCCTGAAGGAATAAAAATAGCAAAACAAAGATTCAAATGAAACTGACAATACACCAGGTCAGTGTACATTCAGCAACGGAATACGCACAGTGCCCCTCCCTCTCAGACCAACAGAGGTCTGTCATCAGTCATGGCGTGAAAAAATATTTTCTGCTCCTCCGGTGTTCATAAAGAGTTTTTTTTTATATCTTTTTTAGTGTTCCCCAGTAAATTGAGTGTTATTCAAGCAGCAGAAGCAGCATCAGCAACGCCAGCAACTGCAGAAGAACTTTAATTGGTTTGTAATCAGACTTACAAGTCTGTTTACAAACAACTTCAGACTTCAAAGCGTTTGAACGGCTTTGATTATCAGACCTACAAGTCTGTTTACAAACAACTTCAGACTTCAAAGTTTTTGAAAATGTTTGCACACGCATTCCATCACTTTGATGTCTGTTTTCTTCAAGCAGCAGCATTTTTTATTGAGCAAATTGTATTCTGTGTGGAATAACAGCTTGGATTTTTTTTTCTCTCTTGTTCCTCAGCTGAATCAAGACATCTATGAAAGTAAACAGTCGCATACAGATTTTGAAAAGAAAACTCATTCAACCACTTGGATTTCTTTTTTTATTGTGGTTATGGGCCTTATCTCAACAAGTTGAGATGTTGTCTTTTTTTTTGAAGGAGCAGCTGTGATATCTGTGCTGACTTACTCTGAATGAACTCTGTTTCTCCTGTTTCTGAGCTGAATGAAAGTCTCCATGCAAGACAACAGCTGCACAGAGCTGCACACAGCTTTGCACTTGAACACTCATTCATACACATGAGCCTGAAGGAATAAACATAGCAAAACAAAGATTCAAATGAAACTGACAATACACCAGGTCAGTGTACATTAAGCAACGGAATACGCACAGTGCCCCTCCCTCTCAGACCAACAGAGGTCTGTCATCAGTCATGGCGTGAAAAAATATTTTCTGCTCCTCCTCTGTTCATAAAGAGTTTTTTTTATATCTTTTTTAGTGTTCCCCAGTAAATTGAGTGTTATTCAAGCAGCAGAAGCAGCATCAGCAACGCCAGCAGCTGCAGAAGCACTTTAATTGGTTTGTAATCAGACTTACAAGTCTGTTTACAAACAACTTCAGACTTCAAAGCGTTTGAACGGCTTTGATCATCAGACCTAAAAGTCTCTTTACAAACAACTTCAGACTTCAAAGTTTTTGAAAATGTTTGAACACGCATTCCATCACTTTGATGTCTGTTTTCTTCAAGCAGCAGCATTTTTTATTGAGCAAATTGTATTCTGTGTGGAATAACAGGTTGGATTTTTTTTTCTCTCTTGTTCCTCAGCTTAATCAAGACATCTATGAAAGTAAACAGTCGCATACAGATTTTGAAAAGAAAACTCATTCAACCACTTGGATTTCTTTTTTTATTGTGGTTATGGGCCTTATCTCAACAAGTTGAGATGTTGTCTTTTTTTTTGAAGGAGCATCTGTGATATCTGTGCTGACTTACTCTGAAAGAACTCTGTTTCTCCTGTTTCTGAGCTGAATGACAGTCTCCATGCAAAGACAACACCTGCACAGAGCTGCACACAGCTTTACACTTGAACACTCATTCATACACATGAGCCTGAAGGAATAAAAATAGCAAAACAAAGATTCAAATGAAACTGACAATACACCAGGTCAGTGTACATTAAGCAACAGAATACGCACAGTGCCCCTCCCTCTCAGACCAACAGAGGTCTGTCATCAGTCATGACGTGAAAAAATATTTTCTATCCTTCTGTGTTCATAAAGAGTTTTTTTTTATATCTTTTTTAGTGTTCCCCAGTAAATTGAGTGTTATTCGAGCAGCAGAAGAAGCATCAGCAACGCCAGCAGCTTCAGAAGCACTTTAATTGGTTTGTAATCAGACTTACAAGTCTGTTTACAAACAACTTCAGACTTCAAAGCGTTGGAACGGCTTTGATCATCAGACCTAAAAGTCTCTTTACAAACAACTTCAGACTTCAAAGTTTTTGAAAATGTTTGAACACGCATTCCATCACTTTGATGTCTGTTTTCTTCAAGCAGCAGCATTTTTTATTGAGCAAATTGTATTCTGTGTGGAATAACAGGTTGGATTTTTTTTTTCTCTCTTGTTCCTCAGCTTAATCAAGACATCTATGAAAGTAAACAGTCGCATACAGATTTTGAAAAGAAAACTCATTCAACCACTTGGATTTCTTTTTTTATTGTGGTTATGGGCCTTATCTCAACAAGTTGAGATGTTGTCTTTTTTTTTGAAGGAGCAGCTGTGATATCTGTGCTGACTTATTCTGAATGAACTCTGTTTCTCCTGTTTCTGAGCTGAATGAAAGTCTCCATGCAAGACAACAGCTGCACAGAACTGCACACAGCTTTGCACTTGAACACTAATTCATACAAATGAGCCTGAAGGAATAAAAATAGCAAAACAAAGCTTCAAATGAAACTGACAATACACCAGGTCAGTGTACATTCAGCAACGGAATACGCACAGTGCCCCTCCCTCTCAGACCAACAGAGGTCTGTCATCAGTCATGACGTGAAAAAATATTTTCTATCCTTCTGTGTTCATAAAGAGTTTTTTTTTATATCTTTTTTAGTGTTCCCCAGTAAATTGAGTGTTATTCGAGCAGCAGAAGCAGCATCAGCAACGCCAGCAGCTTCAGAAGCACTTTAATTGGTTTGTAATCAGACTTACAAGTCTGTTTACAAACAACTTCAGATTTCAAAGCGTTTGAACGGCTTTGATCATCAGACCTACAAGTCTCTTTACAAACAACTTCAGACTTCAAAGTTTTTGAAAATGTTTGAACACGCATTCCATCACTTTGATGTCTGTTTTCTTCAAGCAGCAGCATTTTTTATTGAGCAAATTGTATTCTGTGTGGAATAACAGGTTGGATTTTTTTTTTCTCTCTTGTTCCTCAGCTTAATCAAGACATCTATGAAAGTAAACAGTCGCATACAGATTTTGAAAAGAAAACTCATTCAACCACTTGGATTTCTTTTTTTATTGTGGTTATGGGCCTTATCTCAACAAGTTGAGATGTTGTCTTTTTTTTTGAAGGAGCATCTGTGATATCTGTGCTGACTTAGTCTGAAAGAACTCTGTTTCTCATGTTTCTGAGCTGAATGAAAGTCTCAATGCAAGACAACAGCTGCACAGAGCTGCACACAGCTTTGCACTTGAACACTCATTCATACACATGAGCCTGAAGGAATAAACATAGCAAAACAAAGATTCAAATGAAACTGACAATACACCAGGTCAGTGTACATTAAGCAACGGAATACGCACAGTGCCCCTCCCTCTCAGACCAACAGAGGTCTGTCATCAGTCATGGCGTGAAAAAATATTTTCTGCTCCTTCTGTGTTCATAAAGAGTTTTTTTTTATATCTTTTTTAGTGTTCCCCAGTAAATTGAGTGTTATTCAAGCAGCAGAAGCAGCATCAGCAACGCCAGCAGCTGCAGAAGCACTTTAATTGGTTTGTAATCAGACTTACAAGTCTGTTTACAAACAAAACTTCAGACTTCAAAGCGTTTGAACGGCTTTGATCATCAGACCTAAAAGTCTCTTTACAAACAACTTCAGACTTCAAAGTTTTTGAAAATGTTTGAACACGCATTCCATCACTTTGATGTCTGTTTTCTTCAAGCAGCAGCATTTTTTATTGAGCAAATTGTATTCTGTGTGGAATAACAGGTTGGATTTTTTTTTTCTCTCTTGTTCCTCAGCTTAATCAAGACATCTATGAAAGTAAACAGTCGCATACAGATTTTGAAAAGAAAACTCATTCAACCACTTGGATTTCTTTTTTTATTGTGGTTATGGGCCTTATCTCAACAAGTTGAGATGTTGTCTTTTTTTTTGAAGGAGCAGCTGTGATATCTGTGCTGACTTATTCTGAATGAACTCTGTTTCTCCTGTTTCTGAGCTGAATGAAAGTCTCCATGCAAGACAACAGCTGCACAGAACTGCACACAGTTTTGCACTTGAACACTAATTCATACAAATGAGCCTGAAGGAATAAAAATAGCAAAACAAAGCTTCAAATGAAACTGACAATACACCAGGTCAGTGTACATTAAGCAACGGAATACGCACAGTGCCCCTCCCTCTCAGACCAACAGAGGTCTGTCATCAGTCATGACGTGAAAAAATATTTTCTATCCTTCTGTGTTCATAAAGAGTTTTTTTTTATATCTTTTTTAGTGTTCCCCAGTAAATTGAGTGTTATTCGAGCAGCAGAAGCAGCATCAGCAACGCCAGCAGCTTCAGAAGCACTTTAATTGGTTTGTAATCAGACTTACAAGTCTGTTTACAAACAACTTCAGATTTCAAAGCGTTTGAACGGCTTTGATCATCAGACCTACAAGTCTCTTTACAAACAACTTCAGACTTCAAAGTTTTTGAAAATGTTTGAACACGCATTCCATCACTTTGATGTCTGTTTTCTTCAAGCAGCAGCATTTTTTATTGAGCAAATTGTATTCTGTGTGGAATAACAGGTTGGATTTTTTTTTCTCTCTTGTTCCTCAGCTGAATCAAGACATCTATGAAAGTAAACAGTCGCATACAGATTTTGAAAAGAAAACTCATTCAACCACTTGGATTTCTTTTTTTATTGTGGTTATGGGCCTTATCTCAACAAGTTGAGATGTTGTCTTTTTTTTTGAAGGAGCATCTGTGATATCTGTGCTGACTTAGTCTGAAAGAACTCTGTTTCTCCTGTTTCTGAGCTGAATGAAAGTCTCAATGCAAGACAACAGCTGCACAGAGCTGCACACAGCTTTGCACTTGAACACTCATTCATACACATGAGCCTGAAGGAATAAACATAGCAAAACAAAGATTCAAATGAAACTGACAATACACCAGGTCAGTGTACATTAAGCAACGGAATACGCACAGTGCCCCTCCCTCTCAGACCAACAGAGGTCTGTCATCAGTCATGGCGTGAAAAAATATTTTCTGCTCCTTCTGTGTTCATAAAGAGTTTTTTTTTATATCTTTTTTAGTGTTCCCCAGTAAATTGAGTGTTATTCAAGCAGCAGAAGCAGCATCAGCAACGCCAGCAGCTGCAGAAGCACTTTAATTGGTTTGTAATCAGACTTACAAGTCTGTTTACAAACAAAACTTCAGACTTCAAAGCGTTTGAACGGCTTTGATCATCAGACCTAAAAGTCTCTTTACAAACAACTTCAGACTTCAAAGTTTTTGAAAATGTTTGAACACGCATTCCATCACTTTGATGTCTGTTTTCTTCAAGCAGCAGCATTTTTTATTGAGCAAATTGTATTCTGTGTGGAATAACAGGTTGGATTTTTTTTTTCTCTCTTGTTCCTCAGCTTAATCAAGACATCTATGAAAGTAAACAGTCGCATACAGATTTTGAAAAGAAAACTCATTCAACCACTTGGATTTCTTTTTTTATTGTGGTTATGGGCCTTATCTCAACAAGTTGAGATGTTGTCTTTTTTTTTGAAGGAGCAGCTGTGATATCTGTGCTGACTTATTCTGAATGAACTCTGTTTCTCCTGTTTCTGAGCTGAATGAAAGTCTCCATGCAAGACAACAGCTGCACAGAACTGCACACAGCTTTGCACTTGAACACTAATTCATACAAATGAGCCTGAAGGAATAAAAATAGCAAAACAAAGCTTCAAATGAAACTGACAATACACCAGGTCAGTGTACATTCAGCAACGGAATACGCACAGTGCCCCTCCCTCTCAGACCAACAGAGGTCTGTCATCAGTCATGACGTGAAAAAATATTTTCTATCCTTCTGTGTTCATAAAGAGTTTTTTTTTATATCTTTTTTAGTGTTCCCCAGTAAATTGAGTGTTATTCGAGCAGCAGAAGCAGCATCAGCAACGCCAGCAGCTTCAGAAGCACTTTAATTGGTTTGTAATCAGACTTACAAGTCTGTTTACAAACAACTTCAGATTTCAAAGCGTTTGAACGGCTTTGATCATCAGACCTACAAGTCTCTTTACAAACAACTTCAGACTTCAAAGTTTTTGAAAATGTTTGAACACGCATTCCATCACTTTGATGTCTGTTTTCTTCAAGCAGCAGCATTTTTTATTGAGCAAATTGTATTCTGTGTGGAATAACAGGTTGGATTTTTTTTTTCTCTCTTGTTCCTCAGCTTAATCAAGACATCTATGAAAGTAAACAGTCGCATACAGATTTTGAAAAGAAAACTCATTCAACCACTTGGATTTCTTTTTTTATTGTGGTTATGGGCCTTATCTCAACAAGTTGAGATGTTGTCTTTTTTTTTGAAGGAGCATCTGTGATATCTGTGCTGACTTAGTCTGAAAGAACTCTGTTTCTCATGTTTCTGAGCTGAATGAAAGTCTCAATGCAAGACAACAGCTGCACAGAGCTGCACACAGCTTTGCACTTGAACACTCATTCATACACATGAGCCTGAAGGAATAAACATAGCAAAACAAAGATTCAAATGAAACTGACAATACACCAGGTCAGTGTACATTAAGCAACGGAATACGCACAGTGCCCCTCCCTCTCAGACCAACAGAGGTCTGTCATCAGTCATGGCGTGAAAAAATATTTTCTGCTCCTTCTGTGTTCATAAAGAGTTTTTTTTTATATCTTTTTTAGTGTTCCCCAGTAAATTGAGTGTTATTCAAGCAGCAGAAGCAGCATCAGCAACGCCAGCAGCTGCAGAAGCACTTTAATTGGTTTGTAATCAGACTTACAAGTCTGTTTACAAACAAAACTTCAGACTTCAAAGCGTTTGAACGGCTTTGATCATCAGACCTAAAAGTCTCTTTACAAACAACTTCAGACTTCAAAGTTTTTGAAAATGTTTGAACACGCATTCCATCACTTTGATGTCTGTTTTCTTCAAGCAGCAGCATTTTTTATTGAGCAAATTGTATTCTGTGTGGAATAACAGGTTGGATTTTTTTTTTCTCTCTTGTTCCTCAGCTTAATCAAGACATCTATGAAAGTAAACAGTCGCATACAGATTTTGAAAAGAAAACTCATTCAACCACTTGGATTTCTTTTTTTATTGTGGTTATGGGCCTTATCTCAACAAGTTGAGATGTTGTCTTTTTTTTTGAAGGAGCAGCTGTGATATCTGTGCTGACTTATTCTGAATGAACTCTGTTTCTCCTGTTTCTGAGCTGAATGAAAGTCTCCATGCAAGACAACAGCTGCACAGAACTGCACACAGTTTTGCACTTGAACACTAATTCATACAAATGAGCCTGAAGGAATAAAAATAGCAAAACAAAGCTTCAAATGAAACTGACAATACACCAGGTCAGTGTACATTAAGCAACGGAATACGCACAGTGCCCCTCCCTCTCAGACCAACAGAGGTCTGTCATCAGTCATGACGTGAAAAAATATTTTCTATCCTTCTGTGTTCATAAAGAGTTTTTTTTTATATCTTTTTTAGTGTTCCCCAGTAAATTGAGTGTTATTCGAGCAGCAGAAGCAGCATCAGCAACGCCAGCAGCTTCAGAAGCACTTTAATTGGTTTGTAATCAGACTTACAAGTCTGTTTACAAACAACTTCAGATTTCAAAGCGTTTGAACGGCTTTGATCATCAGACCTACAAGTCTCTTTACAAACAACTTCAGACTTCAAAGTTTTTGAAAATGTTTGAACACGCATTCCATCACTTTGATGTCTGTTTTCTTCAAGCAGCAGCATTTTTTATTGAGCAAATTGTATTCTGTGTGGAATAACAGGTTGGATTTTTTTTTCTCTCTTGTTCCTCAGCTGAATCAAGACATCTATGAAAGTAAACAGTCGCATACAGATTTTGAAAAGAAAACTCATTCAACCACTTGGATTTCTTTTTTTATTGTGGTTATGGGCCTTATCTCAACAAGTTGAGATGTTGTCTTTTTTTTTGAAGGAGCAGCTGTTATATCTGTGCTGACTTACTCTGAATGAACTCTGTTTCTCCTGTTTCTGAGCTGAATGAAAGTCTCCATGCAAGACAACAGCTGCACACAGCTGCACACAGCTTTACACTTGAACACTCATTCATACACATGAGCCTGAAGGAATAAACATAGCAAAACAAAGATTCAAATGAAACTGACAATACACCAGGTCAGTGTACATTAAGCAATGGAATACACACAGTGCCCCTCCCTCTCAGACCAACAGAGGTCTGTCATCAGTCATGGCATAAAAAAAATATTTTCTGCTCCTCCTGTGTTCATAAAGAGTTTTTTTTTTATATCTTTTTTAGTGTTCCCCAGTAAATTGAGTGTTATTCAAGAAGCAGAAGCAGCATCAGCAACGCCAGCAGCTGCAGAAGGGTTAGGGTAAGGGTAAGGGTTAGAGTTAGGGTTAGGTGAAGACAAAATGGACCCTGTACATGGTAAGCCATGGTTAGGAAAGGCACGGTCCTTCCGGGAGCCATGCCAGGCCTAGGCTCCCCGCCCTTTGGTTTTTCCCACCACCCGAAGGTGGTGGGGGATGCAAAAATTGGACATAAATGCCGTGAAAAATGAAGATCGGGTCGTGGCGCAACGTTTCGACCAGTTGAGGTCTTCCTCAGGCGCTCACCTGTCTTGGGGCTTGGAGCAGACTGCCGATTGTGGCATATTGACTGCTCTTTGGGGCTGTGGCAGCTCCCTCTCTCGCCTCCATTCTTCCGTCCTCACACTTCATCCCTCTCGCTCTGCTTTTCGCTTGTTCTGTTCTTTGTTGTTTTTCGCTCATGTGCGTTTTTCTTATGTACCCTTGTATGTCCTTTGTAATTATCAATTTAGATTTTATTAAATTCCCTTGTTTTTATCCCAATTTGTCCCATCACTAATTGTTATGTAGTACTTATGTGTTGTATTTTATGTTTTGTATTTGTGTGCCAATTATGCCTAATTATGTGTTATTTATTTCTCCCACAGGTTGCAGTTTATCGTCGTGCCCAGGACGGAGTCGGATTGGGAAGTATTAGGTAGGTTTAATTTGTTTTATAATTTGTTGTTGTATATTAATTTGTTTAATTTTTCTTCCCCCAGGTTGCAGTTTTACGTCGTGCCCAGGACGAAGCCGGTTTGGTAGGTAAGGTAAGTAATTTAGTCCCTTTGTCTTTCTCTTTCCTCTTTCCTTTTCTCTTCCTGTCGTCCGTTTCCTTTCCGTTTCCTCTTGACCTTTGACCTTTCCTCCTCCTCCTTCCTTTTTCCTTCAGCGTCAGAGGGGAGTGGTTAGGTTTAGGGTTCAGGAATTGGGCGGGGATTAGGGTTAGGGTTAGGGTAAGGGTTAGGGTTAGGATTAGGGTAAGGGTTAGGGTTAGGGTTAGGGTAGGGTTAGGGTTAGGGTTAGGACGAGGGAAGAAGGGCCTCCCCCTATTGGAGGAGGCCGGTGCTCTCTCCGTCCCCCTGCCGGATCTCCCGTACCCCTGATCCCGTTGTTGGGGGCGGGAGTCTTTACGGCGTTTGCCGTAACGGACCTCCGTCCACTCCATGAATTGTATGAAAGGTAAGTATGTATTTATTGTGTGAGTGTGTTCCAGGTGAGTATGTATTTATTGTTTGTGTTGTCCAGGTAAGTATGTATTTATTGTTATTTATTGTATGATTGTGTTCAGGTAAGTATGTATTGATAGTATGAATGTATTTATTCAATAATGTAATGTATAATTTATTAGTATATTTATTATTATTTATTAGTTTATTTATTTATTAATCAGAATATATCTATTAATAAACAAACAAAAAAACAAAAACAATAAACAACAAAAGAAGGTGTGCCAAAATAAACAAAGAAAACACGACGTTTCGGCCGATAAACAGGCCTTCATCAGGTGTAGGCACACTAAAAATAATGATGTGCTCTCTTCGAGAGCTGGAGCAATAATGAGCCTCTGCTCCAAATGCTCCTTTATATAATGAGCGCTTTTTTAACGCTTTTTTTATTTAACGCTTTTGAACGGTTTTTTAATTAACGCTTTTTTAACAGTTTTTTAACACTTTTTTAATTAAATTTTTGCTCTCTTTTTATACATTTAAATCTTTTTAACTTTTTAATTGTTTTTAATAGTTTTTATCTTTTTTTGTACATTTTATCAGTTTTTTAATTTTTTTGTAATATTTTTTATTTTTATATTTTTTTTATTTTTTTAGGAAATGATGAGATGATAGACAGGTTAAGTTTAGGATAGGATAGAATAGTGGTTAAGTTTAGGATAGGATAGAATAGTGGTTAGGGTTAGGGTTAGGGTTAGGGTAAGGTTGCGGAAGTAGTTTTCCCTTCCATAGGAAGGGGAAGGAGCTCTGGCCCTCCCGCCATAGCGGTCGCCGTCCCGCCGGGTCCCTCCATAAAAGTAGGGGGGGCGCTGTCCCCGCCGATTGTTGCGGTGGACTGTTGTCCAACTGTCCGCCATCAGGTAAGTGGTAAGTATTTATTTATTGTATATTTATTTCTGTATTTATTAATTGTGTATTTATATAATATTGTGTCTTAATCAACTTATTTATTTATTTATACTATTTATTTATTTATGTATAATATTTATTTATTTATTTATTAATAAAAACAAAAATAAAAACAAAAATAAACAACAAACAAAGGAAGTGTGCCAACTGAAACGACGTTTCGACCCTCCTCTGGGTCTTCCTCAGGTTTCTGTGGCACAAAAAAACTGAATGCAGCTGCTAAATAGAGGCGATGTTGCTCTCTCGAAGTCTGGAACTGAAATGAGGCTTCTAACTGCTGCTGTTCTAATTTAACAAAAAAAGCGATGAACGCTATTGCACTTTTGCACTTTATAAATTAGATAGAAAATAGGTAAATCCCAATGGATTCTTAATGTAATTGAACTTTATGAACTGTTTTTAATGTTTTAATAGTTATAAAATAGTTTTTTAGCGTTTTAATGTTTTTAAATTGTTTTTAATAAGATTTTGTATTTTTGTATTTTTTTAATGTTTTTATTTTTTTCTTAAATTTTTAATTGTTCTTAATAATGTTTTTAAGTGTTTTTAATCACGTTTTTAATGTTTTTAAGATTTTTTTGGATTTTTAATGTTTTTAATAATACATATACACAAATTAAGGTTAGAAATAATACAAAGGTTAGGGTTATGATTAGGATTAATGTTAAAGCCAGATTAGGGTTAAATTTAGGGATCAGATTAGGGTTATGATTAGGATTGGAAATAGGGCCAAATTAGGGTTAGGGTTAGGGTTAGGGTTAGGGTTAGGGTTGGGTTAGGGTTAGGGTTAGGGTTAGGGTTAGGGTGGGTTAGGGTTAGGGTTAGGGTTAGGGTAGGGTTAGGGTTAGGGTTAGGGTTAGGGTTAGGGTAGGGTTAGGGTTAGGGTTAGGGTTAGGGTTAGGGTAGGGTTAGGGTTAGGGTTAGGGTTAGGGTTAGGGTAGGGTTAGGGTTAGGGTTAGGGTTAGGGTAAGGGTTAGGGTTAGGGTTAGGGTTAGGGTAAGGGTTAGGATGAGGGAAAAAGGGCCTCCCCCGGAAGGAGGAGGCCGGAGCTCTCTCCGCCCACCCAGCGGACTTCCCGCTCCCTTTGTCCCTTTGTGGGGGGCGGGGCCCTTGACGGCGGCGGCCGTAACGGACCTCCGTCCACTCCATGAACTGTATGCAGGTAAGTATGTATTTATTGTGTGATTGTGTATTTCAGGTAAGTGTGTATTTATTGTATGAGTGTGTTCCAGGTAAGTAAGTATTTATTGTTTGTGTTGTCCAGGTAAGTATGTATTTATTGTTATTTATTGTATGATTGTGTTCAGGTAAGTATGTATTGATAGTATGAATGTATTTATTCAATAATGAAATGTATAATGTATTAGTATATTTATTATTATTTATTAGTTTGCTTATTTATTAATCAGAATGTATCTATTAATAAACAAACAAAAAAACAAAAACAACAAACAACTAAGGAAGGTGTGCCTAAAGTAAACAAAAACGACGTTTCGGCCAATAAACAGGCCTTCTTCAGGTGGGCACACAAATAATGACGTGCTCTCCTTGAGAGCTAGAGCAATAATGAGCAGGAGGCTGAGTTCTCCCTCTATTTATGCCCTCCTGCTCCAAACGCTTTTTTAACAAAACGGTTTTTAACGCTTTTTTAATTAACACTTTTTTAACGCTTTTTTTTAATAAAATATATTTAACACTTTTAATAGATAAAATATTTGCTCTGTTTTTAATGTTTTTAAATCTTTATAACTTTTTAATGTTTTTCAATAGTTTTTTATCTTTTTTTGTACTTTTAACAGTTTTTTAATTTTATAATTTTTTTATATAACATTTTTAATTTTTTAATGAATTTTTTTATTATTTTTTTATTTTTTAGAAGAGAATGAAATGATAAAAAGTCTAGAATAGAATAGGATAGTGGTTAGGGTTAAGAATAGTGGTTAAGTTTAGGTAAGAAGAAAGTGGTTAAGGTTAGGGTTAGGATAGTGGTTAGGGTTAGAGTTAAGAATAGTGGTTAAGTTTAGGGTTAGAGAAAAGGGGTTAGGGTTAGGGCCAGAAGAGTGGTTAGGGTTAGGTTTAGGAAAGTGGTTAAGTTTAGGCAAGAGAAGAAAGTGGTTAAGTTTAGGCAAGAGAAGAAAGTGGTTAGGGTTAGGGCCAGAAGAGTGGTTAGGGTTAAGTTTAGGAAAGTGGTTAAGTTTAGGCAAGAGAAGAAAGTGGTTAGGGTTAGGGACAGAAGAGTGGTTAAGGTTAGGATTAGGAAAGTAGTTATGGTTAGGTTTAGGATTGGGGAAAGGAGAGTGGTTAGGGTTAGGGCCAGGAAAGCGGTTATGGTTAGGTTTAGGCTTGGGGAAGGGAGAGTGGTTAAGGTTAGGGCCAGGGAAGCGGTTAGGGTTAGGTTTAGGATTGGGGAAGGGAAAGTGGTTAGGGTTAGGGCCAGGAAAATGGGTTAGGGTTAGGGTTAGGGTTAGGGTTAGGGTTAGGTTTGAGATAAAGAGTTCTCCCAAAGGAGAAAACAGAGCACTCTCTGCGAGAAGATGTGCTCTGGGTGGGCCCCCAAGCCCTTAGATGGTCCACCACCCGAAGGTGGTGGGGTGTCCAAAAATTATACTTAGCATATAGCTAGCATGAGACGGCGTTCGCGCAACGTTTCGGCCTTAGAAGGCCTTCCTCAGGCGCTGGCCGTCAAGAGTCGACTGCCTCGTATGGCCTGTCACTCTGGTCTTAGTCCCGTGCACTGCTTGCACCTCCCTATGAGTTCGCTAATTAAATCGCCGAATGGTTTTTAATCAAATATGAATTTTAGAATGTCCAATTAATAGGTTTTAATCTTATATGAATTTTCCAATTTTTGTTTCAGGATGCAGTTTAACGTCATGCCCAGGACGCAGGTAAGTAATTTAGTATAATTTATTAGGTTTTTAATTAAGGGTTAGGGTTAGGGTTAGGGTTAGGGTTAGGGTTAGGATTGCGGTAATAATTCCCCCTCCTGAAGGAAGGGGAAGGTGCACGGGCCATCCCACCATAGCGACCGCCATCCTGCCGGGACCCTCGGGGTAAGAAGGGGCGCTGGCCCTTCCGACGGTCATGGCGGACCGTGGTCCAACCGTCCCCCATGGATTCCTCAGGTATGTATGGTAAGTATGTATGTATTTATTTATTTATTGTGTATGTATTATTTATTATATATCATGTATTTATTTATATTGTGTATTTATGAATTGTATTTGTTAACTTATTTATTATGTTGTTATTTATAATAATGTATTTATTTATTTATAAAAAATTAAAACCAACAAATAAAAAACAAAAACAAAAGTAAACAAACAAACAAAAGAAGGTGTGCCAACTAACGACGTTTCAACCCTATACGGGTCTTCCTCAGGTTGGTTGGCACACTGAGAAGTGGAAACAAGCTGAGTAGCTTTGCTCCTGACAGGCAATGTTGCTCTGTCGAACGCTAGAACTGAAATGAGCTCTCCAGCTGCTCAGCTTGGCTTTAAGCGAAAAAACGAAAAAAGCGATGAACGCGTTTGCACAATTGCATTTTTAACAAAAAATAGAAGGAAGGTAAGTACCCCTGGTTTTTTAATTTTATTACACTTAATATGAACTGTATTTAATTAGAAAATAAGTTTTTTAATTAACATTCATGTTTTTAATAGTTTTTAATGAACTTATTTTTTTAAACTGTTTTTAGATTTTTATAATGTTTTTAGTAGTTTTCTTAATTTTGTAAATGTTTTTAATAATGTTTTTTAATATTTTTAAATTGTTTTTAATCGTTTTTAATGTTTTTTTTTTATTGTTTTTTTTTTTTAGATTTTTTTAATTATTTTTTTATTTTTTTTAGATTTTTATATGTATTTTTTAATGTTTTTAATTTTTAAAATAAAATTGTTTGTATTAAATGTACACACAATTAGGGTTAGGGATAAAAATTAGGGTTATGTTTAGGGCCAGATTAGGGTTAGGATTAGAAACAGATTTAGGGTTAGGGTTAGGTTTTAAATATTAGGGCCAAATTAGGGTTAAAATTTAGGTTCAGATTAGGGTTAGGAATTAGGGCCAGATTAGGGTTATAATTAGGGCTCAATTAGTGTTAAGATTAGGGCAAATTGGGGCTATGGTTAGGATTAGATAAGGGACAAATTATGGTTAGGTTTAGGGTTAAGGTTAGGGTTATGGTTAGGATTAGAGATTAGGGCCGAATTAGGGTTAGGGTTAGAATTTAGGTTAGGGTTAGGATTAGAGATTAGGGCCGAATTAGGGTTAGGTTTAGGGATAGAATTTAGGGAATGGTTAGGATTAGAGATTAGGGCCGAATTAGGGTTAGGTTTAGGGATAGAATTTAGGGAATGGTTAGGATTAGAGATTATGGCCGAATTAGGGTTAGGTTTAGGGATAGAATTTAGGTTATGGTTAGGATTAGAGATTAAGGCCGAATTAGGGTTAGGTTTAGGGCTAGAATTAGGGCTATGGTTAGGGTTAGAAATTAGGGCCGAATTAGGGTTAGGTTTAGGGATAGAATTTAGGTTATGGTTAGGATTAGAGATTAGGGCCAAATTAGGGTTAGATTTAGGAATAAAAGCAGGGCTATGGCTAGGGCTAGCAATTAGGGCCAGATTAGGGTTATATTTAGCTAGCTAGGGGTATTGCCTTTTCACATTCAAACCCCCTGGCTCTCTTGTCCCCACCATAAATATCCAGTACCTCTCTCTTCTTTTTCTTTCCCAATCCGTCCAACAAATATTTTGCTCCAATCCAGTGATTCTGAAAGAATTTGTACCATGTCCAATAAAATGCTGTACCAATAATGTGTTTATTTCTTTTTTGTTTTTTATATTGTGTAAGTGTTGTGATAGACGTATGTTTAGACAATTTTTGGTCTCCCCTACATACTTCATGTCACATTTTAAGCAAAATATAAGATAAACACAATTTTTAGATTTTAGAGTCAATTCCTGCCGAATTTTAAAAATTGTTTTGTTGACGCTGTTCTGGATGAATTTTAATTTTTTGAAATATTTTTGTGATTTTAGAGGTTTCACCCATTGATTTGATGGCATTTTTGCCCGGACAAACCAATCTTTTAGATTTTTGTTCCGTCTGTACGCTGAAATCACTTGTGAATTTGGGATCAAATTTTTCCGATTAGACATGTTCATGAAGTTTGTTTTAAATTTAGAATTGAGCATCATGGCCGCTGAAGAAAATGTCGCAATTAATGGTATCAAATTGTTTTTATTCTTGTCTTGTTTGATTTTGAATGTTTTTAAACACCCTTTTAGAAATGACCTCGAGTAACCCCTTTTCCTCAAGGCTCGAAACAGCGTACCAACAGCTTCCCAGAAATCCCGTGATCTCGTACAAATTCGTTTGAATCTAATCAGCTGTGATTTGATGATGCCCTTGAATGTGTGCCTTGGATGGAAGCTGTTTTTCTGTAGCAAAGCGTGTGTGTCAGTGCTCTTGAAAAAAACTTTGATGTCTAATTTGTGTTTTTGGTCAAATTTCGGTCCTCTAAAGATTGTTGTGTCCAAAAAATCTATAGAATCTCTGCTGATTTGTACTTTTAATTTAATAGAAGAATCATGCGAATTCAAAATTTCCACAAATTGATCAAATTCTTCCCTAGTGCCCATCCAAATTCCAAAAATATCGTCGAGATATCGCGCATAAACGGCCGGTTTCTTTGGACATTTTGCGAGAGCCCCTTTCTCCCAATTTGCCATAAAAATATTGGCATAAGCCGGTGCAAATCTTTTCCCCATTGCGGTTCCCTTAATTTGTAAATAAAATTGGTCCTGAAAAACAAAATCGTTCCGAGTCAAATTAATCTCCAACAACTCCAATAGCTCTTCATCCGGCCGTTTAGGGTCCGGGTTCCTCTGAAACAGCTGTTTGACACACTCGATACCTTCTTTGATGGGAATATTGGTGTACAGACTATCTACATCCATGCTGAAGAAGTAGAAGTCCGACAAAATTCTGAATGTTTTTATAAATTTGATGAAGGTATACGTGTCTTTGACATAAGATGGATGTAGCGTAGACAGGGGATTCAAAAAATGATCCAGGTATTCTGCTGTATAATACGTCTCGCTGTCACAATCCGACACAATGGGTCTTCCAGGGGGAATTTTAAATGGGATTGTCCACGAACTGGGATCTTTATGAATTTTTGGCAAAATATAGAACAACCTGGGCCGTGGTTGTTTGTTTCCCGCCAAATATTGTCTCTGTTTCCAATTTATGAATTTCTTGTTTTTTAATCGTTCTAAAATGCTATGAACTAACGGAACTGTCTCCAAATAAATAGGTTTTAATATTTTTTTATAATATGTTGTGTCCTTCAGTTGTCTTTCCACCTCATGAATGTATTGCCTCCTCCCCATAATAACCACCGCCGAACCTTTGTCCGCAGGCTTGATGATTATTTGTTTGTTGTTTTTTAATTCATGTAACGTTTCCAATTCCTCTGATGAGATGTTTGATTTTGGTTCCATTAATTTATAATGCTTCTTAAACATATTTTTATCCTCATGAATTAATCTTTTAATTTCCACAGGCAATAAATCAAGAGGCGGTGTCCAATCAGAATGGCCCGTAAATGGAATGATATCCTTTTTTGATGAATTTCTTCGAAAGTAAGTAGCCAATTTTAATCTTCTGTGATAATTTTGCATGTCCAATTGTAATTGCAGCTTTTGATCTTTACAGATGTCCACGGTAGGTACAAATGTAAGACCCTTGCTGAGCAACTGAAATTGCGCTGTTGAGAGTTTGAAATTGTCAGCCAAATTCAAAACATTCTTTTCATCCACATCACACAAAACATTCGACCCCCCCCGGACCGGACTTATGGGGAGCCGAAGTTTAAAAACCACATCCAGTGGCGGAACATGGCATCCCCTGTCTCTGCCGTCCAATGGATGTCGTCTTCCTCGGTGATGAACTGGGTCACTGGGAGAGTGGGTATGTGTGGCATGTTCCTCTTTACATAATTGTTGAGGGCCTCCAAGTTATCCCTCTCGTCCTGTGGAAGCGTGTCGGAATAATTGACCAGGGGGATCCAAACCTGTGCGTAAGGAAATTTCCGCTTCGTAGAACGCATGATGCCCTGTACATTCTTCATCGTTGTTTCCTTTAATTTGTTCCCTCTCCCATTGATCCCAAAGCCCAGGATGATCTTTTCCACCACCAGACTTGCCGGAGCCGTTGTTTTTTCCATTAAGGCCTGGCCATGTCGGAAATGGCTCCCAGGAAAGCTCTCGATCTGCAAGTCTGGGCAGAAAAACTCAGGGAAGTTGCAGAGATTGGAATCCCCTATTATAAGCCACTTCTTTTGGGCCACGAAGTTCCAGTCCGTCAGCTTTTTCTGCGTGTTCGGGTGCCTGTTAACTTTGAACCTTACTGGTTCCGGGTGAGTAAAAAGCTCAAAGGATTCCTGGAACACTTCCTCCTCTGGCTCCATTTCCTCTATCCTCTCTTCCTCCACCCTCTCTTCCACTAACCTCTCTTCCACTTCCTCCTCAACTGCAGCCTCCTCCTCCTCTGAGGGTGAAGGAAGGGAAGGAGAGAGTCGGTGGACTTGGGCCACCACCCTAATTGGGGCCGGTGGAGTCCTAACCGGAGAAGAGGATGCATTGGAGTTTGCCCGTTCCACAATGGACTCCTCCAGGACCCTCAACTCCTCTCCATCAGAGTCGTCCTTCTCCGACTCCTCTGATGTACTGTCCCTATTGAGGACAATGCCCCTGACGGTCCTAGCCCTAACAACCCTTTGGGTCTTTGGGGCTGGCGCCTGATCTTGTGGTCGGCGTTTCTTGGTCTTCGTTGAGACCTCAGCTGGTTGCTGGGTGACCGTCTGGGCACTTGTCCCTTTGAAAGAGACCTGGTTGCGGGTCTTCTCTGTAGGCCGAGGAGGAGGAGGGTCGTCCCGTTCCTCCGTAGAGGTGATCAGGGCTTCCGCATGGTCGATGGAGTCTTGAGAGATCCGCTGGAAGTTCCTTCTAGCCCAGCGAACCGCCACCTCGAATGCTCTCCTCCAGTCCGTGGTCAAGAGGTCGGCGAGGCCCTCCAAGACTTCCTCCAGGCACTTCTCATAGTGCTCCGCGAGGATAAGGCACGTATTGTACCCCCAATTTTTAGCATTGCCTGTGATTAGATCCGCTGTGTGTCGTGTGGGGGCTGCTGGTTTAATCATTCGGGCCAGTACCTCAACCATCTTGGCAATCATACGTGGCTCCGAATTCCCTGGCTTTGGTGCCACGTTTTGTAAGTGGTGCACCGTTTTTATCACCGAGTAGATCCGCCGAATCAATCTCCCAAAATGCGGATCTGCCGGCTGCCACACCGTACCCCTGTTGTCTGTCCGTCCCACAGGAAACGTATCCCGGACCTGTCTCGGCAGCCCATCCCGGACCACCTCAGCGAACGACCGGAATCTGGGCCCAGCATACTGCGGCGCTCTTGGGGGAGGCGCTGGCCGGATAGGATTGCGGTAATAATTCCCCCTCCTGAAGGAAGGGGAAGGTGCACGGGCCATCCCACCATAGCGACCGCCATCCTGCCGGGACCCTCGGGGTAAGAAGGGGCGCTGGCCCTTCCGACGGTCATGGCGGACCGTGGTCCAACCGTCCCCCATGGATTCCTCAGGTATGTATGGTAAGTATGTATGTATTTATTTATTTATTGTGTATGTATTATTTATTATATATCATGTATTTATTTATATTGTGTATTTATGAATTGTATTTGTTAACTTATTTATTATGTTGTTATTTATAATAATGTATTTATTTATTTATAAAAAATTAAAACCAACAAATAAAAAACAAAAACAAAAGTAAACAAACAAACAAAAGAAGGTGTGCCAACTAACGACGTTTCAACCCTATACGGGTCTTCCTCAGGTTGGTTGGCACACTGAGAAGTGGAAACAAGCTGAGTAGCTTTGCTCCTGACAGGCAATGTTGCTCTGTCGAACGCTAGAACTGAAATGAGCTCTCCAGCTGCTCAGCTTGGCTTTAAGCGAAAAAACGAAAAAAGCGATGAACGCGTTTGCACAATTGCATTTTTAACAAAAAATAGAAGGAAGGTAAGTACCCCTGGTTTTTTAATTTTATTACACTTAATATGAACTGTATTTAATTAGAAAATAAGTTTTTTAATTAACATTCATGTTTTTAATAGTTTTTAATGAACTTATTTTTTTAAACTGTTTTTAGATTTTTATAATGTTTTTAGTAGTTTTCTTAATTTTGTAAATGTTTTTAATAATGTTTTTTAATATTTTTAAATTGTTTTTAATCGTTTTTAATGTTTTTTTTTATTGTTTTTTTTTTTTAGATTTTTTTAATTATTTTTTTATTTTTTTTAGATTTTTATATGTATTTTTTAATGTTTTTAATTTTTAAAATAAAATTGTTTGTATTAAATGTACACACAATTAGGGTTAGGGATAAAAATTAGGGTTATGTTTAGGGCCAGATTAGGGTTAGGATTAGAAACAGATTTAGGGTTAGGGTTAGGTTTTAAATATTAGGGCCAAATTAGGGTTAAAATTTAGGTTCAGATTAGGGTTAGGAATTAGGGCCAGATTAGGGTTATAATTAGGGCTCAATTAGTGTTAAGATTAGGGCAAATTGGGGCTATGGTTAGGATTAGATAAGGGACAAATTATGGTTAGGTTTAGGGTTAAGGTTAGGGTTATGGTTAGGATTAGAGATTAGGGCCGAATTAGGGTTAGGGTTAGAATTTAGGTTAGGGTTAGGATTAGAGATTAGGGCCGAATTAGGGTTAGGTTTAGGGATAGAATTTAGGGAATGGTTAGGATTAGAGATTAGGGCCGAATTAGGGTTAGGTTTAGGGCTAGAATTTAGGGAATGGTTAGGGTTAGAAATTAGGGCCGAATTAGGGTTAGGTTTAGGGATAGAATTTAGGTTATGGTTAGGATTAGAGATTAGGGCCAAATTAGGGTTAGGGTTAGGGTTAGGGTTAGGGTTAGGATAGGGTTAGGGTTAGGGTTAGGGTTAGGGTAGGGTTAGGGTTAGGGTAAGGGTTAGGGTTAGGGTTAGGGTTAGGGTTAGGGTTCCTCAAGTAGGGTTAGGATTGCGGTAATAATTCCCCCTCCTGAAGGAAGGGGAAGGTGCACGGGCCATCCCACCATAGCGACCGCCATCCTGCCGGGACCCTCGGGGTAAGAAGGGGCGCTGGCCCTTCCGACGGTCATGGCGGACCGTGGTCCAACCGTCCCCCATGGATTCCTCAGGTATGTATGGTAAGTATGTATGTATTTATTTATTTATTGTGTATGTATTATTTATTATATATCATGTATTTATTTATATTGTGTATTTATGAATTGTATTTGTTAACTTATTTATTATGTTGTTATTTATAATAATGTATTTATTTATTTATAAAAAATTAAAACCAACAAATAAAAAACAAAAACAAAAGTAAACAAACAAACAAAAGAAGGTGTGCCAACTAACGACGTTTCAACCCTATACGGGTCTTCCTCAGGTTGGTTGGCACACTGAGAAGTGGAAACAAGCTGAGTAGCTTTGCTCCTGACAGGCAATGTTGCTCTGTCGAACGCTAGAACTGAAATGAGCTCTCCAGCTGCTCAGCTTGGCTTTAAGCGAAAAAACGAAAAAAGCGATGAACGCGTTTGCACAATTGCATTTTTAACAAAAAATAGAAGGAAGGTAAGTACCCCTGGTTTTTTAATTTTATTACACTTAATATGAACTGTATTTAATTAGAAAATAAGTTTTTTAATTAACATTCATGTTTTTAATAGTTTTTAATGAACTTATTTTTTTAAACTGTTTTTAGATTTTTATAATGTTTTTAGTAGTTTTCTTAATTTTGTAAATGTTTTTAATAATGTTTTTTAATATTTTTAAATTGTTTTTAATCGTTTTTAATGTTTTTTTTTATTGTTTTTTTTAGATTTTTTTAATTATTTTTTTATTTTTTTTAGATTTTTATATGTATTTTTTAATGTTTTTAATTTTTAAAAATAAAATTGTTTGTATTAAATGTACACACAATTAGGGTTAGGGATAAAAATTAGGGTTATGTTTAGGGCCAGATTAGGGTTAGGATTAGAAACAGATTTAGGGTTAGGGTTAGGTTTTAAATATTAGGGCCAAATTAGGGTTAAAATTTAGGTTCAGATTAGGGTTAGGAATTAGGGCCAGATTAGGGTTATAATTAGGGCTCAATTAGTGTTAAGATTAGGGCAAATTGGGGCTATGGTTAGGATTAGATAAGGGACAAATTATGGTTAGGTTTAGGGTTAAGGTTAGGGTTATGGTTAGGATTAGAGATTAGGGCCGAATTAGGGTTAGGGTTAGAATTTAGGTTAGGGTTAGGATTAGAGATTAGGGCCGAATTAGGGTTAGGTTTAGGGATAGAATTTAGGGAATGGTTAGGATTAGAGATTAGGGCCGAATTAGGGTTAGGTTTAGGGATAGAATTTAGGGAATGGTTAGGATTAGAGATTATGGCCGAATTAGGGTTAGGTTTAGGGATAGAATTTAGGTTATGGTTAGGATTAGAGATTAAGGCCGAATTAGGGTTAGGTTTAGGGCTAGAATTAGGGCTATGGTTAGGGTTAGAAATTAGGGCCGAATTAGGGTTAGGTTTAGGGATAGAATTTAGGTTATGGTTAGGATTAGAGATTAGGGCCAAATTAGGGTTAGATTTAGGAATAAAAGCAGGGCTATGGCTAGGGCTAGCAATTAGGGCCAGATTAGGGTTATATTTAGCTAGCTAGGGGTATTGCCTTTTCACATTCAAACCCCCTGGCTCTCTTGTCCCCACCATAAATATCCAGTACCTCTCTCTTCTTTTTCTTTCCCAATCCGTCCAACAAATATTTTGCTCCAATCCAGTGATTCTGAAAGAATTTGTACCATGTCCAATAAAATGCTGTACCAATAATGTGTTTATTTCTTTTTTGTTTTTTATATTGTGTAAGTGTTGTGATAGACGTATGTTTAGACAATTTTTGGTCTCCCCTACATACTTCATGTCACATTTTAAGCAAAATATAAGATAAACACAATTTTTAGATTTTAGAGTCAATTCCTGCCGAATTTTAAAAATTGTTTTGTTGACGCTGTTCTGGATGAATTTTAATTTTTTGAAATATTTTTGTGATTTTAGAGGTTTCACCCATTGATTTGATGGCATTTTTGCCCGGACAAACCAATCTTTTAGATTTTTGTTCCGTCTGTACGCTGAAATCACTTGTGAATTTGGGATCAAATTTTTCCGATTAGACATGTTCATGAAGTTTGTTTTAAATTTAGAATTGAGCATCATGGCCGCTGAAGAAAATGTCGCAATTAATGGTATCAAATTGTTTTTATTCTTGTCTTGTTTGATTTTGAATGTTTTTAAACACCCTTTTAGAAATGACCTCGAGTAACCCCTTTTCCTCAAGGCTCGAAACAGCGTACCAACAGCTTCCCAGAAATCCCGTGATCTCGTACAAATTCGTTTGAATCTAATCAGCTGTGATTTGATGATGCCCTTGAATGTGTGCCTTGGATGGAAGCTGTTTTTCTGTAGCAAAGCGTGTGTGTCAGTGCTCTTGAAAAAAACTTTGATGTCTAATTTGTGTTTTTGGTCAAATTTCGGTCCTCTAAAGATTGTTGTGTCCAAAAAATCTATAGAATCTCTGCTGATTTGTACTTTTAATTTAATAGAAGAATCATGCGAATTCAAAATTTCCACAAATTGATCAAATTCTTCCCTAGTGCCCATCCAAATTCCAAAAATATCGTCGAGATATCGCGCATAAACGGCCGGTTTCTTTGGACATTTTGCGAGAGCCCCTTTCTCCCAATTTGCCATAAAAATATTGGCATAAGCCGGTGCAAATCTTTTCCCCATTGCGGTTCCCTTAATTTGTAAATAAAATTGGTCCTGAAAAACAAAATCGTTCCGAGTCAAATTAATCTCCAACAACTCCAATAGCTCTTCATCCGGCCGTTTAGGGTCCGGGTTCCTCTGAAACAGCTGTTTGACACACTCGATACCTTCTTTGATGGGAATATTGGTGTACAGACTATCTACATCCATGCTGAAGAAGTAGAAGTCCGACAAAATTCTGAATGTTTTTATAAATTTGATGAAGGTATACGTGTCTTTGACATAAGATGGATGTAGCGTAGACAGGGGATTCAAAAAATGATCCAGGTATTCTGCTGTATAATACGTCTCGCTGTCACAATCCGACACAATGGGTCTTCCAGGGGGAATTTTAAATGGGATTGTCCACGAACTGGGATCTTTATGAATTTTTGGCAAAATATAGAACAACCTGGGCCGTGGTTGTTTGTTTCCCGCCAAATATTGTCTCTGTTTCCAATTTATGAATTTCTTGTTTTTTAATCGTTCTAAAATGCTATGAACTAACGGAACTGTCTCCAAATAAATAGGTTTTAATATTTTTTTATAATATGTTGTGTCCTTCAGTTGTCTTTCCACCTCATGAATGTATTGCCTCCTCCCCATAATAACCACCGCCGAACCTTTGTCCGCAGGCTTGATGATTATTTGTTTGTTGTTTTTTAATTCATGTAACGTTTCCAATTCCTCTGATGAGATGTTTGATTTTGGTTCCATTAATTTATAATGCTTCTTAAACATATTTTTATCCTCATGAATTAATCTTTTAATTTCCACAGGCAATAAATCAAGAGGCGGTGTCCAATCAGAATGGCCCGTAAATGGAATGATATCCTTTTTTGATGAATTTCTTCGAAAGTAAGTAGCCAATTTTAATCTTCTGTGATAATTTTGCATGTCCAATTGTAATTGCAGCTTTTGATCTTTACAGATGTCCACGGTAGGTACAAATGTAAGACCCTTGCTGAGCAACTGAAATTGCGCTGTTGAGAGTTTGAAATTGTCAGCCAAATTCAAAACATTCTTTTCATCCACATCACACAAAACATTCGACCCCCCCCGGACCGGACTTATGGGGAGCCGAAGTTTAAAAACCACATCCAGTGGCGGAACATGGCATCCCCTGTCTCTGCCGTCCAATGGATGTCGTCTTCCTCGGTGATGAACTGGGTCACTGGGAGAGTGGGTATGTGTGGCATGTTCCTCTTTACATAATTGTTGAGGGCCTCCAAGTTATCCCTCTCGTCCTGTGGAAGCGTGTCGGAATAATTGACCAGGGGGATCCAAACCTGTGCGTAAGGAAATTTCCGCTTCGTAGAACGCATGATGCCCTGTACATTCTTCATCGTTGTTTCCTTTAATTTGTTCCCTCTCCCATTGATCCCAAAGCCCAGGATGATCTTTTCCACCACCAGACTTGCCGGAGCCGTTGTTTTTTCCATTAAGGCCTGGCCATGTCGGAAATGGCTCCCAGGAAAGCTCTCGATCTGCAAGTCTGGGCAGAAAAACTCAGGGAAGTTGCAGAGATTGGAATCCCCTATTATAAGCCACTTCTTTTGGGCCACGAAGTTCCAGTCCGTCAGCTTTTTCTGCGTGTTCGGGTGCCTGTTAACTTTGAACCTTACTGGTTCCGGGTGAGTAAAAAGCTCAAAGGATTCCTGGAACACTTCCTCCTCTGGCTCCATTTCCTCTATCCTCTCTTCCTCCACCCTCTCTTCCACTAACCTCTCTTCCACTTCCTCCTCAACTGCAGCCTCCTCCTCCTCTGAGGGTGAAGGAAGGGAAGGAGAGAGTCGGTGGACTTGGGCCACCACCCTAATTGGGGCCGGTGGAGTCCTAACCGGAGAAGAGGATGCATTGGAGTTTGCCCGTTCCACAATGGACTCCTCCAGGACCCTCAACTCCTCTCCATCAGAGTCGTCCTTCTCCGACTCCTCTGATGTACTGTCCCTATTGAGGACAATGCCCCTGACGGTCCTAGCCCTAACAACCCTTTGGGTCTTTGGGGCTGGCGCCTGATCTTGTGGTCGGCGTTTCTTGGTCTTCGTTGAGACCTCAGCTGGTTGCTGGGTGACCGTCTGGGCACTTGTCCCTTTGAAAGAGACCTGGTTGCGGGTCTTCTCTGTAGGCCGAGGAGGAGGAGGGTCGTCCCGTTCCTCCGTAGAGGTGATCAGGGCTTCCGCATGGTCGATGGAGTCTTGAGAGATCCGCTGGAAGTTCCTTCTAGCCCAGCGAACCGCCACCTCGAATGCTCTCCTCCAGTCCGTGGTCAAGAGGTCGGCGAGGCCCTCCAAGACTTCCTCCAGGCACTTCTCATAGTGCTCCGCGAGGATAAGGCACGTATTGTACCCCCAATTTTTAGCATTGCCTGTGATTAGATCCGCTGTGTGTCGTGTGGGGGCTGCTGGTTTAATCATTCGGGCCAGTACCTCAACCATCTTGGCAATCATACGTGGCTCCGAATTCCCTGGCTTTGGTGCCACGTTTTGTAAGTGGTGCACCGTTTTTATCACCGAGTAGATCCGCCGAATCAATCTCCCAAAATGCGGATCTGCCGGCTGCCACACCGTACCCCTGTTGTCTGTCCGTCCCACAGGAAACGTATCCCGGACCTGTCTCGGCAGCCCATCCCGGACCACCTCAGCGAACGACCGGAATCTGGGCCCAGCATACTGCGGCGCTCTTGGGGGAGGCGCTGGCCGGATAGGATTGCGGTAATAATTCCCCCTCCTGAAGGAAGGGGAAGGTGCACGGGCCATCCCACCATAGCGACCGCCATCCTGCCGGGACCCTCGGGGTAAGAAGGGGCGCTGGCCCTTCCGACGGTCATGGCGGACCGTGGTCCAACCGTCCCCCATGGATTCCTCAGGTATGTATGGTAAGTATGTATGTATTTATTTATTTATTGTGTATGTATTATTTATTATATATCATGTATTTATTTATATTGTGTATTTATGAATTGTATTTGTTAACTTATTTATTATGTTGTTATTTATAATAATGTATTTATTTATTTATAAAAAATTAAAACCAACAAATAAAAAACAAAAACAAAAGTAAACAAACAAACAAAAGAAGGTGTGCCAACTAACGACGTTTCAACCCTATACGGGTCTTCCTCAGGTTGGTTGGCACACTGAGAAGTGGAAACAAGCTGAGTAGCTTTGCTCCTGACAGGCAATGTTGCTCTGTCGAACGCTAGAACTGAAATGAGCTCTCCAGCTGCTCAGCTTGGCTTTAAGCGAAAAAACGAAAAAAGCGATGAACGCGTTTGCACAATTGCATTTTTAACAAAAAATAGAAGGAAGGTAAGTACCCCTGGTTTTTTAATTTTATTACACTTAATATGAACTGTATTTAATTAGAAAATAAGTTTTTTAATTAACATTCATGTTTTTAATAGTTTTTAATGAACTTATTTTTTTAAACTGTTTTTAGATTTTTATAATGTTTTTAGTAGTTTTCTTAATTTTGTAAATGTTTTTAATAATGTTTTTTAATATTTTTAAATTGTTTTTAATCGTTTTTAATGTTTTTTTTTTTATTGTTTTTTTTAGATTTTTTTAATTATTTTTTTATTTTTTTTAGATTTTTATATGTATTTTTTAATGTTTTTAATTTTTAAAATAAAATTGTTTGTATTAAATGTACACACAATTAGGGTTAGGGATAAAAATTAGGGTTATGTTTAGGGCCAGATTAGGGTTAGGATTAGAAACAGATTTAGGGTTAGGGTTAGGTTTTAAATATTAGGGCCAAATTAGGGTTAAAATTTAGGTTCAGATTAGGGTTAGGAATTAGGGCCAGATTAGGGTTATAATTAGGGCTCAATTAGTGTTAAGATTAGGGCAAATTGGGGCTATGGTTAGGATTAGATAAGGGACAAATTATGGTTAGGTTTAGGGTTAAGGTTAGGGTTATGGTTAGGATTAGAGATTAGGGCCGAATTAGGGTTAGGGTTAGAATTTAGGTTAGGGTTAGGATTAGAGATTAGGGCCGAATTAGGGTTAGGTTTAGGGATAGAATTTAGGGAATGGTTAGGATTAGAGATTAGGGCCGAATTAGGGTTAGGTTTAGGGATAGAATTTAGGGAATGGTTAGGATTAGAGATTATGGCCGAATTAGGGTTAGGTTTAGGGATAGAATTTAGGTTATGGTTAGGATTAGAGATTAAGGCCGAATTAGGGTTAGGTTTAGGGCTAGAATTAGGGCTATGGTTAGGGTTAGAAATTAGGGCCGAATTAGGGTTAGGTTTAGGGATAGAATTTAGGTTATGGTTAGGATTAGAGATTAGGGCCAAATTAGGGTTAGATTTAGGAATAAAAGGGTTGGGTTAGGGTTAGGGTTAGGGTTAGGGTTAGGGTAGGGTTAGGGTTAGGGTTAGGGTTAGGGTAAGGGTTAGGGTTAGGGTTAGGGTTAGGGTTAGGGTAAGGGTTAGGGTTAGGGTTAGGGTTAGGGTAAGGGTTAGGGTTAGGGTTAGGGTTAGGTTTGTGGTAAGAAATAGATCCACCCTGAGCATGGGATGGATCTAGATGCACTGGCCTGCCAAGGAAGTGTCTCCATAGGAGTGTCCCACGGACACTAGACCCACCATCCGAAGATGGTGGGAGGGGTTCAAAAAATTGGACATATCACGTCTGATTGTCTTTTTAGGTCGGCCAGGTCGCGACGTTTCGGCCATATTTGTGGCCTTCTTCAGGCGCTGAAACCGACCTCTAAGCTGAGTGGCGATTTGCGCCGTTGCTCGCTTTTAAGGGCCAAGCTTTTCCCTTTTCTTTTTCCTATCTTCCCATTTTGTGGTTTTTTCCAATTGTTGTAGCTTCTTCTAATTGTGCTTTTTCCTCTTTTCCTTTCAGGTGGTGTTCCAGGTAAGTGTTTGTTCTTTGTTTTTGTGTCTTCTTCTTTTTGAGTTGTTTCTAATTGTTTTTTCCTTCTTCTCCTCTAGGTGGTGGTGTTCTCTTCCAGATGGCGGTTCCAGGTAAGTGTGTTGTTTTGTTCCTGTACCTCATCTAACCCTTTCTTTTCTTCTTTTCAGGTTGCAGTTTAACGTCTTGCCCAGGACGGCGGTGTGGGGTTTGTATCCCTTTCTTCTTCTTTCTCTATCCCTCTTTCTTCCCTTTGTACTTCCTCGGTTGACATTCTTCCCTCCTTTTCCGCTTCTTCCTCTTCCATTTCCCGCTTCGGACTGTGGCTCTCCTGGTATCCTCTTCAGGGGCCTTCTTTCAATAAAATTGTGGTTCACCTGGAATTTGCGTCAGGGACCTAATAAACTCACTCTCCTGGCATTCATTCTTCAGGGGTCTCATGAATATGGCGTGGATAATGGGGATTGGTCGATTAGGATAGGACTGGGTTCACAGTACGGTCGAGTTAGCACTTAGGTGCAAAATAGGGCTAGGGAGAGTATCCGAAATTGGACTTTTAAATATTAGTTTTTAGATTTTCCAATTAATAGGCTTTAATTTAGTAATTAGGGTTAGGTATTCCAATTGCCTCTTTTTCTACCCCCTCCCCCTCCCCCTTCCCCATCCCCACCCTCTTCCCCTTCCCCCAGTCCCCAACCCTAGGCCATCATTTCCACACCTCCGAAGAGGAGCGGGGTCCGGCCCAGGGTCAGAGTCCGGGTTTATCGGTTTGTCGAGGGTTAGGTTTAGGGTTAGGGTTAGGGTTAGGGATAGATCTCCGAATTAGGGTTTGCCAATTAGGGTTTGAATAATAAGTCCGAATTAGGGTTAAGTTTAGGCGTGGTTTCCGAATTGGTTTTGTTTAGGCGTCTAGAAGGAGTGGTTAGGTTTAGGGTAAGCATAGGTTGGGGTTAGCTTAAATTGGGCACCAGGCTCAACAAAAATCCGTGGTCCTCTCCTAGGCCAATCCTGGCGGCACGGGCTGGATAGGTTTGTGGTAAGAAATAGATCCACCCTGAGCATGGGATGGATCTAGATGCACTGGCCTGCCAAGGAAGTGTCTCCATAGGAGTGTCCCACGGACACTAGACCCACCATCCGAAGATGGTGGGAGGGGTTCAAAAAATTGGACATATCACGTCTGATTGTCTTTTTAGGTCGGCCAGGTCGCGACGTTTCGGCCATATTTGTGGCCTTCTTCAGGCGCTGAAACCGACCTCTAAGCTGAGTGGCGATTTGCGCCGTTGCTCGCTTTTAAGGGCCAAGCTTTTCCCTTTTCTTTTTCCTATCTTCCCATTTTGTGGTTTTTTCCAATTGTTGTAGCTTCTTCTAATTGTGCTTTTTCCTCTTTTCCTTTCAGGTGGTGTTCCAGGTAAGTGTTTGTTCTTTGTTTTTGTGTCTTCTTCTTTTTGAGTTGTTTCTAATTGTTTTTTCTTTCTTCTCCTCTAGGTGGTGGTGTTCTCTTCCAGATGGCGGTTCCAGGTAAGTGTGTTGTTTTGTTCCTGTACCTCATCTAACCCTTTCTTTTCTTCTTTTCAGGTTGCAGTTTAACGTCTTGCCCAGGACGGCGGTGTGGGGTTTGTATCCCTTTCTTCTTCTTTCTCTATCCCTCTTTCTTCCCTTTGTACTTCCTCGGTTGACATTCTTCCCTCCTTTTCCGCTTCTTCCTCTTCCATTTCCCGCTTCGGACTGTGGCTCTCCTGGTATCCTCTTCAGGGGCCTTCTTTCAATAAAATTGTGGTTCACCTGGAATTTGCGTCAGGGACCTAATAAACTCACTCTCCTGGCATTCATTCTTCAGGGGTCTCATGAATATGGCGTGGATAATGGGGATTGGTCGATTAGGATAGGACTGGGTTCACAGTACGGTCGAGTTAGCACTTAGGTGCAAAATAGGGCTAGGGAGAGTATCCGAAATTGGACTTTTAAATATTAGTTTTTAGATTTTCCAATTAATAGGCTTTAATTTAGTAATTAGGGTTAGGTATTCCAATTGCCTCTTTTTCTACCCCCTCCCCCTCCCCCTTCCCCATCCCCACCCTCTTCCCCTTCCCCCAGTCCCCAACCCTAGGCCATCATTTCCACACCTCCGAAGAGGAGCGGGGTCCGGCCCAGGGTCAGAGTCCGGGTTTATCGGTTTGTCGAGGGTTAGGTTTAGGGTTAGGGTTAGGGTTAGGGATAGATCTCCGAATTAGGGTTTGCCAATTAGGGTTTGAATAATAAGTCCGAATTAGGGTTAAGTTTAGGCGTGGTTTCCGAATTGGTTTTGTTTAGGCGTCTAGAAGGAGTGGTTAGGTTTAGGGTAAGCATAGGTTGGGGTTAGCTTAAATTGGGCACCAGGCTCAACAAAAATCCGTGGTCCTCTCCTAGGCCAATCCTGGCGGCACGGGCTGGATAGGTTTGTGGTAAGAAATAGATCCACCCTGAGCATGGGATGGATCTAGATGCACTGGCCTGCCAAGGAAGTGTCTCCATAGGAGTGTCCCACGGACACTAGACCCACCATCCGAAGATGGTGGGAGGGGTTCAAAAAATTGGACATATCACGTCTGATTGTCTTTTTAGGTCGGCCAGGTCGCGACGTTTCGGCCATATTTGTGGCCTTCTTCAGGCGCTGAAACCGACCTCTAAGCTGAGTGGCGATTTGCGCCGTTGCTCGCTTTTAAGGGCCAAGCTTTTCCCTTTTCTTTTTCCTATCTTCCCATTTTGTGGTTTTTTCCAATTGTTGTAGCTTCTTCTAATTGTGCTTTTTCCTCTTTTCCTTTCAGGTGGTGTTCCAGGTAAGTGTTTGTTCTTTGTTTTTGTGTCTTCTTCTTTTTGAGTTGTTTCTAATTGTTTTTTCCTTCTTCTCCTCTAGGTGGTGGTGTTCTCTTCCAGATGGCGGTTCCAGGTAAGTGTGTTGTTTTGTTCCTGTACCTCATCTAACCCTTTCTTTTCTTCTTTTCAGGTTGCAGTTTAACGTCTTGCCCAGGACGGCGGTGTGGGGTTTGTATCCCTTTCTTCTTCTTTCTCTATCCCTCTTTCTTCCCTTTGTACTTCCTCGGTTGACATTCTTCCCTCCTTTTCCGCTTCTTCCTCTTCCATTTCCCGCTTCGGACTGTGGCTCTCCTGGTATCCTCTTCAGGGGCCTTCTTTCAATAAAATTGTGGTTCACCTGGAATTTGCGTCAGGGACCTAATAAACTCACTCTCCTGGCATTCATTCTTCAGGGGTCTCATGAATATGGCGTGGATAATGGGGATTGGTCGATTAGGATAGGACTGGGTTCACAGTACGGTCGAGTTAGCACTTAGGTGCAAAATAGGGCTAGGGAGAGTATCCGAAATTGGACTTTTAAATATTAGTTTTTAGATTTTCCAATTAATAGGCTTTAATTTAGTAATTAGGGTTAGGTATTCCAATTGCCTCTTTTTCTACCCCCTCCCCCTCCCCCTTCCCCATCCCCACCCTCTTCCCCTTCCCCCAGTCCCCAACCCTAGGCCATCATTTCCACACCTCCGAAGAGGAGCGGGGTCCGGCCCAGGGTCAGAGTCCGGGTTTATCGGTTTGTCGAGGGTTAGGTTTAGGGTTAGGGTTAGGGTTAGGGATAGATCTCCGAATTAGGGTTTGCCAATTAGGGTTTGAATAATAAGTCCGAATTAGGGTTAAGTTTAGGCGTGGTTTCCGAATTGGTTTTGTTTAGGCGTCTAGAAGGAGTGGTTAGGTTTAGGGTAAGCATAGGTTGGGGTTAGCTTAAATTGGGCACCAGGCTCAACAAAAATCCGTGGTCCTCTCCTAGGCCAATCCTGGCGGCACGGGCTGGATAGGTTTGTGGTAAGAAATAGATCCACCCTGAGCATGGGATGGATCTAGATGCACTGGCCTGCCAAGGAAGTGTCTCCATAGGAGTGTCCCACGGACACTAGACCCACCATCCGAAGATGGTGGGAGGGGTTCAAAAAATTGGACATATCACGTCTGATTGTCTTTTTAGGTCGGCCAGGTCGCGACGTTTCGGCCATATTTGTGGCCTTCTTCAGGCGCTGAAACCGACCTCTAAGCTGAGTGGCGATTTGCGCCGTTGCTCGCTTTTAAGGGCCAAGCTTTTCCCTTTTCTTTTTCCTATCTTCCCATTTTGTGGTTTTTTCCAATTGTTGTAGCTTCTTCTAATTGTGCTTTTTCCTCTTTTCCTTTCAGGTGGTGTTCCAGGTAAGTGTTTGTTCTTTGTTTTTGTGTCTTCTTCTTTTTGAGTTGTTTCTAATTGTTTTTTCTTTCTTCTCCTCTAGGTGGTGGTGTTCTCTTCCAGATGGCGGTTCCAGGTAAGTGTGTTGTTTTGTTCCTGTACCTCATCTAACCCTTTCTTTTCTTCTTTTCAGGTTGCAGTTTAACGTCTTGCCCAGGACGGCGGTGTGGGGTTTGTATCCCTTTCTTCTTCTTTCTCTATCCCTCTTTCTTCCCTTTGTACTTCCTCGGTTGACATTCTTCCCTCCTTTTCCGCTTCTTCCTCTTCCATTTCCCGCTTCGGACTGTGGCTCTCCTGGTATCCTCTTCAGGGGCCTTCTTTCAATAAAATTGTGGTTCACCTGGAATTTGCGTCAGGGACCTAATAAACTCACTCTCCTGGCATTCATTCTTCAGGGGTCTCATGAATATGGCGTGGATAATGGGGATTGGTCGATTAGGATAGGACTGGGTTCACAGTACGGTCGAGTTAGCACTTAGGTGCAAAATAGGGCTAGGGAGAGTATCCGAAATTGGACTTTTAAATATTAGTTTTTAGATTTTCCAATTAATAGGCTTTAATTTAGTAATTAGGGTTAGGTATTCCAATTGCCTCTTTTTCTACCCCCTCCCCCTCCCCCTTCCCCATCCCCACCCTCTTCCCCTTCCCCCAGTCCCCAACCCTAGGCCATCATTTCCACACCTCCGAAGAGGAGCGGGGTCCGGCCCAGGGTCAGAGTCCGGGTTTATCGGTTTGTCGAGGGTTAGGTTTAGGGTTAGGGTTAGGGTTAGGGATAGATCTCCGAATTAGGGTTTGCCAATTAGGGTTTGAATAATAAGTCCGAATTAGGGTTAAGTTTAGGCGTGGTTTCCGAATTGGTTTTGTTTAGGCGTCTAGAAGGAGTGGTTAGGTTTAGGGTAAGCATAGGTTGGGGTTAGCTTAAATTGGGCACCAGGCTCAACAAAAATCCGTGGTCCTCTCCTAGGCCAATCCTGGCGGCACGGGCTGGATAGGTTTGTGGTAAGAAATAGATCCACCCTGAGCATGGGATGGATCTAGATGCACTGGCCTGCCAAGGAAGTGTCTCCATAGGAGTGTCCCACGGACACTAGACCCACCATCCGAAGATGGTGGGAGGGGTTCAAAAAATTGGACATATCACGTCTGATTGTCTTTTTAGGTCGGCCAGGTCGCGACGTTTCGGCCATATTTGTGGCCTTCTTCAGGCGCTGAAACCGACCTCTAAGCTGAGTGGCGATTTGCGCCGTTGCTCGCTTTTAAGGGCCAAGCTTTTCCCTTTTCTTTTTCCTATCTTCCCATTTTGTGGTTTTTTCCAATTGTTGTAGCTTCTTCTAATTGTGCTTTTTCCTCTTTTCCTTTCAGGTGGTGTTCCAGGTAAGTGTTTGTTCTTTGTTTTTGTGTCTTCTTCTTTTTGAGTTGTTTCTAATTGTTTTTTCTTTCTTCTCCTCTAGGTGGTGGTGTTCTCTTCCAGATGGCGGTTCCAGGTAAGTGTGTTGTTTTGTTCCTGTACCTCATCTAACCCTTTCTTTTCTTCTTTTCAGGTTGCAGTTTAACGTCTTGCCCAGGACGGCGGTGTGGGGTTTGTATCCCTTTCTTCTTCTTTCTCTATCCCTCTTTCTTCCCTTTGTACTTCCTCGGTTGACATTCTTCCCTCCTTTTCCGCTTCTTCCTCTTCCATTTCCCGCTTCGGACTGTGGCTCTCCTGGTATCCTCTTCAGGGGCCTTCTTTCAATAAAATTGTGGTTCACCTGGAATTTGCGTCAGGGACCTAATAAACTCACTCTCCTGGCATTCATTCTTCAGGGGTCTCATGAATATGGCGTGGATAATGGGGATTGGTCGATTAGGATAGGACTGGGTTCACAGTACGGTCGAGTTAGCACTTAGGTGCAAAATAGGGCTAGGGAGAGTATCCGAAATTGGACTTTTAAATATTAGTTTTTAGATTTTCCAATTAATAGGCTTTAATTTAGTAATTAGGGTTAGGTATTCCAATTGCCTCTTTTTCTACCCCCTCCCCCTCCCCCTTCCCCATCCCCACCCTCTTCCCCTTCCCCCAGTCCCCAACCCTAGGCCATCATTTCCACACCTCCGAAGAGGAGCGGGGTCCGGCCCAGGGTCAGAGTCCGGGTTTATCGGTTTGTCGAGGGTTAGGTTTAGGGTTAGGGTTAGGGTTAGGGATAGATCTCCGAATTAGGGTTTGCCAATTAGGGTTTGAATAATAAGTCCGAATTAGGGTTAAGTTTAGGCGTGGTTTCCGAATTGGTTTTGTTTAGGCGTCTAGAAGGAGTGGTTAGGTTTAGGGTAAGCATAGGTTGGGGTTAGCTTAAATTGGGTTAGGGTTAGGGTTAGGGTTAGGGTTAGGGTTAGGGTTAGGGTTTAGGGTTAGGGTTAGGGTTAGGGTAGGGTTAGGGTTAGGGTTAGGGTTAGGGTAGGGTTAGGGTTAGGGTTAGGGTTAGGGTAGGGTTAGGGTTAGGGTTAGGGTTAGGGTTAGGGTAAGGGTTAGGGTTAGGTTAAGGGAAAAAGAGTTCCTCTCCGAGGAGAAGGAACCTGTAGCACTCTCCGCTTCGAGAAAGGCTCTGGGCAGATCCCTGAGCTGTGAAAACCACCACCCTAAGGTGGTGGGAGTTCAAAAAATTCAACTATTCTTGCTGAAATAGTTAGCAGTCGACCGTTGCAACGTTTCGGGTTGATATACCCTTCATCAGGCAAGTCGACTGAGGGTGAGCAACCTATTATGGCTTGCTTTCACCAAAGGCCCATGGCCTGCTACTCCCATGGATGCACTTTAACGTCATGCCCAGGACGGAATAGGACCTTACTGTCATCTACTCTGCAGACCACAATAGGGGATTTCTGCAGTTTTCCATCGAGTAAGTATACTTCCTTTCACAGGGTTCCAGGTAAGTATAAGCCAATAGGGTTTCTCCTCTTTTTTTGATTTTTTAGGTTTTTCCACATTAGGGGCTCCAATTAGGGTAAGTATTTTTTTCTTTCCTCAGGTTTTCAGGTAAGTATACCATTTTAAGTGAAGGTAAGTATAGCTTCTTTTCCTCCTTTCTTCCACTATCCTTCCCTTCCATCTCCTTTGTTCCTCTAATCTACCTTTCTTCTTAAACTGCTTCATCCTATCTTCCTACCTTTCTCTAATGCCTTAGTAAAACCCCCCAACCCCATATGTTCACAAATATGTGCTTGAATAAATTGTAACGGCTCAACATCCTTGTGCGGCCTTCTTCTTTATAACGGCTCTCTTGGCCTCTTCCGTCTTGTGGCGTGAGTAAATGGCATGAAAAGATGAATGAGCGGTACCAAATATGGGTTAGAATTAGGGACCAGGATTAGGGTTATGGGATAGGAATAGGGATAGGGATTCTGTTTAGCTTACTACTCTTCTTCTACTCCCTCCCCCTCCCCCATCCCCTCCTTTCCTCTTCCCCTTCCCCCATCACCCAACCCCAGGCCGTCATTCCCGTCCCCTCCGAAGAGGAGCGGGGTCAGGCCCAAGGTCAGGTTCAAGGTTTATCGGATTATCGAGGTTAGGTTTAGGGTTAGGGTTAGGGTTGGGAATAGACATCCAAATCAGGGTTAAATCATCCAATTAGTGGCTAGGGTTACATCCGAATAGGGGTTAATTTTAGACCATATACCAATTAGGGGTTAAGTTTAGGGTCCAGATAGGGGTTAAGTTTAGGCGTGTAGCCGACTGAGGTTCAGTTTAGGGTTAGGATTAGGTCTGGGTGTCTAATAGGACTTCAGAGCAGGCTAGAGGGGCTCAACGAGCACAAGGGACCACATCCCATCACCAGACTCGCGGGACCTGGCCGGGTAGGTTAAGGGAAAAAGAGTTCCTCTCCGAGGAGAAGGAACCTGTAGCACTCTCCGCTTCGAGAAAGGCTCTGGGCAGATCCCTGAGCTGTGAAAACCACCACCCTAAGGTGGTGGGAGTTCAAAAAATTCAACTATTCTTGCTGAAATAGTTAGCAGTCGACCGTTGCAACGTTTCGGGTTGATATACCCTTCATCAGGCAAGTCGACTGAGGGTGAGCAACCTATTATGGCTTGCTTTCACCAAAGGCCCATGGCCTGCTACTCCCATGGATGCACTTTAACGTCATGCCCAGGACGGAATAGGACCTTACTGTCATCTACTCTGCAGACCACAATAGGGGATTTCTGCAGTTTTCCATCGAGTAAGTATACTTCCTTTCACAGGGTTCCAGGTAAGTATAAGCCAATAGGGTTTCTCCTCTTTTTTTGATTTTTTAGGTTTTTCCACATTAGGGGCTCCAATTAGGGTAAGTATTTTTTTCTTTCCTCAGGTTTTCAGGTAAGTATACCATTTTAAGTGAAGGTAAGTATAGCTTCTTTTCCTCCTTTCTTCCACTATCCTTCCCTTCCATCTCCTTTGTTCCTCTAATCTACCTTTCTTCTTAAACTGCTTCATCCTATCTTCCTACCTTTCTCTAATGCCTTAGTAAAACCCCCCAACCCCATATGTTCACAAATATGTGCTTGAATAAATTGTAACGGCTCAACATCCTTGTGCGGCCTTCTTCTTTATAACGGCTCTCTTGGCCTCTTCCGTCTTGTGGCGTGAGTAAATGGCATGAAAAGATGAATGAGCGGTACCAAATATGGGTTAGAATTAGGGACCAGGATTAGGGTTATGGGATAGGAATAGGGATAGGGATTCTGTTTAGCTTACTACTCTTCTTCTACTCCCTCCCCCTCCCCCATCCCCTCCTTTCCTCTTCCCCTTCCCCCATCACCCAACCCCAGGCCGTCATTCCCGTCCCCTCCGAAGAGGAGCGGGGTCAGGCCCAAGGTCAGGTTCAAGGTTTATCGGATTATCGAGGTTAGGTTTAGGGTTAGGGTTAGGGTTGGGAATAGACATCCAAATCAGGGTTAAATCATCCAATTAGTGGCTAGGGTTACATCCGAATAGGGGTTAATTTTAGACCATATACCAATTAGGGGTTAAGTTTAGGGTCCAGATAGGGGTTAAGTTTAGGCGTGTAGCCGACTGAGGTTCAGTTTAGGGTTAGGATTAGGTCTGGGTGTCTAATAGGACTTCAGAGCAGGCTAGAGGGGCTCAACGAGCACAAGGGACCACATCCCATCACCAGACTCGCGGGACCTGGCCGGGTAGGTTAAGGGAAAAAGAGTTCCTCTCCGAGGAGAAGGAACCTGTAGCACTCTCCGCTTCGAGAAAGGCTCTGGGCAGATCCCTGAGCTGTGAAAACCACCACCCTAAGGTGGTGGGAGTTCAAAAAATTCAACTATTCTTGCTGAAATAGTTAGCAGTCGACCGTTGCAACGTTTCGGGTTGATATACCCTTCATCAGGCAAGTCGACTGAGGGTGAGCAACCTATTATGGCTTGCTTTCACCAAAGGCCCATGGCCTGCTACTCCCATGGATGCACTTTAACGTCATGCCCAGGACGGAATAGGACCTTACTGTCATCTACTCTGCAGACCACAATAGGGGATTTCTGCAGTTTTCCATCGAGTAAGTATACTTCCTTTCACAGGGTTCCAGGTAAGTATAAGCCAATAGGGTTTCTCCTCTTTTTTTGATTTTTTAGGTTTTTCCACATTAGGGGCTCCAATTAGGGTAAGTATTTTTTTCTTTCCTCAGGTTTTCAGGTAAGTATACCATTTTAAGTGAAGGTAAGTATAGCTTCTTTTCCTCCTTTCTTCCACTATCCTTCCCTTCCATCTCCTTTGTTCCTCTAATCTACCTTTCTTCTTAAACTGCTTCATCCTATCTTCCTACCTTTCTCTAATGCCTTAGTAAAACCCCCCAACCCCATATGTTCACAAATATGTGCTTGAATAAATTGTAACGGCTCAACATCCTTGTGCGGCCTTCTTCTTTATAACGGCTCTCTTGGCCTCTTCCGTCTTGTGGCGTGAGTAAATGGCATGAAAAGATGAATGAGCGGTACCAAATATGGGTTAGAATTAGGGACCAGGATTAGGGTTATGGGATAGGAATAGGGATAGGGATTCTGTTTAGCTTACTACTCTTCTTCTACTCCCTCCCCCTCCCCCATCCCCTCCTTTCCTCTTCCCCTTCCCCCATCACCCAACCCCAGGCCGTCATTCCCGTCCCCTCCGAAGAGGAGCGGGGTCAGGCCCAAGGTCAGGTTCAAGGTTTATCGGATTATCGAGGTTAGGTTTAGGGTTAGGGTTAGGGTTGGGAATAGACATCCAAATCAGGGTTAAATCATCCAATTAGTGGCTAGGGTTACATCCGAATAGGGGTTAATTTTAGACCATATACCAATTAGGGGTTAAGTTTAGGGTCCAGATAGGGGTTAAGTTTAGGCGTGTAGCCGACTGAGGTTCAGTTTAGGGTTAGGATTAGGTCTGGGTGTCTAATAGGACTTCAGAGCAGGCTAGAGGGGCTCAACGAGCACAAGGGACCACATCCCATCACCAGACTCGCGGGACCTGGCCGGGTAGGTTAAGGGAAAAAGAGTTCCTCTCCGAGGAGAAGGAACCTGTAGCACTCTCCGCTTCGAGAAAGGCTCTGGGCAGATCCCTGAGCTGTGAAAACCACCACCCTAAGGTGGTGGGAGTTCAAAAAATTCAACTATTCTTGCTGAAATAGTTAGCAGTCGACCGTTGCAACGTTTCGGGTTGATATACCCTTCATCAGGCAAGTCGACTGAGGGTGAGCAACCTATTATGGCTTGCTTTCACCAAAGGCCCATGGCCTGCTACTCCCATGGATGCACTTTAACGTCATGCCCAGGACGGAATAGGACCTTACTGTCATCTACTCTGCAGACCACAATAGGGGATTTCTGCAGTTTTCCATCGAGTAAGTATACTTCCTTTCACAGGGTTCCAGGTAAGTATAAGCCAATAGGGTTTCTCCTCTTTTTTTGATTTTTTAGGTTTTTCCACATTAGGGGCTCCAATTAGGGTAAGTATTTTTTTCTTTCCTCAGGTTTTCAGGTAAGTATACCATTTTAAGTGAAGGTAAGTATAGCTTCTTTTCCTCCTTTCTTCCACTATCCTTCCCTTCCATCTCCTTTGTTCCTCTAATCTACCTTTCTTCTTAAACTGCTTCATCCTATCTTCCTACCTTTCTCTAATGCCTTAGTAAAACCCCCCAACCCCATATGTTCACAAATATGTGCTTGAATAAATTGTAACGGCTCAACATCCTTGTGCGGCCTTCTTCTTTATAACGGCTCTCTTGGCCTCTTCCGTCTTGTGGCGTGAGTAAATGGCATGAAAAGATGAATGAGCGGTACCAAATATGGGTTAGAATTAGGGACCAGGATTAGGGTTATGGGATAGGAATAGGGATAGGGATTCTGTTTAGCTTACTACTCTTCTTCTACTCCCTCCCCCTCCCCCATCCCCTCCTTTCCTCTTCCCCTTCCCCCATCACCCAACCCCAGGCCGTCATTCCCGTCCCCTCCGAAGAGGAGCGGGGTCAGGCCCAAGGTCAGGTTCAAGGTTTATCGGATTATCGAGGTTAGGTTTAGGGTTAGGGTTAGGGTTGGGAATAGACATCCAAATCAGGGTTAAATCATCCAATTAGTGGCTAGGGTTACATCCGAATAGGGGTTAATTTTAGACCATATACCAATTAGGGGTTAAGTTTAGGGTCCAGATAGGGGTTAAGTTTAGGCGTGTAGCCGACTGAGGTTCAGTTTAGGGTTAGGATTAGGTCTGGGTGTCTAATAGGACTTCAGAGCAGGCTAGAGGGGCTCAACGAGCACAAGGGACCACATCCCATCACCAGACTCGCGGGACCTGGCCGGGTAGGTTAAGGGAAAAAGAGTTCCTCTCCGAGGAGAAGGAACCTGTAGCACTCTCCGCTTCGAGAAAGGCTCTGGGCAGATCCCTGAGCTGTGAAAACCACCACCCTAAGGTGGTGGGAGTTCAAAAAATTCAACTATTCTTGCTGAAATAGTTAGCAGTCGACCGTTGCAACGTTTCGGGTTGATATACCCTTCATCAGGCAAGTCGACTGAGGGTGAGCAACCTATTATGGCTTGCTTTCACCAAAGGCCCATGGCCTGCTACTCCCATGGATGCACTTTAACGTCATGCCCAGGACGGAATAGGACCTTACTGTCATCTACTCTGCAGACCACAATAGGGGATTTCTGCAGTTTTCCATCGAGTAAGTATACTTCCTTTCACAGGGTTCCAGGTAAGTATAAGCCAATAGGGTTTCTCCTCTTTTTTTGATTTTTTAGGTTTTTCCACATTAGGGGCTCCAATTAGGGTAAGTATTTTTTTCTTTCCTCAGGTTTTCAGGTAAGTATACCATTTTAAGTGAAGGTAAGTATAGCTTCTTTTCCTCCTTTCTTCCACTATCCTTCCCTTCCATCTCCTTTGTTCCTCTAATCTACCTTTCTTCTTAAACTGCTTCATCCTATCTTCCTACCTTTCTCTAATGCCTTAGTAAAACCCCCCAACCCCATATGTTCACAAATATGTGCTTGAATAAATTGTAACGGCTCAACATCCTTGTGCGGCCTTCTTCTTTATAACGGCTCTCTTGGCCTCTTCCGTCTTGTGGCGTGAGTAAATGGCATGAAAAGATGAATGAGCGGTACCAAATATGGGTTAGAATTAGGGACCAGGATTAGGGTTATGGGATAGGAATAGGGATAGGGATTCTGTTTAGCTTACTACTCTTCTTCTACTCCCTCCCCCTCCCCCATCCCCTCCTTTCCTCTTCCCCTTCCCCCATCACCCAACCCCAGGCCGTCATTCCCGTCCCCTCCGAAGAGGAGCGGGGTCAGGCCCAAGGTCAGGTTCAAGGTTTATCGGATTATCGAGGTTAGGTTTAGGGTTAGGGTTAGGGTTGGGAATAGACATCCAAATCAGGGTTAAATCATCCAATTAGTGGCTAGGGTTACATCCGAATAGGGGTTAATTTTAGACCATATACCAATTAGGGGTTAAGTTTAGGGTCCAGATAGGGGTTAAGTTTAGGCGTGTAGCCGACTGAGGTTCAGTTTAGGGTTAGGATTAGGTCTGGGTGTCTAATAGGACTTCAGAGCAGGCTAGAGGGGCTCAACGAGCACAAGGGACCACATCCCATCACCAGACTCGCGGGACCTGGCCGGGTAGGTTAAGGGAAAAAGAGTTCCTCTCCGAGGAGAAGGAACCTGTAGCACTCTCCGCTTCGAGAAAGGCTCTGGGCAGATCCCTGAGCTGTGAAAACCACCACCCTAAGGTGGTGGGAGTTCAAAAAATTCAACTATTCTTGCTGAAATAGTTAGCAGTCGACCGTTGCAACGTTTCGGGTTGATATACCCTTCATCAGGCAAGTCGACTGAGGGTGAGCAACCTATTATGGCTTGCTTTCACCAAAGGCCCATGGCCTGCTACTCCCATGGATGCACTTTAACGTCATGCCCAGGACGGAATAGGACCTTACTGTCATCTACTCTGCAGACCACAATAGGGGATTTCTGCAGTTTTCCATCGAGTAAGTATACTTCCTTTCACAGGGTTCCAGGTAAGTATAAGCCAATAGGGTTTCTCCTCTTTTTTTGATTTTTTAGGTTTTTCCACATTAGGGGCTCCAATTAGGGTAAGTATTTTTTTCTTTCCTCAGGTTTTCAGGTAAGTATACCATTTTAAGTGAAGGTAAGTATAGCTTCTTTTCCTCCTTTCTTCCACTATCCTTCCCTTCCATCTCCTTTGTTCCTCTAATCTACCTTTCTTCTTAAACTGCTTCATCCTATCTTCCTACCTTTCTCTAATGCCTTAGTAAAACCCCCCAACCCCATATGTTCACAAATATGTGCTTGAATAAATTGTAACGGCTCAACATCCTTGTGCGGCCTTCTTCTTTATAACGGCTCTCTTGGCCTCTTCCGTCTTGTGGCGTGAGTAAATGGCATGAAAAGATGAATGAGCGGTACCAAATATGGGTTAGAATTAGGGACCAGGATTAGGGTTATGGGATAGGAATAGGGATAGGGATTCTGTTTAGCTTACTACTCTTCTTCTACTCCCTCCCCCTCCCCCATCCCCTCCTTTCCTCTTCCCCTTCCCCCATCACCCAACCCCAGGCCGTCATTCCCGTCCCCTCCGAAGAGGAGCGGGGTCAGGCCCAAGGTCAGGTTCAAGGTTTATCGGATTATCGAGGTTAGGTTTAGGGTTAGGGTTAGGGTTGGGAATAGACATCCAAATCAGGGTTAAATCATCCAATTAGTGGCTAGGGTTACATCCGAATAGGGGTTAATTTTAGACCATATACCAATTAGGGGTTAAGTTTAGGGTCCAGATAGGGGTTAAGTTTAGGCGTGTAGCCGACTGAGGTTCAGTTTAGGGTTAGGATTAGGTCTGGGTGTCTAATAGGACTTCAGAGCAGGCTAGAGGGGCTCAACGAGCACAAGGGACCACATCCCATCACCAGACTCGCGGGACCTGGCCGGGTAGGTTAAGGGAAAAAGAGTTCCTCTCCGAGGAGAAGGAACCTGTAGCACTCTCCGCTTCGAGAAAGGCTCTGGGCAGATCCCTGAGCTGTGAAAACCACCACCCTAAGGTGGTGGGAGTTCAAAAAATTCAACTATTCTTGCTGAAATAGTTAGCAGTCGACCGTTGCAACGTTTCGGGTTGATATACCCTTCATCAGGCAAGTCGACTGAGGGTGAGCAACCTATTATGGCTTGCTTTCACCAAAGGCCCATGGCCTGCTACTCCCATGGATGCACTTTAACGTCATGCCCAGGACGGAATAGGACCTTACTGTCATCTACTCTGCAGACCACAATAGGGGATTTCTGCAGTTTTCCATCGAGTAAGTATACTTCCTTTCACAGGGTTCCAGGTAAGTATAAGCCAATAGGGTTTCTCCTCTTTTTTTGATTTTTTAGGTTTTTCCACATTAGGGGCTCCAATTAGGGTAAGTATTTTTTTCTTTCCTCAGGTTTTCAGGTAAGTATACCATTTTAAGTGAAGGTAAGTATAGCTTCTTTTCCTCCTTTCTTCCACTATCCTTCCCTTCCATCTCCTTTGTTCCTCTAATCTACCTTTCTTCTTAAACTGCTTCATCCTATCTTCCTACCTTTCTCTAATGCCTTAGTAAAACCCCCCAACCCCATATGTTCACAAATATGTGCTTGAATAAATTGTAACGGCTCAACATCCTTGTGCGGCCTTCTTCTTTATAACGGCTCTCTTGGCCTCTTCCGTCTTGTGGCGTGAGTAAATGGCATGAAAAGATGAATGAGCGGTACCAAATATGGGTTAGAATTAGGGACCAGGATTAGGGTTATGGGATAGGAATAGGGATAGGGATTCTGTTTAGCTTACTACTCTTCTTCTACTCCCTCCCCCTCCCCCATCCCCTCCTTTCCTCTTCCCCTTCCCCCATCACCCAACCCCAGGCCGTCATTCCCGTCCCCTCCGAAGAGGAGCGGGGTCAGGCCCAAGGTCAGGTTCAAGGTTTATCGGATTATCGAGGTTAGGTTTAGGGTTAGGGTTAGGGTTGGGAATAGACATCCAAATCAGGGTTAAATCATCCAATTAGTGGCTAGGGTTACATCCGAATAGGGGTTAATTTTAGACCATATACCAATTAGGGGTTAAGTTTAGGGTCCAGATAGGGGTTAAGTTTAGGCGTGTAGCCGACTGAGGTTCAGTTTAGGGTTAGGATTAGGTCTGGGTGTCTAATAGGACTTCAGAGCAGGCTAGAGGGGCTCAACGAGCACAAGGGACCACATCCCATCACCAGACTCGCGGGACCTGGCCGGGTAGGTTAAGGGAAAAAGAGTTCCTCTCCGAGGAGAAGGAACCTGTAGCACTCTCCGCTTCGAGAAAGGCTCTGGGCAGATCCCTGAGCTGTGAAAACCACCACCCTAAGGTGGTGGGAGTTCAAAAAATTCAACTATTCTTGCTGAAATAGTTAGCAGTCGACCGTTGCAACGTTTCGGGTTGATATACCCTTCATCAGGCAAGTCGACTGAGGGTGAGCAACCTATTATGGCTTGCTTTCACCAAAGGCCCATGGCCTGCTACTCCCATGGATGCACTTTAACGTCATGCCCAGGACGGAATAGGACCTTACTGTCATCTACTCTGCAGACCACAATAGGGGATTTCTGCAGTTTTCCATCGAGTAAGTATACTTCCTTTCACAGGGTTCCAGGTAAGTATAAGCCAATAGGGTTTCTCCTCTTTTTTTGATTTTTTAGGTTTTTCCACATTAGGGGCTCCAATTAGGGTAAGTATTTTTTTCTTTCCTCAGGTTTTCAGGTAAGTATACCATTTTAAGTGAAGGTAAGTATAGCTTCTTTTCCTCCTTTCTTCCACTATCCTTCCCTTCCATCTCCTTTGTTCCTCTAATCTACCTTTCTTCTTAAACTGCTTCATCCTATCTTCCTACCTTTCTCTAATGCCTTAGTAAAACCCCCCAACCCCATATGTTCACAAATATGTGCTTGAATAAATTGTAACGGCTCAACATCCTTGTGCGGCCTTCTTCTTTATAACGGCTCTCTTGGCCTCTTCCGTCTTGTGGCGTGAGTAAATGGCATGAAAAGATGAATGAGCGGTACCAAATATGGGTTAGAATTAGGGACCAGGATTAGGGTTATGGGATAGGAATAGGGATAGGGATTCTGTTTAGCTTACTACTCTTCTTCTACTCCCTCCCCCTCCCCCATCCCCTCCTTTCCTCTTCCCCTTCCCCCATCACCCAACCCCAGGCCGTCATTCCCGTCCCCTCCGAAGAGGAGCGGGGTCAGGCCCAAGGTCAGGTTCAAGGTTTATCGGATTATCGAGGTTAGGTTTAGGGTTAGGGTTAGGGTTGGGAATAGACATCCAAATCAGGGTTAAATCATCCAATTAGTGGCTAGGGTTACATCCGAATAGGGGTTAATTTTAGACCATATACCAATTAGGGGTTAAGTTTAGGGTCCAGATAGGGGTTAAGTTTAGGCGTGTAGCCGACTGAGGTTCAGTTTAGGGTTAGGATTAGGTCTGGGTGTCTAATAGGACTTCAGAGCAGGCTAGAGGGGCTCAACGAGCACAAGGGACCACATCCCATCACCAGACTCGCGGGACCTGGCCGGGTAGGTTAAGGGAAAAAGAGTTCCTCTCCGAGGAGAAGGAACCTGTAGCACTCTCCGCTTCGAGAAAGGCTCTGGGCAGATCCCTGAGCTGTGAAAACCACCACCCTAAGGTGGTGGGAGTTCAAAAAATTCAACTATTCTTGCTGAAATAGTTAGCAGTCGACCGTTGCAACGTTTCGGGTTGATATACCCTTCATCAGGCAAGTCGACTGAGGGTGAGCAACCTATTATGGCTTGCTTTCACCAAAGGCCCATGGCCTGCTACTCCCATGGATGCACTTTAACGTCATGCCCAGGACGGAATAGGACCTTACTGTCATCTACTCTGCAGACCACAATAGGGGATTTCTGCAGTTTTCCATCGAGTAAGTATACTTCCTTTCACAGGGTTCCAGGTAAGTATAAGCCAATAGGGTTTCTCCTCTTTTTTTGATTTTTTAGGTTTTTCCACATTAGGGGCTCCAATTAGGGTAAGTATTTTTTTCTTTCCTCAGGTTTTCAGGTAAGTATACCATTTTAAGTGAAGGTAAGTATAGCTTCTTTTCCTCCTTTCTTCCACTATCCTTCCCTTCCATCTCCTTTGTTCCTCTAATCTACCTTTCTTCTTAAACTGCTTCATCCTATCTTCCTACCTTTCTCTAATGCCTTAGTAAAACCCCCCAACCCCATATGTTCACAAATATGTGCTTGAATAAATTGTAACGGCTCAACATCCTTGTGCGGCCTTCTTCTTTATAACGGCTCTCTTGGCCTCTTCCGTCTTGTGGCGTGAGTAAATGGCATGAAAAGATGAATGAGCGGTACCAAATATGGGTTAGAATTAGGGACCAGGATTAGGGTTATGGGATAGGAATAGGGATAGGGATTCTGTTTAGCTTACTACTCTTCTTCTACTCCCTCCCCCTCCCCCATCCCCTCCTTTCCTCTTCCCCTTCCCCCATCACCCAACCCCAGGCCGTCATTCCCGTCCCCTCCGAAGAGGAGCGGGGTCAGGCCCAAGGTCAGGTTCAAGGTTTATCGGATTATCGAGGTTAGGTTTAGGGTTAGGGTTAGGGTTGGGAATAGACATCCAAATCAGGGTTAAATCATCCAATTAGTGGCTAGGGTTACATCCGAATAGGGGTTAATTTTAGACCATATACCAATTAGGGGTTAAGTTTAGGGTCCAGATAGGGGTTAAGTTTAGGCGTGTAGCCGACTGAGGTTCAGTTTAGGGTTAGGATTAGGTCTGGGTGTCTAATAGGACTTCAGAGCAGGCTAGAGGGGCTCAACGAGCACAAGGGACCACATCCCATCACCAGACTCGCGGGACCTGGCCGGGTAGGTTAAGGGAAAAAGAGTTCCTCTCCGAGGAGAAGGAACCTGTAGCACTCTCCGCTTCGAGAAAGGCTCTGGGCAGATCCCTGAGCTGTGAAAACCACCACCCTAAGGTGGTGGGAGTTCAAAAAATTCAACTATTCTTGCTGAAATAGTTAGCAGTCGACCGTTGCAACGTTTCGGGTTGATATACCCTTCATCAGGCAAGTCGACTGAGGGTGAGCAACCTATTATGGCTTGCTTTCACCAAAGGCCCATGGCCTGCTACTCCCATGGATGCACTTTAACGTCATGCCCAGGACGGAATAGGACCTTACTGTCATCTACTCTGCAGACCACAATAGGGGATTTCTGCAGTTTTCCATCGAGTAAGTATACTTCCTTTCACAGGGTTCCAGGTAAGTATAAGCCAATAGGGTTTCTCCTCTTTTTTTGATTTTTTAGGTTTTTCCACATTAGGGGCTCCAATTAGGGTAAGTATTTTTTTCTTTCCTCAGGTTTTCAGGTAAGTATACCATTTTAAGTGAAGGTAAGTATAGCTTCTTTTCCTCCTTTCTTCCACTATCCTTCCCTTCCATCTCCTTTGTTCCTCTAATCTACCTTTCTTCTTAAACTGCTTCATCCTATCTTCCTACCTTTCTCTAATGCCTTAGTAAAACCCCCCAACCCCATATGTTCACAAATATGTGCTTGAATAAATTGTAACGGCTCAACATCCTTGTGCGGCCTTCTTCTTTATAACGGCTCTCTTGGCCTCTTCCGTCTTGTGGCGTGAGTAAATGGCATGAAAAGATGAATGAGCGGTACCAAATATGGGTTAGAATTAGGGACCAGGATTAGGGTTATGGGATAGGAATAGGGATAGGGATTCTGTTTAGCTTACTACTCTTCTTCTACTCCCTCCCCCTCCCCCATCCCCTCCTTTCCTCTTCCCCTTCCCCCATCACCCAACCCCAGGCCGTCATTCCCGTCCCCTCCGAAGAGGAGCGGGGTCAGGCCCAAGGTCAGGTTCAAGGTTTATCGGATTATCGAGGTTAGGTTTAGGGTTAGGGTTAGGGTTGGGAATAGACATCCAAATCAGGGTTAAATCATCCAATTAGTGGCTAGGGTTACATCCGAATAGGGGTTAATTTTAGACCATATACCAATTAGGGGTTAAGTTTAGGGTCCAGATAGGGGTTAAGTTTAGGCGTGTAGCCGACTGAGGTTCAGTTTAGGGTTAGGATTAGGTCTGGGTGTCTAATAGGACTTCAGAGCAGGCTAGAGGGGCTCAACGAGCACAAGGGACCACATCCCATCACCAGACTCGCGGGACCTGGCCGGGTAGGTTAAGGGAAAAAGAGTTCCTCTCCGAGGAGAAGGAACCTGTAGCACTCTCCGCTTCGAGAAAGGCTCTGGGCAGATCCCTGAGCTGTGAAAACCACCACCCTAAGGTGGTGGGAGTTCAAAAAATTCAACTATTCTTGCTGAAATAGTTAGCAGTCGACCGTTGCAACGTTTCGGGTTGATATACCCTTCATCAGGCAAGTCGACTGAGGGTGAGCAACCTATTATGGCTTGCTTTCACCAAAGGCCCATGGCCTGCTACTCCCATGGATGCACTTTAACGTCATGCCCAGGACGGAATAGGACCTTACTGTCATCTACTCTGCAGACCACAATAGGGGATTTCTGCAGTTTTCCATCGAGTAAGTATACTTCCTTTCACAGGGTTCCAGGTAAGTATAAGCCAATAGGGTTTCTCCTCTTTTTTTGATTTTTTAGGTTTTTCCACATTAGGGGCTCCAATTAGGGTAAGTATTTTTTTCTTTCCTCAGGTTTTCAGGTAAGTATACCATTTTAAGTGAAGGTAAGTATAGCTTCTTTTCCTCCTTTCTTCCACTATCCTTCCCTTCCATCTCCTTTGTTCCTCTAATCTACCTTTCTTCTTAAACTGCTTCATCCTATCTTCCTACCTTTCTCTAATGCCTTAGTAAAACCCCCCAACCCCATATGTTCACAAATATGTGCTTGAATAAATTGTAACGGCTCAACATCCTTGTGCGGCCTTCTTCTTTATAACGGCTCTCTTGGCCTCTTCCGTCTTGTGGCGTGAGTAAATGGCATGAAAAGATGAATGAGCGGTACCAAATATGGGTTAGAATTAGGGACCAGGATTAGGGTTATGGGATAGGAATAGGGATAGGGATTCTGTTTAGCTTACTACTCTTCTTCTACTCCCTCCCCCTCCCCCATCCCCTCCTTTCCTCTTCCCCTTCCCCCATCACCCAACCCCAGGCCGTCATTCCCGTCCCCTCCGAAGAGGAGCGGGGTCAGGCCCAAGGTCAGGTTCAAGGTTTATCGGATTATCGAGGTTAGGTTTAGGGTTAGGGTTAGGGTTGGGAATAGACATCCAAATCAGGGTTAAATCATCCAATTAGTGGCTAGGGTTACATCCGAATAGGGGTTAATTTTAGACCATATACCAATTAGGGGTTAAGTTTAGGGTCCAGATAGGGGTTAAGTTTAGGCGTGTAGCCGACTGAGGTTCAGTTTAGGGTTAGGATTAGGTCTGGGTGTCTAATAGGATAGGGTTAGGGTTAGGGTTAGGGTTAGGGTTAGGGTTAGGTTTAGGAAAAAAAGAGTTTTCTCCAAGGAGAAAACCTGGTGCACTCTCTGCGAGAGAGTGGATCCAGGTGGGGCCCCTAGCCCTTGGTTAGTCCACCACCCGAAAGTGGTGGGTTTTCCAAAAATTTCACTAAGCTGAATAGCTAGCGTAAAGACGGCGTACGCGCAACGTTTCGGCCTCTTATGGCCTTCCTCAGGCGCTGGCCGTCTGATGGAGCTGACTGCCTGTTATGGCGTAAGTCGCTCAGGGCCCGTGCACTGTTGCACCTCCCTCCCTTCTTTCCAAAAATTGACTAAAAAATTGTTTTTTCAGGTTGCAGTTTAACGTCGTACCCAGGACGCAGGTAAGTAAAAATTTAGTATTTCCTAATAGGGTTTAATTTAGAATGCTTAGATATAGCTTTTTAGGGTTTTAATTTGTTACCTGTAAATAGACACCCACCGTCATCTACTAGACAGACCCTAATATGGGATTTTCTGAATTTTTCCATCAGGTGGGAAGACCAACCCGAAGGTAAGTCTTATTCAAATAGTGTTATCACGCCAAATTGTAGAATTAATTCCTTTTTTCCTTTTCCTCCACAGGGGTTCCAATTAAGAGGTAAGTATTTGTTTTTTGTCCAATTAATTGTTTTCTCTTCCTTTTACAGGGTTCCAGATCAGGTAGGTAAGTATCCTCTTTCCTTCTCCTCTATCCTTTTGTTCTTCCTTTCCTGTCCCCGTCTTCTTTCCTCCTTCATACTGTTCTTCCTGTACTTCTCCTTTATTCCTCCAGTCTTCCTTTCTTCTCGTCCGTCTCCTTTCTTCTCCCTTGATCCTCTGTTCTACTCCGGATCCTTGTCCGTAGCCGCACTAATCTTCTCTTTTCTTCTCCTTTAGGTGCTATTGCCAAGGCTTCATCATGTCTTCTGCCCACTCGATGCCTCCCACCCCCCATCCCCATATGCGCGCTCGCAAGCGGTTCAATAAAATATTAGCTCAACTGGTATTTTTCGTCAGTGGCTTTCTTTATAGTGGCTCAACCGGTATATTACCTCGGCGGCCTATCCCTTTGGCTGAGCATATGGCGTAGAAAGACAGATGGGCCATAGATTAGGGCCAAAACTCGAATACTGGGTTGGATAGGGGCCAAGGCTAGGCTTTAGGTGTTAGATACAGGGTCTGGGTTAAATACTGAGATCGGGAATTAAATATGGGATAGAACTGGGGTTTAGGTCCAGTTTAGGGGATTGAAACAATCAGGGGTTCAGTTTAGACGTTGGTAAGGGGTTAGGGTTAGGGTTAGGATAGGCTAGGGTTAGGCCTAGTTCCAAATAGTCCGAATTAGTGGTTCAGTTTAGGCGTAAAGGCCGAATTGGTTAGGCTTAGGCGTGCCCATCGAAGTGGTTAGGTTTAGTATAGGGTTAGGGTTAGGTGTACATGTCCAATTAGGGAATAACAACAGGCAAAAAGGGCTCGAAGGCTAGGGGACCACATCCCTTCACACACCCTCCGAGACCTGGCCGGGTAGGTTTAGGAAAAAAAGAGTTTTCTCCAAGGAGAAAACCTGGTGCACTCTCTGCGAGAGAGTGGATCCAGGTGGGGCCCCTAGCCCTTGGTTAGTCCACCACCCGAAAGTGGTGGGTTTTCCAAAAATTTCACTAAGCTGAATAGCTAGCGTAAAGACGGCGTACGCGCAACGTTTCGGCCTCTTATGGCCTTCCTCAGGCGCTGGCCGTCTGATGGAGCTGACTGCCTGTTATGGCGTAAGTCGCTCAGGGCCCGTGCACTGTTGCACCTCCCTCCCTTCTTTCCAAAAATTGACTAAAAAATTGTTTTTTCAGGTTGCAGTTTAACGTCGTACCCAGGACGCAGGTAAGTAAAAATTTAGTATTTCCTAATAGGGTTTAATTTAGAATGCTTAGATATAGCTTTTTAGGGTTTTAATTTGTTACCTGTAAATAGACACCCACCGTCATCTACTAGACAGACCCTAATATGGGATTTTCTGAATTTTTCCATCAGGTGGGAAGACCAACCCGAAGGTAAGTCTTATTCAAATAGTGTTATCACGCCAAATTGTAGAATTAATTCCTTTTTTCCTTTTCCTCCACAGGGGTTCCAATTAAGAGGTAAGTATTTGTTTTTTGTCCAATTAATTGTTTTCTCTTCCTTTTACAGGGTTCCAGATCAGGTAGGTAAGTATCCTCTTTCCTTCTCCTCTATCCTTTTGTTCTTCCTTTCCTGTCCCCGTCTTCTTTCCTCCTTCATACTGTTCTTCCTGTACTTCTCCTTTATTCCTCCAGTCTTCCTTTCTTCTCGTCCGTCTCCTTTCTTCTCCCTTGATCCTCTGTTCTACTCCGGATCCTTGTCCGTAGCCGCACTAATCTTCTCTTTTCTTCTCCTTTAGGTGCTATTGCCAAGGCTTCATCATGTCTTCTGCCCACTCGATGCCTCCCACCCCCCATCCCCATATGCGCGCTCGCAAGCGGTTCAATAAAATATTAGCTCAACTGGTATTTTTCGTCAGTGGCTTTCTTTATAGTGGCTCAACCGGTATATTACCTCGGCGGCCTATCCCTTTGGCTGAGCATATGGCGTAGAAAGACAGATGGGCCATAGATTAGGGCCAAAACTCGAATACTGGGTTGGATAGGGGCCAAGGCTAGGCTTTAGGTGTTAGATACAGGGTCTGGGTTAAATACTGAGATCGGGAATTAAATATGGGATAGAACTGGGGTTTAGGTCCAGTTTAGGGGATTGAAACAATCAGGGGTTCAGTTTAGACGTTGGTAAGGGGTTAGGGTTAGGGTTAGGATAGGCTAGGGTTAGGCCTAGTTCCAAATAGTCCGAATTAGTGGTTCAGTTTAGGCGTAAAGGCCGAATTGGTTAGGCTTAGGCGTGCCCATCGAAGTGGTTAGGTTTAGTATAGGGTTAGGGTTAGGTGTACATGTCCAATTAGGGAATAACAACAGGCAAAAAGGGCTCGAAGGCTAGGGGACCACATCCCTTCACACACCCTCCGAGACCTGGCCGGGTAGGTTTAGGAAAAAAAGAGTTTTCTCCAAGGAGAAAACCTGGTGCACTCTCTGCGAGAGAGTGGATCCAGGTGGGGCCCCTAGCCCTTGGTTAGTCCACCACCCGAAAGTGGTGGGTTTTCCAAAAATTTCACTAAGCTGAATAGCTAGCGTAAAGACGGCGTACGCGCAACGTTTCGGCCTCTTATGGCCTTCCTCAGGCGCTGGCCGTCTGATGGAGCTGACTGCCTGTTATGGCGTAAGTCGCTCAGGGCCCGTGCACTGTTGCACCTCCCTCCCTTCTTTCCAAAAATTGACTAAAAAATTGTTTTTTCAGGTTGCAGTTTAACGTCGTACCCAGGACGCAGGTAAGTAAAAATTTAGTATTTCCTAATAGGGTTTAATTTAGAATGCTTAGATATAGCTTTTTAGGGTTTTAATTTGTTACCTGTAAATAGACACCCACCGTCATCTACTAGACAGACCCTAATATGGGATTTTCTGAATTTTTCCATCAGGTGGGAAGACCAACCCGAAGGTAAGTCTTATTCAAATAGTGTTATCACGCCAAATTGTAGAATTAATTCCTTTTTTCCTTTTCCTCCACAGGGGTTCCAATTAAGAGGTAAGTATTTGTTTTTTGTCCAATTAATTGTTTTCTCTTCCTTTTACAGGGTTCCAGATCAGGTAGGTAAGTATCCTCTTTCCTTCTCCTCTATCCTTTTGTTCTTCCTTTCCTGTCCCCGTCTTCTTTCCTCCTTCATACTGTTCTTCCTGTACTTCTCCTTTATTCCTCCAGTCTTCCTTTCTTCTCGTCCGTCTCCTTTCTTCTCCCTTGATCCTCTGTTCTACTCCGGATCCTTGTCCGTAGCCGCACTAATCTTCTCTTTTCTTCTCCTTTAGGTGCTATTGCCAAGGCTTCATCATGTCTTCTGCCCACTCGATGCCTCCCACCCCCCATCCCCATATGCGCGCTCGCAAGCGGTTCAATAAAATATTAGCTCAACTGGTATTTTTCGTCAGTGGCTTTCTTTATAGTGGCTCAACCGGTATATTACCTCGGCGGCCTATCCCTTTGGCTGAGCATATGGCGTAGAAAGACAGATGGGCCATAGATTAGGGCCAAAACTCGAATACTGGGTTGGATAGGGGCCAAGGCTAGGCTTTAGGTGTTAGATACAGGGTCTGGGTTAAATACTGAGATCGGGAATTAAATATGGGATAGAACTGGGGTTTAGGTCCAGTTTAGGGGATTGAAACAATCAGGGGTTCAGTTTAGACGTTGGTAAGGGGTTAGGGTTAGGGTTAGGATAGGCTAGGGTTAGGCCTAGTTCCAAATAGTCCGAATTAGTGGTTCAGTTTAGGCGTAAAGGCCGAATTGGTTAGGCTTAGGCGTGCCCATCGAAGTGGTTAGGTTTAGGGTTAGGGTTAGGGTTAGGGTTAGGGTTAGGGTTAGGGTTAGGGTTAGGTTAGGGTTAGGGTTAGGGTTAGGGTTAGGGTTAGGGTTAGGGTTGGGTTAGGGTTAGGGTTAGGGTTAGGGTTAGGGTTAGGGTTAGGGTTAGGGTTTAGGGTTAGGGTTAGGGTTAGGGTTAGGGTTAGGGTTAGGGTAAGGGTTAGGGTTAGGGTTAGGGTTAGGGTAGGGTTAGGGTTAGGGTTAGGGTTAGGGTTAGGGTTAGGGTTAGGGTTAGGGTAGGGTTAGGGTAGGGTTAGGGTTAGGGTTAGGGTTAGGGTTAGGGTAAGGGTTAGGGTTAGGGTTAGGGTTAGGGTTAGGGTTAGGGTTAGGGTAAGGGTTAGGGTTAGGGTTAGGGTTAGGGTTAGGGTAGGGTTAGGGTTAGGGTTAGGGTTAGGGTTAGGGTTAGGGTAAGGGTTAGGGTTAGGGTTAGGGTTAGGGTTAGGGTTAGGGTAAGGGTTAGGGTTAGGGTTAGGGTTAGGGTTAGGGTTAGGGTTAGGGTAGGGTTAGGGTAAGGGTTAGGGTTAGGGTTAGGGTTAGGGTTAGGGTTAGGGGTTAGGGTTAGGGTTAGGGTTAGGGTTAGGGTTAGGGTTAGGGTAGGGTTAGGGTTAGGGTTAGGGTTAGGGTTAGGGTTAGGGTTAGGGGTTAGGGTTAGGGTTAGGGTTAGGGTAAGGGTTAGGGTTAGGGTTAGGGTTAGGGTTAGGGTTAGGGTAGGGTTAGGGTAAGGGTTAGGGTTAGGGTTAGGGTTAGGGTTAGGGTTAGGGTTAGGGTTAGGGTAAGGGTTAGGGTTAGGGTTAGGGTTAGGGTTAGGGTTAGGGTAAGGGTTAGGGTTAGGGTTAGGGTTAGGGTTAGGGTTAGGGTTAGGGTAAGGGTTAGGGTTAGGGTTAGGGTTAGGGTTAGGGTTAGGGTTAGGTTAGGGTTAGGGTTAGGGTTAGGGTTAGGGTTAGGTAGGACAAAGTTGAAATTTCACCCCATAGACTTGCATTGAAATAAGGCTGAAGCTAGGGTTAGGGTTAGGTTAGGGTTAAGGTTAGGGTTAGGGTTAGGGTTAAGGTTAGGGTTAGGGTTCCTCAAGTACTAGAAGCCCCAAATTTGCTGTGGGCGCTTCTTGGGGGCTCCTGATGAAAGAGCAAGTGGCCCCATGTCTCTAGGACAAAGTTGAAATTTCACCCCATAGACTTGCATTGAAATAAGGCTGAAGCTAGGGTTAGGGTTAGGGTTAGGGTTAGGGTTAAGGTTAGGGTTAGGGTTCCTCAAGTACTAGAAGCCCCAAATTTGCTGTGGGCGCTTCTTGGGGGCTCCTGATGAAAGAGCAAGTGGCCCCATGTCTCTAGGACAAAGTTGAAATTTCACCCCATAGACTTGCATTGAAATAAGGCTGAAGCTAGGGTTAGGGTTAGGGTTAGGGTTAAGGTTAGGGTTAGGGTTCCTCAAGTACTAGAAGCCCCAAATTTGCTGTGGGCGCTTCTTGGGGGCTCCTGATGAAAGAGCAAGTGGCCCCATGTCTCTAGGACAAAGTTGAAATTTCACCCCATAGACTTGCATTGAAATAAGGCTGAAGCTAGGGTTAGGGTTAGGGTTAGGGTTAAGGTTAGGGTTAGGGTTCCTCAAGTACTAGAAGCCCCAAATTTGCTGTGGGCGCTTCTTGGGGGCTCCTGATGAAAGAGCAAGTGGCCCCATGTCTCTAGGACAAAGTTGAAATTTCACCCCATAGACTTGCATTGAAATAAGGCTGAAGCTAGGGTTAGGGTTAGGGTTAGGGTTAAGGTTAGGGTTAGGGTTCCTCAAGTACTAGAAGCCCCAAATTTGCTGTGGGCGCTTCCTTGGGGGCTCCTGATGAAAGAGCAAGTGGCCCCATGTCTCTAGGACAAAGTTGAAATTTCACCCCATAGACTTGCATTGAAATAAGGCTGAAGCTAGGGTTAGGGTTAGGGTTAGGGTTAGGGTTAAGGTTAGGGTTAGGGTTCCTCAAGTACTAGAAGCCCCAAATTTGCTGTGGGCGCTTCTTGGGGGCTCCTGATGAAAGAGCAAGTGGCCCCATGTCTCTAGGACAAAGTTGAAATTTCACCCCATAGACTTGCATTGAAATAAGGCTGAAGCTAGGGTTAGGGTTAGGGTTAGGGTTAAGGTTAGGGTTAGGGTTCCTCAAGTACTAGAAGCCCCAAATTTGCTGTGGGCGCTTTCTTGGGGGCTCCTGATGAAAGAGCAAGTGGCCCCATGTCTCTAGGACAAAGTTGAAATTTCACCCCATAGACTTGCATTGAAATAAGGCTGAAGCTAGGGTTAGGGTTAGGGTTAGGGTTAGGGTTAAGGTTAGGGTTAGGGTTCCTCAAGTACTAGAAGCCCCAAATTTGCTGTGGGCGCTTCTTGGGGGCTCCTGATGAAAGAGCAAGTGGCCCCATGTCTCTAGGACAAAGTTGAAATTTCACCCCATAGACTTGCATTGAAATAAGGCTGAAGCTAGGGTTAGGGTTAGGGTTAGGGTTAGGGTTAAGGTTAGGGTTAGGGTTCCTCAAGTACTAGAAGCCCCAAATTTGCTGTGGGCGCTTCTTGGGGGCTCCTGATGAAAGAGCAAGTGGCCCCATGTCTCTAGGACAAAGTTGAAATTTCACCCCATAGACTTGCATTGAAATAAGGCTGAAGCTAGGGTTAGGGTTAGGGTTAGGGTTAAGGTTAGGGTTAGGGTTCCTCAAGTACTAGAAGCCCCAAATTTGCTGTGGGCGCTTCTTGGGGGCTCCTGATGAAAGAGCAAGTGGCCCCATGTCTCTAGGACAAAGTTGAAATTTCACCCCATAGACTTGCATTGAAATAAGGCTGAAGCTAGGGTTAGGGTTAGGGTTAGGGTTAAGGTTAGGGTTAGGGTTCCTCAAGTACTAGAAGCCCCAAATTTGCTGTGGGCGCTTCTTGGGGGCTCCTGATGAAAGAGCAAGTGGCCCCATGTCTCTAGGACAAAGTTGAAATTTCACCCCATAGACTTGCATTGAAATAAGGCTGAAGCTAGGGTTAGGGTTAGGGTTAGGGTTAAGGTTAGGGTTAGGGTTCCTCAAGTACTAGAAGCCCCAAATTTGCTGTGGGCGCTTCTTGGGGGCTCCTGATGAAAGAGCAAGTGGCCCCATGTCTCTAGGACAAAGTTGAAATTTCACCCCATAGACTTGCATTGAAATAAGGCTGAAGCTAGGGTTAGGGTTAGGGTTAGGGTTAGGGTTAAGGTTAGGGTTAGGGTTCCTCAAGTACTAGAAGCCCCAAATTTGCTGTGGGCGCTTCTTGGGGGCTCCTGATGAAAGAGCAAGTGGCCCCATGTCTCTAGGACAAAGTTGAAATTTCACCCCATAGACTTGCATTGAAATAAGGCTGAAGCTAGGGTTAGGGTTAGGGTTAGGGTTAGGGTTAAGGTTAGGGTTAGGGTTAGGGTTCCTCAAGTACTAGAAGCCCCAAATTTGCTGTGGGCGCTTCTTGGGGGCTCCTGATGAAAGAGCAAGTGGCCCCATGTCTCTAGGACAAAGTTGAAATTTCACCCCATAGACTTGCATTGAAATAAGGCTGAAGCTAGGGTTAGGGTTAGGGTTAGGGTTAGGGTTAAGGTTAGGGTTAGGGTTCCTCAAGTACTAGAAGCCCCAAATTTGCTGTGGGCGCTTCTTGGGGGCTCCTGATGAAAGAGCAAGTGGCCCCATGTCTCTAGGACAAAGTTGAAATTTCACCCCATAGACTTGCATTGAAATAAGGCTGAAGCTAGGGTTAGGGTTAGGGTTAGGGTTAAGGTTAGGGTTAGGGTTCCTCAAGTACTAGAAGCCCCAAATTTGCTGTGGGCGCTTCTTGGGGGCTCCTGATGAAAGAGCAAGTGGCCCCATGTCTCTAGGACAAAGTTGAAATTTCACCCCATAGACTTGCATTGAAATAAGGCTGAAGCTAGGGTTAGGGTTAGGGTTAGGGTTAGGGTTAAGGTTAGGGTTAGGGTTCCTCAAGTACTAGAAGCCCCAAATTTGCTGTGGGCGCTTCTTGGGGGCTCCTGATGAAAGAGCAAGTGGCCCCATGTCTCTAGGACAAAGTTGAAATTTCACCCCATAGACTTGCATTGAAATAAGGCTGAAGCTAGGGTTAGGGTTAGGGTTAGGGTTAGGGTTAAGATTAGGGTTAGGGTTCCTCAAGTACTAGAAGCCCCAAATTTGCTGTGGGCGCTTCTTGGGGGCTCCTGATGAAAGAGCAAGTGGCCCCATGTCTCTAGGACAAAGTTGAAATTTCACCCCATAGACTTGCATTGAAATAAGGCTGAAGCTAGGGTTAGGGTTAGGGTTAGGGTTAAGGTTAGGGTTAGGGTTCCTCAAGTACTAGAAGCCCCAAATTTGCTGTGGGCGCTTCTTGGGGGCTCCTGATGAAAGAGCAAGTGGCCCCATGTCTCTAGGACAAAGTTGAAATTTCACCCCATAGACTTGCATTGAAATAAGGCTGAAGCTAGGGTTAGGGTTAGGGTTAGGGTTAAGATTAGGGTTAGGGTTCCTCAAGTACTAGAAGCCCCAAATTTGCTGTGGGCGCTTCTTGGGGGCTCCTGATGAAAGAGCAAGTGGCCCCATGTCTCTAGGACAAAGTTGAAATTTCACCCCATAGACTTGCATTGAAATAAGGCTGAAGCTAGGGTTAGGGTTAAGGTTAGGGTTAGGGTTCCTCAAGTACTAGAAGCCCCAAATTTGCTGTGGGCGCTTCTTGGGGGCTCCTGATGAAAGAGCAAGTGGCCCCATGTCTCTAGGACAAAGTTGAAATTTCACCCCATAGACTTGCATTGAAATAAGGCTGAAGCTAGGGTTAGGGTTAGGGTTAGGGTTAAGGTTAGGGTTAGGGTTCCTCAAGTACTAGAAGCCCCAAATTTGCTGTGGGCGCTTCTTGGGGGCTCCTGATGAAAGAGCAAGTGGCCCCATGTCTCTAGGACAAAGTTGAAATTTCACCCCATAGACTTGCATTGAAATAAGGCTGAAGCTAGGGTTAGGGTTAGGGTTAGGGTTAGGGTTAAGATTAGGGTTAGGGTTCCTCAAGTACTAGAAGCCCCAAATTTGCTGTGGGCGCTTCTTGGGGGCTCCTGATGAAAGAGCAAGTGGCCCCATGTCTCTAGGACAAAGTTGAAATTTCACCCCATAGACTTGCATTGAAATAAGGCTGAAGCTAGGGTTAGGGTTAGGGTTAGGGTTAAGGTTAGGGTTAGGGTTCCTCAAGTACTAGAAGCCCCAAATTTGCTGTGGGCGCTTCTTGGGGGCTCCTGATGAAAGAGCAAGTGGCCCCATGTCTCTAGGACAAAGTTGAAATTTCACCCCATAGACTTGCATTGAAATAAGGCTGAAGCTAGGGTTAGGGTTAGGGTTAGGGTTAGGGTTAAGATTAGGGTTAGGGTTCCTCAAGTACTAGAAGCCCCAAATTTGCTGTGGGCGCTTCTTGGGGGCTCCTGATGAAAGAGCAAGTGGCCCCATGTCTCTAGGACAAAGTTGAAATTTCACCCCATAGACTTGCATTGAAATAAGGCTGAAGCTAGGGTTAGGGTTAGGGTTAGGGTTAAGGTTAGGGTTAGGGTTCCTCAAGTACTAGAAGCCCCAAATTTGCTGTGGGCGCTTCTTGGGGGCTCCTGATGAAAGAGCAAGTGGCCCCATGTCTCTAGGACAAAGTTGAAATTTCACCCCATAGACTTGCATTGAAATAAGGCTGAAGCTAGGGTTAGGGTTAGGGTTAGGGTTAGGGTTAAGATTAGGGTTAGGGTTCCTCAAGTACTAGAAGCCCCAAATTTGCTGTGGGCGCTTCTTGGGGGCTCCTGATGAAAGAGCAAGTGGCCCCATGTCTCTAGGACAAAGTTGAAATTTCACCCCATAGACTTGCATTGAAATAAGGCTGAAGCTAGGGTTAGGGTTAGGGTTAGGGTTAAGGTTAGGGTTAGGGTTCCTCAAGTACTAGAAGCCCCAAATTTGCTGTGGGCGCTTCTTGGGGGCTCCTGATGAAAGAGCAAGTGGCCCCATGTCTCTAGGACAAAGTTGAAATTTCACCCCATAGACTTGCATTGAAATAAGGCTGAAGCTAGGGTTAGGGTTAGGGTTAGGGTTAAGGTTAGGGTTAGGGTTCCTCAAGTACTAGAAGCCCCAAATTTGCTGTGGGCGCTTCTTGGGGGCTCCTGATGAAAGAGCAAGTGGCCCCATGTCCCTAGGACAAAGTTGAAATTTCACCCCATAGACTTGCATTGAAATAAGGCTGAAGCTAGGGTTAGGGTTAGGGTTAGGGTTAAGGTTAGGGTTAGGGTTCCTCAAGTACTAGAAGTCCCAAATTTGCTGTGGGCGCTTCTTGGGGGCTCCTGATGAAAGAGCAAGTGGCCCCATGTCTCTAGGACAAAGTTGAAATTTCACCCCATAGACTTGCATTGAAATAAGGCTGAAGCTAGGGTTAGGGTTAGGGTTAGGGTTAAGGTTAGGGTTAGGGTTCCTCAAGTACTAGAAGCCCCAAATTTGCTGTGGGCGCTTCTTGGGGGCTCCTGATGAAAGAGCAAGTGGCCCCATGTCTCTAGGACAAAGTTGAAATTTCACCCCATAGACTTGCATTGATATAAGGCTGAAGCTAGGGTTAGGGTTAGGGTTAGGGTTAAGGTTAGGGTTAGGGTTCCTCAAGTACTAGAAGCCCCAAATTTGCTGTGGGCGCTTCTTGGGGGCTCCTGATGAAAGAGCAAGTGGCCCCATGTCTCTAGGACAAAGTTGAAATTTCACCCCATAGACTTGCATTGAAATAAGGCTGAAGCTAGGGTTAGGGTTAGGGTTAGGGTTAGGGTTAAGGTTAGGGTTAGGGTTCCTCAAGTACTAGAAGCCCCAAATTTGCTGTGGGCGCTTCCTGGGGGCTCCTGATGAAAGAACAAGTGGCCCCATGTCTCTAGGACAAAGTTGAAATTTCACCCCATAGACTTGCATTGAAATAAGGCTGAAGCTAGGGTTAGGGTTAGGGTTAGGGTTAAGGTTAGGGTTAGGGTTCCTCAAGTACTAGAAGCCCCAAATTTGCTGTGGGCGCTTCCTGGGGGCTCCTGATGAAAGAACAAGTGGCCCCATGTCTCTAGGACAAAGTTGAAATTTCACCCCATAGACTTGCATTGAAATAAGGCTGAAGCTAGGGTTAGGGTTAGGGTTAGGGTTAGGGTTAAGGTTAGGGTTAGGGTTCCTCAAGTACTAGAAGCCCCAAATTTGCTGTGGGCGCTTCTTGGGGGCTCCTGATGAAAGAGCAAGTGGCCCCATGTCTCTAGGACAAAGTTGAAATTTCACCCCATAGACTTGCATTGAAATAAGGCTGAAGCTAGGGTTAGGGTTAGGGTTAGGGTTAGGGTTAAGGTTAGGGTTAGGGTTCCTCAAGTACTAGAAGCCCCAAATTTGCTGTGGGCGCTTCTTGGGGGCTCCTGATGAAAGAGCAAGTGGCCCCATGTCTCTAGGACAAAGTTGAAATTTCACCCCATAGACTTGCATTGAAATAAGGCTGAAGCTAGGGTTAGGGTTAGGGTTAGGGTTAAGATTAGGGTTAGGGTTCCTCAAGTACTAGAAGTCCCAAATTTGCTGTGGGCGCTTCTTGGGGGCTCCTGATGAAAGAGCAAGTGGCCCCATGTCTCTAGGACAAAGTTGAAATTTCACCCCATAGACTTGCATTGAAATAAGGCTGAAGCTAGGGTTAGGGTTAGGGTTAGGGTTAGGGTTAAGGTTAGGGTTAGGGTTCCTCAAGTACTAGAAGCCCCAAATTTGCTGTGGGCGCTTCCTGGGGGCTTCTGATGAAAGAACAAGTGGCCCCATGTCTCTAGGACAAAGTTGAAATTTCACCCCATAGACTTGCATTGAAATAAGGCTGAAGCTAGGGTTAGGGTTAGGGTTAGGGTTAGGGTTAAGGTTAGGGTTAGGGTTCCTCAAGTACTAGAAGCCCCAAATTTGCTGTGGGCGCTTCTTGGGGGCTCCTGATGAAAGAGCAAGTGGCCCCATGTCTCTAGGACAAAGTTGAAATTTCACCCCATAGACTTGCATTGAAATAAGGCTGAAGCTAGGGTTAGGGTTAGGGTTAGGGTTAAGATTAGGGTTAGGGTTCCTCAAGTACTAGAAGCCCCAAATTTGCTGTGGGCGCTTCTTGGGGGCTCCTGATGAAAGAGCAAGTGGCCCCATGTCTCTAGGACAAAGTTGAAATTTCACCCCATAGACTTGCATTGAAATAAGGCTGAAGCTAGGGTTAGGGTTAGGGTTAGGGTTAGGGTTAAGGTTAGGGTTAGGGTTCCTCAAGTACTAGAAGCCCCGAATTTGCTGTGGGCGCTTCTTGGGGGCTCCTGATGAAAGAGCAAGTGGCCCCATGTCTCTAGGACAAAGTTGAAATTTCACCCCATAGACTTGCATTGAAAAAGGCTGAAGCTAGGGTTAGGGTTAGGGTTAGGGTTAAGATTAGGGTTAGGGTTCCTCAAGTACTAGAAGCCCCAAATTTGCTGTGGGCGCTTCTTGGGGGCTCCTGATGAAAGAGCAAGTGGCCTCATGTCTCTAGGACAAAGTTGAAATTTCACCCCATAGACTTGCATTGAAATAAGGCTGAAGCTAGGGTTAGGGTTAGGGTTAGGGTTAAGATTAGGGTTAGGGTTCCTCAAGTACTAGAAGCCCCAAATTTGCTGTGGGCGCTTCTTGGGGGCTCCTGATGAAAGAGCAAGTGGCCCCCATGTCTCTAGGACAAAGTTGAAATTTCACCCCATAGACTTGCATTGAAATAAGGCTGAAGCTAGGGTTAGGGTTAGGGTTAGGGTTAAGATTAGGGTTAGGGTTCCTCAAGTACTAGAAGCCCCAAATTTGCTGTGGGCGCTTCTTGGGGGCTCCTGATGAAAGAGCAAGTGGCCCCATGTCTCTAGGACAAAGTTGAAATTTCACCCCATAGACTTGCATTGAAATAAGGCTGAAGCTAGGGTTAGGGTTAGGGTTAGGGTTAGGGTTAAGGTTAGGGTTAGGGTTCCTCAAGTACTAGAAGCCCCAAATTTGCTGTGGGCGCTTCCTGGGGGCTCCTGATGAAAGAACAAGTGGCCCCATGTCTCTAGGACAAAGTTGAAATTTCACCCCATAGACTTGCATTGAAATAAGGCTGAAGCTAGGGTTAGGGTTAGGGTTAGGGTTAGGGTTAAGGTTAGGGTTAGGGTTCCTCAAGTACTAGAAGCCCCAAATTTGCTGTGGGCGCTTCTTGGGGGCTCCTGATGAAAGAGCAAGTGGCCCCATGTCTCTAGGACAAAGTTGAAATTTCACCCCATAGACTTGCATTGAAATAAGGCTGAAGCTAGGGTTAGGGTTAGGGTTAGGGTTAGGGTTAAGGTTAGGGTTAGGGTTCCTCAAGTACTAGAAGCCCCAAATTTGCTGTGGGCGCTTCTTGGGGGCTCCTGATGAAAGAGCAAGTGGCCCCATGTCTCTAGGACAAAGTTGAAATTTCACCCCATAGACTTGCATTGAAATAAGGTTGAAGCTAGGGTTAGGGTTAGGGTTAGGGTTAAGATTAGGGTTAGGGTTCCTCAAGTACTAGAAGTCCCAAATTTGCTGTGGGCGCTTCTTGGGGGCTCCTGATGAAAGAGCAAGTGGCCCCATGTCTCTAGGACAAAGTTGAAATTTCACCCCATAGACTTGCATTGATATAAGGCTGAAGCTAGGGTTAGGGTTAGGGTTAGGGTTAAGGTTAGGGTTAGGGTTCCTCAAGTACTAGAAGCCCCAAATTTGCTGTGGGCGCTTCTTGGGGGCTCCTGATGAAAGAGCAAGTGGCCCCATGTCTCTAGGACAAAGTTGAAATTTCACCCCATAGACTTGCATTGATATAAGGCTGAAGCTAGGGTTAGGGTTAGGGTTAGGGTTAAGGTTAGGGTTAGGGTTCCTCAAGTACTAGAAGCCCCAAATTTGCTGTGGGCGCTTCTTGGGGGCTCCTGATGAAAGAGCAAGTGGCCCCATGTCTCTAGGACAAAGTTGAAATTTCACCCCATAGACTTGCATTGAAATAAGGCTGAAGCTAGGGTTAGGGTTAGGGTTAGGGTTAGGGTTAAGGTTAGGGTTAGGGTTCCTCAAGTACTAGAAGCCCCAAATTTGCTGTGGGCGCTTCCTGGGGGCTTCTGATGAAAGAACAAGTGGCCCCATGTCTCTAGGACAAAGTTGAAATTTCACCCCATAGACTTGCATTGAAATAAGGCTGAAGCTAGGGTTAGGGTTAGGGTTAGGGTTAAGGTTAGGGTTAGGGTTCCTCAAGTACTAGAAGCCCCAAATTTGCTGTGGGCGCTTCCTGGGGGCTCCTGATGAAAGAACAAGTGGCCCCATGTCTCTAGGACAAAGTTGAAATTTCACCCCATAGACTTGCATTGAAATAAGGCTGAAGCTAGGGTTAGGGTTAGGGTTAGGGTAGGGTTAAGGTTAGGGTTAGGGTTCCTCAAGTACTAGAAGCCCCAAATTTGCTGTGGGCGCTTCTTGGGGGCTCCTGATGAAAGAGCAAGTGGCCCCATGTCTCTAGGACAAAGTTGAAATTTCACCCCATAGACTTGCATTGAAATAAGGCTGAAGCTAGGGTTAGGGTTAGGGTTAGGGTTAGGGTTAAGGTTAGGGTTAGGGTTCCTCAAGTACTAGAAGCCCCAAATTTGCTGTGGGCGCTTCCTGGGGGCTTCTGATGAAAGAACAAGTGGCCCCATGTCTCTAGGACAAAGTTGAAATTTCACCCCATAGACTTGCATTGAAATAAGGCTGAAGCTAGGGTTAGGGTTAGGGTTAGGGTTAAGGTTAGGGTTAGGGTTCCTCAAGTACTAGAAGCCCCAAATTTGCTGTGGGCGCTTCCTGGGGGCTCCTGATGAAAGAACAAGTGGCCCCATGTCTCTAGGACAAAGTTGAAATTTCACCCCATAGACTTGCATTGAAATAAGGCTGAAGCTAGGGTTAGGGTTAGGGTTAGGGTTAAGGTTAGGGTTAGGGTTCCTCAAGTACTAGAAGCCCCAAATTTGCTGTGGGCGCTTCTTGGGGGCTCCTGATGAAAGAGCAAGTGGCCCCATGTCTCTAGGACAAAGTTGAAATTTCACCCCATAGACTTGCATTGAAATAAGGCTGAAGCTAGGGTTAGGGTTAGGGTTAGGGTTAAGGTTAGGGTTAGGGTTCCTCAAGTACTAGAAGCCCCAAATTTGCTGTGGGCGCTTCTTGGGGGCTCCTGATGAAAGAGCAAGTGGCCCCATGTCTCTAGGACAAAGTTGAAATTTCACCCCATAGACTTGCATTGAAATAAGGCTGAAGCTAGGGTTAGGGTTAGGGTTAGGGTTAAGATTAGGGATAGGGTTCCTCAAGTACTAGAAGTCCCAAATTTGCTGTGGGCGCTTCTTGGGGGCTCCTGATGAAAGAGCAAGTGGCCCCATGTCTCTAGGACAAAGTTGAAATTTCACCCCATAGACTTGCATTGATATAAGGCTGAAGCTAGGGTTAGGGTTAGGGTTAGGGTTAAGGTTAGGGTTAGGGTTCCTCAAGTACTAGAAGCCCCAAATTTGCTGTGGGCGCTTCTTGGGGGCTCCTGATGAAAGAGCAAGTGGCCCCATGTCTCTAGGACAAAGTTGAAATTTCACCCCATAGACTTGCATTGATATAAGGCTGAAGCTAGGGTTAGGGTTAGGGTTTAGGGTTAAGGTTAGGGTTAGGGTTCCTCAAGTACTAGAAGCCCCAAATTTGCTGTGGGCGCTTCTTGGGGGCTCCTGATGAAAGAGCAAGTGGCCCCATGTCTCTAGGACAAAGTTGAAATTTCACCCCATAGACTTGCATTGAAATAAGGCTGAAGCTAGGGTTAGGGTTAGGGTTAGGGTTAAGGTTAAGGTTAGGGTTAGGGTTCCTCAAGTACTAGAAGCCCCAAATTTGCTGTGGGCGCTTCTTGGGGGCTCCTGATGAAAGAGCAAGTGGCCCCATGTCTCTAGGACAAAGTTGAAATTTCACCCCATAGACTTGCATTGAAATAAGGCTGAAGCTAGGGTTAGGGTTAGGGTTAGGGTTAGGGTTAAGGTTAGGGTTAGGGTTCCTCAAGTACTAGAAGCCCCAAATTTGCTGTGGGCGCTTCCTGGGGGCTTCTGATGAAAGAACAAGTGGCCCCATGTCTCTAGGACAAAGTTGAAATTTCACCCCATAGACTTGCATTGAAATAAGGCTGAAGCTAGGGTTAGGGTTAGGGTTAGGGTTAGGGTTAAGGTTAGGGTTAGGGTTCCTCAAGTACTAGAAGCCCCAAATTTGCTGTGGGCGCTTCTTGGGGGCTCCTGATGAAAGAGCAAGTGGCCCCATGTCTCTAGGACAAAGTTGAAATTTCACCCCTTAGACTTGCATTGAAATAAGGCTGAAGCTAGGGTTAGGGTTAGGGTTAGGGTTAGGGTTAAGATTAGGGTTAGGGTTCCTCAAGTACTAGAAGCCCCAAATTTGCTGTGGGCGCTTCTTGGGGGCTCCTGATGAAAGAGCAAGTGGCCCCATGTCTCTAGGACAAAGTTGAAATTTCACCCCATAGACTTGCATTGAAATAAGGCTGAAGCTAGGGTTAGGGTTAGGGTTAGGGTTAGGGTTAAGGTTAGGGTTAGGGTTCCTCAAGTACTAGAAGCCCCAAATTTGCTGTGGGCGCTTCTTGGGGGCTCCTGATGAAAGAGCAAGTGGCCCCATGTCTCTAGGACAAAGTTGAAATTTCACCCCATAGACTTGCATTGAAATAAGGCTGAAGCTAGGGTTAGGGTTAGGGTTAGGGTTAGGGTTAAGATTAGGGTTAGGGTTCCTCAAGTACTAGAAGCCCCAAATTTGCTGTGGGCGCTTCTTGGGGGCTCCTGATGAAAGAGCAAGTGGCCCCATGTCTCTAGGACAAAGTTGAAATTTCACCCCATAGACTTGCATTGAAATAAGGCTGAAGCTAGGGTTAGGGTTAAGGTTAGGGTTAGGGTTCCTCAAGTACTAGAAGCCCCAAATTTGCTGTGGGCGCTTCTTGGGGGCTCCTGATGAAAGAGCAAGTGGCCCCATGTCTCTAGGACAAAGTTGAAATTTCACCCCATAGACTTGCATTGAAATAAGGCTGAAGCTAGGGTTAGGGTTAGGGTTAGGGTTAAGGTTAGGGTTAGGGTTCCTCAAGTACTAGAAGCCCCAAATTTGCTGTGGGCGCTTCTTGGGGGCTCCTGATGAAAGAGCAAGTGGCCCCATGTCTCTAGGACAAAGTTGAAATTTCACCCCATAGACTTGCATTGAAATAAGGCTGAAGCTAGGGTTAGGGTTAGGGTTAGGGTTAAGATTAGGGTTAGGGTTCCTCAAGTACTAGAAGCCCCAAATTTGCTGTGGGCGCTTCTTGGGGGCTCCTGATGAAAGAGCAAGTGGCCCCATGTCTCTAGGACAAAGTTGAAATTTCACCCCATAGACTTGCATTGAAATAAGGCTGAAGCTAGGGTTAGGGTTAGGGTTAGGGTTAAGGTTAGGGTTAGGGTTCCTCAAGTACTAGAAGCCCCAAATTTGCTGTGGGCGCTTCTTGGGGGCTCCTGATGAAAGAGCAAGTGGCCCCATGTCTCTAGGACAAAGTTGAAATTTCACCCCTTAGACTTGCATTGAAATAAGGCTGAAGCTAGGGTTAGGGTTAGGGTTAGGGTTAGGGTTAAGATTAGGGTTAGGGTTCCTCAAGTACTAGAAGCCCCAAATTTGCTGTGGGCGCTTCTTGGGGGCTCCTGATGAAAGAGCAAGTGGCCCCATGTCTCTAGGACAAAGTTGAAATTTCACCCCATAGACTTGCATTGAAATAAGGCTGAAGCTAGGGTTAGGGTTAGGGTTAGGGTTAGGGTTAAGATTAGGGTTAGGGTTCCTCAAGTACTAGAAGCCCCAAATTTGCTGTGGGCGCTTCTTGGGGGCTCCTGATGAAAGAGCAAGTGGCCCCATGTCTCTAGGACAAAGTTGAAATTTCACCCCATAGACTTGCATTGAAATAAGGCTGAAGCTAGGGTTAGGGTTAGGGTTAGGGTTAAGGTTAGGGTTAGGGTTCCTCAAGTACTAGAAGCCCCAAATTTGCTGTGGGCGCTTCTTGGGGGCTCCTGATGAAAGAGCAAGTGGCCCCATGTCTCTAGGACAAAGTTGAAATTTCACCCCATAGACTTGCATTGAAATAAGGCTGAAGCTAGGGTTAGGGTTAGGGTTAGGGTTAAGGTTAGGGTTAGGGTTCCTCAAGTACTAGAAGCCCCAAATTTGCTGTGGGCGCTTCTTGGGGGCTCCTGATGAAAGAGCAAGTGGCCCCATGTCCCTAGGACAAAGTTGAAATTTCACCCCATAGACTTGCATTGAAATAAGGCTGAAGCTAGGGTTAGGGTTAGGGTTAGGGTTAAGGTTAGGGTTAGGGTTCCTCAAGTACTAGAAGCCCCAAATTTGCTGTGGGCGCTTCTTGGGGGCTCCTGATGAAAGAGCAAGTGGCCCCATGTCTCTAGGACAAAGTTGAAATTTCACCCCATAGACTTGCATTGAAATAAGGCTGAAGCTAGGGTTAGGGTTAGGGTTAGGGTTAAGGTTAGGGTTAGGGTTCCTCAAGTACTAGAAGCCCCAAATTTGCTGTGGGCGCTTCTTGGGGGCTCCTGATGAAAGAGCAAGTGGCCCCATGTCTCTAGGACAAAGTTGAAATTTCACCCCATAGACTTGCATTGAAATAAGGCTGAAGCTAGGGTTAGGGTTAGGGTTAGGGTTAAGGTTAAGGTTAGGGTTAGGGTTCCTCAAGTACTAGAAGCCCCAAATTTGCTGTGGGCGCTTCTTGGGGGCTCCTGATGAAAGAGCAAGTGGCCCCATGTCTCTAGGACAAAGTTGAAATTTCACCCCATAGACTTGCATTGAAATAAGGCTGAAGCTAGGGTTAGGTTAGGGTTAGGGTTAGGGTTAAGGTTAGGGTTAGGGTTCCTCAAGTACTAGAAGCCCCGAATTTGCTGTGGGCGCTTCTTGGGGGCTCCTGATGAAAGAGCAAGTGGCCCCATGTCTCTAGGACAAAGTTGAAATTTCACCCCATAGACTTGCATTGAAATAAGGCTGAAGCTAGGGTTAGGGTTAGGGTTAGGGTTAGGGTTAAGGTTAGGGTTAGGGTTCCTCAAGTACTAGAAGCCCCAAATTTGCTGTGGGCGCTTCCTGGGGGCTCCTGATGAAAGAACAAGTGGCCCCATGTCTCTAGGACAAAGTTGAAATTTCACCCCATAGACTTGCATTGAAATAAGGCTGAAGCTAGGGTTAGGGTTAGGGTTAGGGTTAGGGTTAAGGTTAGGGTTAGGGTTCCTCAAGTACTAGAAGCCCCAAATTTGCTGTGGGCGCTTCTTGGGGGCTCCTGATGAAAGAGCAAGTGGCCCCATGTCTCTAGGACAAAGTTGAAATTTCACCCCATAGACTTGCATTGAAATAAGGCTGAAGCTAGGGTTAGGGTTAGGGTTAGGGTTAGGGTTAAGGTTAGGGTTAGGGTTCCTCAAGTACTAGAAGCCCCAAATTTGCTGTGGGCGCTTCTTGGGGGCTCCTGATGAAAGAGCAAGTGGCCCCATGTCTCTAGGACAAAGTTGAAATTTCACCCCATAGACTTGCATTGAAATAAGGTTGAAGCTAGGGTTAGGGTTAGGGTTAGGGTTAAGATTAGGGTTAGGGTTCCTCAAGTACTAGAAGTCCCAAATTTGCTGTGGGCGCTTCTTGGGGGCTCCTGATGAAAGAGCAAGTGGCCCCATGTCTCTAGGACAAAGTTGAAATTTCACCCCATAGACTTGCATTGATATAAGGCTGAAGCTAGGGTTAGGTTAGGGTTAGGGTTAAGGTTAGGGTTAGGGTTCCTCAAGTACTAGAAGCCCCAAATTTGCTGTGGGCGCTTCTTGGGGGCTCCTGATGAAAGAGCAAGTGGCCCCATGTCTCTAGGACAAAGTTGAAATTTCACCCCATAGACTTGCATTGATATAAGGCTGAAGCTAGGGTTAGGGTTAGGGTTAGGGTTAAGGTTAGGGTTAGGGTTCCTCAAGTACTAGAAGCCCCAAATTTGCTGTGGGCGCTTCTTGGGGGCTCCTGATGAAAGAGCAAGTGGCCCCATGTCTCTAGGACAAAGTTGAAATTTCACCCCATAGACTTGCATTGAAATAAGGCTGAAGCTAGGGTTAGGGTTAGGGTTAGGGTTAGGGTTAAGGTTAGGGTTAGGGTTCCTCAAGTACTAGAAGCCCCAAATTTGCTGTGGGCGCTTCCTGGGGGCTTCTGATGAAAGAACAAGTGGCCCCATGTCTCTAGGACAAAGTTGAAATTTCACCCCATAGACTTGCATTGAAATAAGGCTGAAGCTAGGGTTAGGGTTAGGGTTAGGGTTAAGGTTAGGGTTAGGGTTCCTCAAGTACTAGAAGCCCCAAATTTGCTGTGGGCGCTTCCTGGGGGCTCCTGATGAAAGAACAAGTGGCCCCATGTCTCTAGGACAAAGTTGAAATTTCACCCCATAGACTTGCATTGAAATAAGGCTGAAGCTAGGGTTAGGGTTAGGGTTAGGGTTAAGGTTAGGGTTAGGGTTCCTCAAGTACTAGAAGCCCCAAATTTGCTGTGGGCGCTTCTTGGGGGCTCCTGATGAAAGAGCAAGTGGCCCCATGTCTCTAGGACAAAGTTGAAATTTCACCCCATAGACTTGCATTGAAATAAGGCTGAAGCTAGGGTTAGGGTTAGGGTTAGGGTTAGGGTTAAGGTTAGGGTTAGGGTTCCTCAAGTACTAGAAGCCCCAAATTTGCTGTGGGCGCTTCCTGGGGGCTTCTGATGAAAGAACAAGTGGCCCCATGTCTCTAGGACAAAGTTGAAATTTCACCCCATAGACTTGCATTGAAATAAGGCTGAAGCTAGGGTTAGGGTTAGGGTTAGGGTTAAGGTTAGGGTTAGGGTTCCTCAAGTACTAGAAGCCCCAAATTTGCTGTGGGCGCTTCCTGGGGGCTCCTGATGAAAGAACAAGTGGCCCCATGTCTCTAGGACAAAGTTGAAATTTCACCCCATAGACTTGCATTGAAATAAGGCTGAAGCTAGGGTTAGGGTTAGGGTTAGGGTTAAGGTTAGGGTTAGGGTTCCTCAAGTACTAGAAGCCCCAAATTTGCTGTGGGCGCTTCTTGGGGGCTCCTGATGAAAGAGCAAGTGGCCCCATGTCTCTAGGACAAAGTTGAAATTTCACCCCATAGACTTGCATTGAAATAAGGCTGAAGCTAGGGTTAGGGTTAGGGTTAGGGTTAAGGTTAGGGTTAGGGTTCCTCAAGTACTAGAAGCCCCAAATTTGCTGTGGGCGCTTCTTGGGGGCTCCTGATGAAAGAGCAAGTGGCCCCATGTCTCTAGGACAAAGTTGAAATTTCACCCCATAGACTTGCATTGAAATAAGGCTGAAGCTAGGGTTAGGGTTAGGGTTAGGGTTAAGATTAGGGATAGGGTTCCTCAAGTACTAGAAGCCCCAAATTTGCTGTGGGCGCTTCTTGGGGGCTCCTGATGAAAGAGCAAGTGGCCCCATGTCTCTAGGACAAAGTTGAAATTTCACCCCATAGACTTGCATTGAAATAAGGCTGAAGCTAGGGTTAGGGTTAGGGTTAGGGTTAAGGTTAGGGTTAGGGTTCCTCAAGTACTAGAAGCCCCAAATTTGCTGTGGGCGCTTCTTGGGGGCTCCTGATGAAAGAGCAAGTGGCCCCATGTCTCTAGGACAAAGTTGAAATTTCACCCCATAGACTTGCATTGATATAAGGCTGAAGCTAGGGTTAGGGTTAGGGTTAGGGTTAAGGTTAGGGTTAGGGTTCCTCAAGTACTAGAAGCCCCAAATTTGCTGTGGGCGCTTCTTGGGGGCTCCTGATGAAAGAGCAAGTGGCCCCATGTCTCTAGGACAAAGTTGAAATTTCACCCCATAGACTTGCATTGAAATAAGGCTGAAGCTAGGGTTAGGGTTAGGGTTAGGGTTAAGGTTAAGGTTAGGGTTAGGGTTCCTCAAGTACTAGAAGCCCCAAATTTGCTGTGGGCGCTTCTTGGGGGCTCCTGATGAAAGAGCAAGTGGCCCCATGTCTCTAGGACAAAGTTGAAATTTCACCCCATAGACTTGCATTGAAATAAGGCTGAAGCTAGGGTTAGGGTTAGGTTAGGGTTAGGGTTAAGGTTAGGGTTAGGGTTCCTCAAGTACTAGAAGCCCCAAATTTGCTGTGGGCGCTTCCTTGGGGGCTTCTGATGAAAGAACAAGTGGCCCCATGTCTCTAGGACAAAGTTGAAATTTCACCCCATAGACTTGCATTGAAATAAGGCTGAAGCTAGGGTTAGGGTTAGGGTTAGGGTTAGGGTTAAGGTTAGGGTTAGGGTTCCTCAAGTACTAGAAGCCCCAAATTTGCTGTGGGCGCTTCTTGGGGGCTCCTGATGAAAGAGCAAGTGGCCCCATGTCTCTAGGACAAAGTTGAAATTTCACCCCATAGACTTGCATTGAAATAAGGCTGAAGCTAGGGTTAGGGTTAGGGTTAGGGTTAGGGTTAAGATTAGGGTTAGGGTTCCTCAAGTACTAGAAGCCCCAAATTTGCTGTGGGCGCTTCTTGGGGGCTCCTGATGAAAGAGCAAGTGGCCCCATGTCTCTAGGACAAAGTTGAAATTTCACCCCATAGACTTGCATTGAAATAAGGCTGAAGCTAGGGTTAGGGTTAGGGTTAGGGTTAGGGTTAAGGTTAGGGTTAGGGTTCCTCAAGTACTAGAAGCCCCAAATTTGCTGTGGGCGCTTCTTGGGGGCTCCTGATGAAAGAGCAAGTGGCCCCATGTCTCTAGGACAAAGTTGAAATTTCACCCCATAGACTTGCATTGAAATAAGGCTGAAGCTAGGGTTAGGGTTAGGGGGTTAGGGTTAAGATTAGGGTTAGGGTTCCTCAAGTACTAGAAGCCCCAAATTTGCTGTGGGCGCTTCTTGGGGGCTCCTGATGAAAGAGCAAGTGGCCCCATGTCTCTAGGACAAAGTTGAAATTTCACCCCATAGACTTGCATTGAAATAAGGCTGAAGCTAGGTAGTTAGGGTTAGGGTTAAGGTTAGGGTTAGGGTTCCTCAAGTACTAGAAGCCCCAAATTTGCTGTGGGCGCTTCTTGGGGGCTCCTGATGAAAGAGCAAGTGGCCCCATGTCTCTAGGACAAAGTTGAAATTTCACCCCATAGACTTGCATTGAAATAAGGCTGAAGCTAGGGTTAGGGTTAGGGTTAGGGTTAAGGTTAGGTTAGGGTTCCTCAAGTACTAGAAGCCCCAAATTTGCTGTGGGCGCTTCTTGGGGGCTCCTGATGAAAGAGCAAGTGGCCCCATGTCTCTAGGACAAAGTTGAAATTTCACCCCATAGACTTGCATTGAAATAAGGCTGAAGCTAGGGTTAGGGTTAGGGTTAGGGTTAAGATTAGGGTTAGGGTTCCTCAAGTACTAGAAGCCCCAAATTTGCTGTGGGCGCTTCTTGGGGGCTCCTGATGAAAGAGCAAGTGGCCCCATGTCTCTAGGACAAAGTTGAAATTTCACCCCATAGACTTGCATTGAAATAAGGCTGAAGCTAGGGTTAGGGTTAGGGTTAGGGTTAAGGTTAGGGTTAGGGTTCCTCAAGTACTAGAAGCCCCAAATTTGCTGTGGGCGCTTCTTGGGGGCTCCTGATGAAAGAGCAAGTGGCCCCATGTCTCTAGGACAAAGTTGAAATTTCACCCCATAGACTTGCATTGAAATAAGGCTGAAGCTAGGGTTAGGGTTAGGGTTAGGGTTAAGGTTAGGGTTAGGGTTCCTCAAGTACTAGAAGCCCCAAATTTGCTGTGGGCGCTTCTTGGGGGCTCCTGATGAAAGAGCAAGTGGCCCCATGTCTCTAGGACAAAGTTGAAATTTCACCCCATAGACTTGCATTGAAATAAGGCTGAAGCTAGGGTTAGGGTTAGGGTTAGGGTTAAGGTTAGGGTTAGGGTTCCTCAAGTACTAGAAGCCCCAAATTTGCTGTGGGCGCTTCTTGGGGGCTCCTGATGAAAGAGCAAGTGGCCCCATGTCTCTAGGACAAAGTTGAAATTTCACCCCATAGACTTGCATTGAAATAAGGCTGAAGCTAGGGTTAGGGTTAGGGTTAGGGTTAAGGTTAGGGTTAGGGTTCCTCAAGTACTAGAAGCCCCAAATTTGCTGTGGGCGCTTCTTGGGGGCTCCTGATGAAAGAGCAAGTGGCCCCATGTCTCTAGGACAAAGTTGAAATTTCACCCCATAGACTTGCATTGAAATAAGGCTGAAGCTAGGGTTAGGGTTAGGGTTAGGGTTAAGGTTAGGGTTAGGGTTCCTCAAGTACTAGAAGCCCCAAATTTGCTGTGGGCGCTTCCTTGGGGGCTCCTGATGAAAGAGCAAGTGGCCCCATGTCTCTAGGACAAAGTTGAAATTTCACCCCATAGACTTGCATTGAAATAAGGCTGAAGCTAGGGTTAGGGTTAGGGTTAGGGTTAGGGTTAAGGTTAGGGTTAGGGTTCCTCAAGTACTAGAAGCCCCAAATTTGCTGTGGGCGCTTCTTGGGGCTCCTGATGAAAGAGCAAGTGGCCCCATGTCTCTAGGACAAAGTTGAAATTTCACCCCATAGACTTGCATTGAAATAAGGCTGAAGCTAGGGTTAGGGTTAGGGTTAGGGTTAAGGTTAAGGTTAGGGTTAGGGTTCCTCAAGTACTAGAAGCCCCAAATTTGCTGTGGGCGCTTCTTGGGGGCTCCTGATGAAAGAGCAAGTGGCCCCATGTCTCTAGGACAAAGTTGAAATTTCACCCCATAGACTTGCATTGAAATAAGGCTGAAGCTAGGGTTAGGGTTAGGGTTAGGGTTAGGGTTAAGGTTAGGGTTAGGGTTCCTCAAGTACTAGAAGCCCCAAATTTGCTGTGGGCGCTTCCTGGGGGCTTCTGATGAAAGAACAAGTGGCCCCATGTCTCTAGGACAAAGTTGAAATTTCACCCCATAGACTTGCATTGAAATAAGGCTGAAGCTAGTGGGTTAGGGTTAGGGTTAGGGTTAGGTTAGGGTTAGGGTTCCTCAAGTACTAGAAGCCCCAAATTTGCTGTGGGCGCTTCTTGGGGGCTCCTGATGAAAGAGCAAGTGGCCCCATGTCTCTAGGACAAAGTTGAAATTTCACCCCTTAGACTTGCATTGAAATAAGGCTGAAGCTAGGGTTAGGGTTAGGGTTAGGGTTAGGGTTAAGGTTAGGGTTAGGGTTCCTCAAGTACTAGAAGCCCCAAATTTGCTGTGGGCGCTTCTTGGGGGCTCCTGATGAAAGAGCAAGTGGCCCCATGTCTCTAGGACAAAGTTGAAATTTCACCCCATAGACTTGCATTGAAATAAGGCTGAAGCTAGGGTTAGGGTTAGGGTTAGGGTTAGGGTTAAGGTTAGGGTTAGGGTTCCTCAAGTACTAGAAGCCCCAAATTTGCTGTGGGCGCTTCTTGGGGGCTCCTGATGAAAGAGCAAGTGGCCCCATGTCTCTAGGACAAAGTTGAAATTTCACCCCATAGACTTGCATTGAAATAAGGCTGAAGCTAGGGTTAGGGTTAGGGTTAGGGTTAAGATTAGGGTTAGGGTTCCTCAAGTACTAGAAGCCCCAAATTTGCTGTGGGCGCTTCTTGGGGGCTCCTGATGAAAGAGCAAGTGGCCCCATGTCTCTAGGACAAAGTTGAAATTTCACCCCATAGACTTGCATTGAAATAAGGCTGAAGCTAGGGTTAGGGTTAAGGTTAGGGTTAGGGTTCCTCAAGTACTAGAAGCCCCAAATTTGCTGTGGGCGCTTCTTGGGGGCTCCTGATGAAAGAGCAAGTGGCCCCATGTCTCTAGGACAAAGTTGAAATTTCACCCCATAGACTTGCATTGAAATAAGGCTGAAGCTAGGGTTAGGGTTAGGGTTAGGGTTAAGGTTAGGGTTAGGGTTCCTCAAGTACTAGAAGCCCCAAATTTGCTGTGGGCGCTTCTTGGGGGCTCCTGATGAAAGAGCAAGTGGCCCCATGTCTCTAGGACAAAGTTGAAATTTCACCCCATAGACTTGCATTGAAATAAGGCTGAAGCTAGGGTTAGGGTTAGGGTTAGGGTTAAGATTAGGGTTAGGGTTCCTCAAGTACTAGAAGCCCCAAATTTGCTGTGGGCGCTTCTTGGGGGCTCCTGATGAAAGAGCAAGTGGCCCCATGTCTCTAGGACAAAGTTGAAATTTCACCCCATAGACTTGCATTGAAATAAGGCTGAAGCTAGGGTTAGGGTTAGGGTTAGGGTTAAGGTTAGGGTTAGGGTTCCTCAAGTACTAGAAGCCCCAAATTTGCTGTGGGCGCTTCTTGGGGGCTCCTGATGAAAGAGCAAGTGGCCCCATGTCTCTAGGACAAAGTTGAAATTTCACCCATAGACTTGCATTGAAATAAGGCTGAAGCTAGGGTTAGGGTTAGGGTTAGGGTTAGGGTTAAGGTAGGGTTAGGGTTCCTCAAGTACTAGAAGCCCCAAATTTGCTGTGGGCGCTTCTTGGGGGCTCCTGATGAAAGAGCAAGTGGCCCCATGTCTCTAGGACAAAGTTGAAATTTCACCCCATAGACTTGCATTGAAATAAGGCTGAAGCTAGGGTTAGGGTTAGGTAGGTTAGGGTTAAGGTTAGGGTTAGGGTTCCTCAAGTACTAGAAGCCCCAAATTTGCTGTGGGCGCTTCTTGGGGGCTCCTGATGAAAGAGCAAGTGGCCCCATGTCTCTAGGACAAAGTTGAAATTTCACCCCATAGACTTGCATTGAAATAAGGCTGAAGCTAGGGTTAGGGTTAGGGTTAGGGTTAGGGTTAAGGTTAGGGTTAGGGTTCCTCAAGTACTAGAAGCCCCAAATTTGCTGTGGGCGCTTCTTGGGGGCTCCTGATGAAAGAGCAAGTGGCCCCATGTCTCTAGGACAAAGTTGAAATTTCACCCCATAGACTTGCATTGAAATAAGGCTGAAGCTAGGGTTAGGGTTAGGGTTAGGGTTAGGGTTAAGGTTAGGGTTAGGGTTCCTCAAGTACTAGAAGCCCCAAATTTGCTGTGGGCGCTTCTTGGGGGCTCCTGATGAAAGAGCAAGTGGCCCCATGTCTCTAGGACAAAGTTGAAATTTCACCCCATAGACTTGCATTGAAATAAGGCTGAAGCTAGGGTTAGGGTTAGGGTTAGGGTTAAGTTAGGGTTAGGGTTCCTCAAGTACTAGAAGTCCCAAATTTGCTGTGGGCGCTTCTTGGGGGCTCCTGATGAAAGAGCAAGTGGCCCCATGTCTCTAGGACAAAGTTGAAATTTCACCCCATAGACTTGCATTGATAATAAGGCTGAAGCTAGGGTTAGGGTTAAGGTTAGGGTTAAGGTTAGGGTTAGGGTTCCTCAAGTACTAGAAGCCCCAAATTTGCTGTGGGCGCTTCTTGGGGGCTCCTGATGAAAGAGCAAGTGGCCCCATGTCTCTAGGACAAAGTTGAAATTTCACCCCATAGACTTGCATTGATATAAGGCTGAAGCTAGGGTTAGGGTTAGGGTTAGGGTTAAGGTTAGGGTTAGGGTTCCTCAAGTACTAGAAGCCCCAAATTTGCTGTGGGCGCTTCTTGGGGGCTCCTGATGAAAGAGCAAGTGGCCCCATGTCTCTAGGACAAAGTTGAAATTTCACCCCATAGACTTGCATTGAAATAAGGCTGAAGCTAGGGTTAGGGTTAGGGTTAGGGTTAGGGTTAAGGTTAGGGTTAGGGTTCCTCAAGTACTAGAAGCCCCAAATTTGCTGTGGGCGCTTCTTGGGGGCTCCTGATGAAAGAGCAAGTGGCCCCATGTCTCTAGGACAAAGTTGAAATTTCACCCCATAGACTTGCATTGAAATAAGGCTGAAGCTAGGGTTAGGGTTAAGGTTAGGGTTAGGGTTCCTCAAGTACTAGAAGCCCCAAATTTGCTGTGGGCGCTTCTTGGGGGCTCCTGATGAAAGAGCAAGTGGCCCCATGTCTCTAGGACAAAGTTGAAATTTCACCCCATAGACTTGCATTGAAATAAGGCTGAAGCTAGGGTTAGGGTTAGGGTTAGGG